>NC_091178.1:37173866-37478624 GCF_040958095.1 Procambarus clarkii | reverse complement strand
GCATCATGGTCCTCACCATACCAGGTCCACACCACCAGCATCATGGTCCTCACCATACCAGGTCCACACCACCACCAGCATCATGGTCCTCACCATACCAGGTCCACACCACCACCAGCATCATGGTCCTCACCATACCAGGTCCACACCACCACCAGCATTATGGTCCTCACCATACCAGGTCCACACCACCACCAGCATAATGGTCCTCACCATACCAGGTCCACACCACCAGCATCTTGGTTCTCACCATACCAGGTCCACACCACCACCAGCATCATGGTCCTCACCATACCAGGTCCACACCACCATGGTCCTCACCATACCAGGTCCACACCACCAGCATCATGGTCCTCACCATACCAGGTCCACACCACCACCAGCATCATGGTCCTCACCATACCAGGTCCACACCACCATCAGCATCATGGTCCTCACCATACCAGGTCCATACCACCATGGTCCTCATCATACCAGATCCACACCATCAGCATCATGGTCCTCACCATACCAGGTCCATACGACCATGGTCCTCACCATACCAGGTCCATACGACCATGGTCCTCACCATACCAGGTCCATACGACCATGGTCCTCACCATACCAGGTCCATACGACCATGGTCCTCACCATACCAGGTCCATACGACCATGGTCCTCACCATACCAGGTCCACACCACTAGCATCGTGATCCTCACCATACCAGGTCCACACCACCATGGTCCTCACCATACCAGGTCCACACCACCAGCATCATGATCCTCACCATACCAGGTCCACACCACCAGCATCATGATCCTCACAATACCAGGTCCACACCACCATGGTCCTCACCATACCAGGTCCACACCACCAGCATCATGGTCCTCACCATACCAGGTCCACACCACCACCAGCATCATGGTCCTCACCATACCAGGTCCACACCACCAGCATCATGGTCCTCACCATACCAGGTCCACACCATCAGCATCACGGTCCTCACCATACCATGTCCACACCACCAGCACCATGGTCCTCACCATACCAGGTCCACACCACCTGCATCATGGTCCTCACCATACTAGGTCCTCACCACCAGCATCATGGTCCTCACCATACCAGGTCCACACCACCAGCATCACGGTCCTCACCATACCAGGTCCACACCACCAGCAACATGGTCTTCACCATACCAGGTCCCCACCACCAGCATCACGGTCCTCACCATACCAGGTCCACACCACCAGCATCATGGTCTTCACCATACCAGGTCCCCACCACCTGCATCATGGTCCTCACCATACCAGGTCCACACCACCACCAGCATCATGGTCCTCACCATACCAGGTCCACACCACCAGCATCATGGTCCTCACCATACCAGGTCCACACCACCACCAGCATCATGGTCCTCACCATACCAGGTCCACACCACCAGCATCACGGTCCTCACCATACCAGGTCCACACCACCACCAGCATCATGGTCCTCACCATACCAGGTCCACACCACCAGCATCATGGTCCTCACCATACCAGGTCCACACCACCAGCATCACGGTCCTCACCATACCAGGTCCACACCACCATCAGCATCATGGTCCACACCATACCTGGTCCACACCACCAGCATCATGGTCCTCACCATACCAGGTCCACACCACCAGCATCATGATCCTCACCATACCAGGTCCACACCACCACCAGCATCATGGTCCTCACCATACTAGGTCCACACCACCAGCATCATGGTCCTCACCATACCAGGTCCACACCACCAGCATCATGATCCTCACCATACCAGGTCCACACCACCACCAGCATCATTGTCCTCACCATACCAGGTCCACACCACAAGCATCATGGTTCTCACCATACCAGGTCCACACCACCACCAGCATCATGGTCCTCACCATACCAGGTCCACACCACCATGGTTCTCACCATACCAGGTCCACACCACCAGCATCATGGTCCTCACCATACCAGGTCCACACCACCACCAGCATCATGGTCCTCATTATACCAGGTCCACACCACCATCAGCATCATGGTCCTCACCATACCAGGTCCATACCACCATGGTCCTCATCATACCAGATCCACACCACCAGCATCATGGTCCTCACCATACCAGGTCCATACGACCATGGTCCTCACCATACCAGGTCCACACCACCAGCATCATGATCCTCACCATACCAGGTCCACACCACCATGGTCCTCACCATACCAGGTCCACACCACCAGCATCATGATCCTCACCATACTAGGTCCACACCACCAGCATCATGATCCTCACCATACCAGGTCCACACCACAAGCATCATGGTCCTCACCATTCCAGGTCCACACCACCAGCATCATGGTCCTCACCATACCAGGTCCACACCACCAGCATCACGGTCCTCACCATACCAGGTCCACACCACCAGCACCATGGTCCTCACCATACCAGGTCCACACCACCTGCATCATGGTCCTCACCATACCAGGTCCACACCACCAGCATCACGGTCCTCACCATGCCAGGTCCACACCACCAGCATCATGGTCTTCACCATACCAGGTCCCCACCACCAGCATCACGGTCCTCACCATACCAGGTCCACACCACCAGCATCATGGTCTTCACCATACCAGGTCCTCACCACCTGCATCATGGTCCTCACCATACCAGGTCCACACTACCACCAGCATCATGGTCCTCACCATACCAGGTCCACACCACCAGCATCATGGTCCTCACCATACCAGGTCCACACCACCACCAGCATCATGGTCCTCACCATACCAGGTCCACACCACCAGCATCACGGTCCTCACCATACCAGGTCCACACCACCAGCATCACGGTTCTCACCATACCAGGTCCACACCACCACCATCATCATGGTCCTCACCATACCAGGTCCACACCACCATGGTCCTCACCATACCAGGTTCACACCACCAGGATCACGGTCCTCACCATACCAGGTCCACACCACCACCAGCATCATGGTCCTCACCATACCAGGTCCACACCACCAGCATCACGGTCCTCACCATGCCAGGTCCACACCACCAGCATCATGGTCTTCACCATACCAGGTCCCCACCACCAGCATCACGGTCCTCACCATACCAGGTCCACACCACCAGCATCATGGTCTTCACCATATCAGGTCCTCACCACCTGCATCATGGTCCTCACCATACCAGGTCCACACCACCACCAGCATCATGGTCCTCACCATACCAGGTCCACACCACCAGCATCATGGTCCTCACCATACCAGGTCCACACCACCACCAGCATCATGGTCCTCACCATACCAGGTCCACACCACCAGCATCACGGTCCTCACCATGCCAGGTCCACACCACCAGCATCATGGTCTTCACCATACCAGGTCCCCACCTACAGCATCACGGTCCTCACCATACCAGGTCCACACCACCAGCATCATGGTCTTCACCATATCAGGTCCTCACCACCTGCATCATGGTCCTCACCATACCAGGTCCACACCACCACCAGCATCATGGTCCTCACCATACCAGGTCCACACCACCAGCATCATGGTCCTCACCATACCAGGTCCACACCACCACCAGCATCATGGTCCTCACCATACCAGGTCCACACCACCAGCATCACGGTCCTCACCATACCAGGTCCACACCACCAGCATCACGGTTCTCACCATACCAGGTCCACACCACCACAAGCATCATGGTCCTCACCATACCAGGTCCACACCACCATGGTCCTCACCATACCAGGTCTACACCACCAGCATCACGGTCCTCACCATACCAGGTCCACACCACCACCAGCATCATGGTCCTCACCATACCAGGTCCACACCACCAGCATCATGGTCCTCACCATACCAGGTCCACACCACCAGCATCATGGTCCTCACCATACCAGGTCCACACCACCACCAGCATCATGGTCCTCACTATACCAGGTCCACACCACCACCAGCATCATGGTCCTCACCATACCAGGTCCACACCACCACCAGCATCATGGTCCTCACCATACCAGGTCCACACCCCCAGCATCATGGTCCTCACCATACCAGGTCCACACCACCACCATCATGGTTCTCACCATACCAGGTCCACACCACCACAAGCATCATGGTCCTCACCATAACAGGTCCACACCACCATGGTCCTCACCATACCAGGTCTACACCACCAGCATCACGGTCCTCACCATACCAGGTCCACACCACCACCAGCATCATGGTTCTCACCATACCAGGTCCACACCACCAGCATCATGGTCCTCACCATACCAGGTCCACACCACCACCAGCATCATGGTCCTCACCATACCAGGTCCACACCACCACCAGCATCATGGTCCTCACCATACCAGGTCCACACCCCCAGCATCATGGTCCTCACCATACCAGGTCCACACCACCACCATCATGGTTCTCACCATACCAGGTCCACACCACCACGAGCATCATGGTCCTCACCATACCAGGTCCACACCACCAGCATCACGGTCTTCACCATACCAGGTCCACACCACCACCAGCATCAGGGTCCTCACCATACCAGGTCCACACCACCAGCATCATGGTCCTCACCATACCAGGTCCACACCACCAGCATCATGGTCCTCACCATACCAGGTCCACACCACCACCAGCATCATGGTCCTCACCATACCAGGTCCACACCACCTGCATCATGGTCCTCACCATACCAGGTCCACACCACCACCAGCATCATGGTCCTCACCATACCAGGTCCACACCACCAGCATCATGGTCCTCACCATACCAGGTCCACACCACCATGGTCCTAACCATACCAGGTCCACACCACCAGCATCACGGTCCTCACCATACCAGGTCCACACCACCACCAGCATCATGGTTCTCACCATACCAGGTCCACACCACCAGCATCATGGTCCTCACCATACCAGGTCCACACCACCAGCATCATGTTCCTCACCATACCAGGTCCACACCACCACCAGCATCATGGTCCTCACCATACCAGGTCCACACCACCACCAGCATCATGGTCCTCACCATACCAGGTCCACACCACCACCAGCATCATGGTCCTCACCATACCAGGTCCACACCACCACCAGCATAATGGTCCTCACCATACCAGGTCCACACCACCAGCATCTTGGTTCTCACCATACCAGGTCCACACCACCACCAGCATCATGGTCCTCACCATACCAGGTCCACACCACCATGGTCCTCACCATACCAGGTCCACACCACCAGCATCATGGTCCTCACCATACCAGGTCCACACCACCATCATGGTACTCACCATACCAGGTCCACACCACCATCAGCATCATGGTCCTCACCATACCAGGTCCATACCACCATGGTCCTCATCATACCAGATCCACACCACCAGCAGTATGGTCCTCACCATACCAGGTCCATACGACCATGGTCCTCACCATACCAGGTCCATACGACCATGGTCCTCACCATACCAGGTCCATACGACCATGGTCCTCACCATACCAGGTCCACACCACTAGCATCATGATCCTCACCATACCAGGTCCACACCACCATGGTCCTCACCATACAAGGTCCACACCACCAGCATCATGATCCTCACCATACCAGGTCCACACCACCAGAATCATGATCCTCACAATACCAGGTCCACACCACCATGGTCCTCACCATACCAGGTCCACACCACCAGCATCATGGTCCTCACCATACCAGGTCCACACCACCACCAGCATCATGGTCCTCACCATACCAGGTCCACACCAACAGCATCATGGTCCTCACCATACCAGGTCCACACCATCAGCATCACGGTCCTCACCATACCATGTCCACACCATCAGCACCATGGTCCTCACCATACCAGGTCCACACCACCTGCATCATGGTCCTCACCATACTAGGTCCTCACCACCAGCATCATGGTCCTCACCATACCAGGTCCACACCACCAGCATCACGGTCCTCACCATACCAGGTCCACACCACCAGCAACATGGTCTTCACCATACCAGGTCCCCACCACCAGCATCACGGTCCTCACCATACCATGTCCACACCACCAGCATCATGGTCCTCACCATACCAGGTCCCCACCACCTGCATCATGGTCCTCACCATACCAGGTCCACACCACCACCAGCATCATGGTCCTCACCATACCAGGTCCACACCACCAGCATCATGGTCCTCACCATACCAGGTCCACACCACCACCAGCATCATGGTCCTCACCATACCAGGTCCACACCACCACCAGCATCATGGTCCTCACCATACCAGGTCCACACCCCCAGCATCATGGTCCTCACCATACCAGGTCCACACCACCACCATCATGGTTCTCACCATACCAGGTCCACACCACCACGAGCATCATGGTCCTCACCATACCAGGTCCACACCACCAGCATCACGGTCCTCACCATACCAGGTCCACACCACCACCAGCATCAGGGTCCTCACCATACCAGGTCCACACCACCAGCATCATGGTCCTCACCATACCAGGTCCACACCACCAGCATCACGGTCCTCACCATACCAGGTCCACACCACCACCAGCATCATGGTCCTCACCATACCAGGTCCACACCACCTGCATCATGGTCCTCACCATACCAGGTCCACACCACCACCAGCATCATGGTCCTCACCATACCAGGTCCACACCACCAGCATCATGGTCCTCACCATACCAGGTCCACACCACCATGGTCCTCACCATACCAGGTCCACACCACCAGCATCACGGTCCTCACCATACCAGGTCCACACCACCACCAGCATCATGGTTCTCACCATACCAGGTCCACACCACCAGCATCATGGTCCTCACCATACCAGGTCCACACCACCAGCATCATGGTCCTCACCATACCAGGTCCACACCACCACCAGCATCATGGTCCTCACCATACCAGGTCCACACCACCACCAGCATCATGGTCCTCACCATACCAGGTCCACACCACCACCAGCATTATGGTCCTCACCATACCAGGTCCACACCACCACCAGCATAATGGTCCTCACCATACCAGGTCCACACCACCAGCATCTTGGTTCTCACCATACCAGGTCCACACCACCACCAGCATCATGGTCCTCACCATACCAGGTCCACACCACCATGGTCCTCACCATACCAGGTCCACACCACCAGCATCATGGTCCTCACCATACCAGGTCCACACCACCACCAGCATCATGGTCCTCACCATACCAGGTCCACACCACCATCAGCATCATGGTCCTCACCATACCAGGTCCATACCACCATGGTCCTCATCATACCAGATCCACACCACCAGCATCATGGTCCTCACCATACCAGGTCCATACGACCATGGTCCTCACCATACCAGGTCCATACGACCATGGTCCTCACCATACCAGGTCCATACGACCATGGTCCTCACCATACCAGGTCCATACGACCATGGTCCTCACCATACCAGGTCCACACCACTAGCATCGTGATCCTCACCATACCAGGTCCACACCACCATGGTCCTCACCATACCAGGTCCACACCACCAGCATCATGATCCTCACCATACCAGGTCCACACCACCAGCATCATGATCCTCACAATACCAGGTCCACACCACCATGGTCCTCACCATACCAGGTCCACACCACCAGCATCATGGTCCTCACCATACCAGGTCCACACCACCACCAGCATCATGGTCCTCACCATACCAGGTCCACACCACCAGCATCATGGTCCTCACCATACCAGGTCCACACCATCAGCATCACGGTCCTCACCATACCATGTCCACACCACCAGCACCATGGTCCTCACCATACCAGGTCCACACCACCTGCATCATGGTCCTCACCATACTAGGTCCTCACCACCAGCATCATGGTCCTCACCATACCAGGTCCACACCACCAGCATCACGGTCCTCACCATACCAGGTCCACACCACCAGTAACATGGTCTTCACCATACCAGGTCCCCACCACCAGCATCACGGTCCTCACCATACCAGGTCCACACCACCAGCATCATGGTCTTCACCATACCAGGTCCCCACCACCTGCATCATGGTCCTCACCATACCAGGTCCACACCACCACCAGCATCATGGTCCTCACCATACCAGGTCCACACCACCAGCATCATGGTCCTCACCATACCAGGTCCACACCACCACCAGCATCATGGTCCTCACCATACCAGGTCCACACCACCAGCATCACGGTCCTCACCATACCAGGTCCACACCACCACCAGCATCATGGTCCTCACCATACCAGGTCCACACCACCAGCATCATGGTCCTCACCATACCAGGTCCACACCACCAGCATCACGGTCCTCACCATACCAGGTCCACACCACCATCAGCATCATGGTCCACACCATACCTGGTCCACACCACCAGCATCATGGTCCTCACCATACCAGGTCCACACCACCACCAGCATCATGGTCCTCACCATACTAGGTCCACACCACCAGCATCATGGTCCTCACCATACCAGGTCCACACCACCAGCATCATGATCCTCACCATACCAGGTCCACACCACCACCAGCATCATTGTCCTCACCATACCAGGTCCACACCACAAGCATCATGGTTCTCACCATACCAGGTCCACACCCCCACCAGCATCATGGTCCTCACCATACCAGGTCCACACCACCATGGTTCTCACCATACCAGGTCCACACCACCAGCATCATGGTCCTCACCATACCAGGTCCACACCACCACCAGCATCATGGTCCTCATTATACCAGGTCCACACCACCATCAGCATCATGGTCCTCATCATACCAGGTCCATACCACCATGGTCCTCATCATACCAGATCCACACCACCAGCATCATGGTCCTCACCATACCAGGTCCATACGACCATGGTCCTCACCATACCAGGTCCACACCACCAGCATCATGATCCTCACCATACCAGGTCCACACCACCATGGTCCTCACCATACCAGGTCCACACCACCAGCATCATGATCCTCACCATACTAGGTCCACACCACCAGCATCATGATCCTCACCATACCAGGTCCACACCACAAGCATCATGGTCCTCACCATACCAGGTCCACACCACCAGCATCATGGTCCTCACCATACCAGGTCCACACCACCAGCATCACGGTCCTCACCATACCAGGTCCACACCACCAGCACCATGGTCCTCACCATACCAGGTCCACACCACCTGCATCATGGTCCTCACCATACCAGGTCCACACCACCAGCATCATGGTCCTCACCATACCAGGTCCACACCACCACCAGCATCATGGTCCTCACCATACCAGGTCCACACCACCACCAGCATCATGGTCCTCACCATACCAGGTCCACACCACCACCAGCATTATGGTCCTCACCATACCAGGTCCACACCACCACCAGCATAATGGTCCTCACCATACCAGGTCCACACCACCAGCATCTTGGTTCTCACCATACCAGGTCCACACCACCACCAGCATCATGGTCCTCACCATACCAGGTCCACACCACCATGGTCCTCACCATACCAGGTCCACACCACCAGCATCATGGTCCTCACCATACCAGGTCCACACCACCACCAGCATCATGGTCCTCACCATACCAGGTCCACACCACCATCAGCATCATGGTCCTCACCATACCAGGTCCATACCACCATGGTCCTCATCATACCAGATCCACACCACCAGCATCATGGTCCTCACCATACCAGGTCCATACGACCATGGTCCTCACCATACCAGGTCCATACGACCATGGTCCTCACCATACCAGGTCCATACGACCATGGTCCTCACCATACCAGGTCCATACGACCATGGTCCTCACCATACCAGGTCCATACGACCATGGTCCTCACCATACCAGGTCCACACCACTAGCATCGTGATCCTCACCATACCAGGTCCACACCACCATGGTCCTCACCATACCAGGTCCACACCACCAGCATCATGATCCTCACCATACCAGGTCCACACCACCAGCATCATGATCCTCACAATACCAGGTCCACACCACCATGGTCCTCACCATACCAGGTCCACACCACCAGCATCATGGTCCTCACCATACCAGGTCCACACCACCACCAGCATCATGGTCCTCACCATACCAGGTCCACACCACCAGCATCATGGTCCTCACCATACCAGGTCCACACCATCAGCATCACGGTCCTCACCATACCATGTCCACACCACCAGCACCATGGTCCTCACCATACCAGGTCCACACCACCTGCATCATGGTCCTCACCATACTAGGTCCTCACCACCAGCATCATGGTCCTCACCATACCAGGTCCACACCACCAGCATCACGGTCCTCACCATACCAGGTCCACACCACCAGCAACATGGTCTTCACCATACCAGGTCCCCACCACCAGCATCACGGTCCTCACCATACCAGGTCCACACCACCAGCATCATGGTCTTCACCATACCAGGTCCCCACCACCTGCATCATGGTCCTCACCATACCAGGTCCACACCACCACCAGCATCATGGTCCTCACCATACCAGGTCCACACCACCAGCATCATGGTCCTCACCATACCAGGTCCACACCACCACCAGCATCATGGTCCTCACCATACCAGGTCCACACCACCAGCATCACGGTCCTCACCATACCAGGTCCACACCACCACCAGCATCATGGTCCTCACCATACCAGGTCCACACCACCAGCATCATGGTCCTCACCATACCAGGTCCACACCACCAGCATCACGGTCCTCACCATACCAGGTCCACACCACCATCAGCATCATGGTCCACACCATACCTGGTCCACACCACCAGCATCATGGTCCTCACCATACCAGGTCCACACCACCACCAGCATCATGGTCCTCACCATACTAGGTCCACACCACCAGCATCATGGTCCTCACCATACCAGGTCCACACCACCAGCATCATGATCCTCACCATACCAGGTCCACACCACCACCAGCATCATTGTCCTCACCATACCAGGTCCACACCACAAGCATCATGGTTCTCACCATACCAGGTCCACACCCCCACCAGCATCATGGTCCTCACCATACCAGGTCCACACCACCATGGTTCTCACCATACCAGGTCCACACCACCAGCATCATGGTCCTCACCATACCAGGTCCACACCACCACCAGCATCATGGTCCTCATTATACCAGGTCCACACCACCATCAGCATCATGGTCCTCATCATACCAGGTCCATACCACCATGGTCCTCATCATACCAGATCCACACCACCAGCATCATGGTCCTCACCATACCAGGTCCATACGACCATGGTCCTCACCATACCAGGTCCACACCACCAGCATCATGATCCTCACCATACCAGGTCCACACCACCATGGTCCTCACCATACCAGGTCCACACCACCAGCATCATGATCCTCACCATACTAGGTCCACACCACCAGCATCATGATCCTCACCATACCAGGTCCACACCACAAGCATCATGGTCCTCACCATACCAGGTCCACACCACCAGCATCATGGTCCTCACCATACCAGGTCCACACCACCAGCATCACGGTCCTCACCATACCAGGTCCACACCACCAGCACCATGGTCCTCACCATACCAGGTCCACACCACCTGCATCATGGTCCTCACCATACCAGGTCCACACCACCAGCATCACGGTCCTCACCATGCCAGGTCCACACCACCAGCATCATGGTCTTCACCATACCAGGTCCCCACCACCAGCATCACGGTCCTCACCATACCAGGTCCACACCACCAGCATCATGGTCTTCACCATACCAGGTCCTCACCACCTGCATCATGGTCCTCACCATACCAGGTCCACACTACCACCAGCATCATGGTCCTCACCATACCAGGTCCACACCACCAGCATCATGGTCCTCACCATACCAGGTCCACACCACCACCAGCATCATGGTCCTCACCATACCAGGTCCACACCACCAGCATCACGGTCCTCACCATACCAGGTCCACACCACCAGCATCACGGTTCTCACCATACCAGGTCCACACCACCACCATCATCATGGTCCTCACCATACCAGGTCCACACCACCATGGTCCTCACCATACCAGGTCCACACCACCAGGATCACGGTCCTCACCATACCAGGTCCACACCACCACCAGCATCATGGTCCTCACCATACCAGGTCCACACCACCAGCATCACGGTCCTCACCATGCCAGGTCCACACCACCAGCATCATGGTCTTCACTATACCAGGTCCCCACCACCAGCATCACGGTCCTCACCATACCAGGTCCACACCACCAGCATCATGGTCTTCACCATATCAGGTCCTCACCACCTGCATCATGGTCCTCACCATACCAGGTCCACACCACCACCAGCATCATGGTCCTCACCATACCAGGTCCACACCACCAGCATCATGGTCCTCACCATACCAGGTCCACACCACCACCAGCATCATGGTCCTCACCATACCAGGTCCACACCACCAGCATCACGGTCCTCACCATACCAGGTCCACACCACCAGCATCACGGTTCTCACCATACCAGGTCCACACCACCACAAGAATCATGGTCCTCACCATACCATGTCCACACCACCATTGTCCTCACCATACCAGGTCCACACCACCAGAATCACGGTCCTCACCATAAAAGGTCCACACCACCACCAGCATCACGGTCCTCACCATACCAGGTCCACACCACCACCAGCATCATGGTCCTCACCATACCAGGTCCACACCACCAGCATCATGGTCCTCACCATACCAGGTCCACACCACCACCAGCATCATGGTCCTCACCATACCAGGTCCACACCACCACCAGCATCATGGTCCTCACCATACCAGGTCCACACTACCACCAGCATCATGGTCCTCACCATACCAGGTCCACACCACCACCAGCATCATGGTCCTCACCATACCAGGTCCACACCCCCAGCATCATGGTCCTCACCATACCAGGTCCACACCACCACCATCATGGTTCTCACCATACCAGGTCCACACCACCACGAGCATCATGGTCCTCACCATACCAGGTCCACACCACCAACATCACGGTCCTCACCATACCAGGTCCACACCACCAATAGCATCAGGGTCCTCACCATACCAGGTCCACACCACCAGCATCATGGTCCTCACCATACCAGGTCCACACCACCACCAGCATCATGGTCCTCACCATACCAGGTCCACACCACCTGCATCATGGTCCTCACCATACCAGGTCCACACCACCACCAGCATCATGGTCCTCACCATACCAGGTCCAAACCACCAGCATCATGGTCCTCACCATACCAGGTCCACACCACCAGAATCATGATCCTCACCATACCAAGTCCACACCACCACCAGCATCATGGTCCTCACCATACCAGGTCCACACCACCACCAGCATCATGGTCCTCACCATACCAGGTCCATACCACCAGCATCTTGGTTCTCACCATACCAGGTCCACACCACCACCAGCATCATGGTCCTCACCATACCAGGTCCACACCACCATGGTCCTCACCATACCAGGTCCACACCACCAGCATCATGGTCCTCACCATACCAGGTCCACACCACCACCAGCATCATGGTCCTCACCATACCAGGTCCACACCACCATCAGCATCATGGTCCTCACCATACCAGGTCCATACCACCATGATCCTCATCATACCAGATCCACACCACCAGCATCATGGTCCTCACCATACCAGGTCCATACGAGCATGGTCCTCACCATACCAGGTCCATACGACCATGGTCGTCACCATACCAGGTCCACACCACTAGCATCATGATCCTCACCATACCAGGTCCACACCACCATGGTCCTCACCATACCAGGTCCACACCACCAGCATCATGATCCTCACCATACCAGGTCCACACCACCAGCATCATGATCCTCACCATACCAGGTCCACACCACCATGGTCCTCACCATACCAGGTCCACACCACCAGCATCATGGTCCTCACCATACCAGGTCCACACCACCACCAGCATCATGGTCCTCACCATACCAGGTCCACACCACCACCAGCATCACGGTCCTCACCATACCATGTCCACACCACCAGCACCATGGTCCTCACCATACCAGGTCCACACCACCTGCATCATGGTCCTCACCATACTAGGTCCACACCACCAGCATCATAGTCCTCACCATACCAGGTCCACACCACCAGCATCACGGTCCTTACCATACCAGGTCCACACCACCAGCAACATGGTCTTCATTATACCAGGTCCCCACCACCAGCATCACGGTCCTCACCATACCAGGTCCACACCACCAGCATCACGGTCCTCACCATACCAGGTCCACACCACCAGCATCATGGTCTTCACCATACCAGGTCCCCACCACCTGCATCATGGTCCTCACCATACCAGGTCCACACCACCACCAGCATCATGGTCCTCACCATACCAGGTCCACACCACTAGCATCATGGTCCTCACCATACCAGGTCCCCACCACCTGCATCATGGTCCTCACCATACCAGGTCCACACCACCACCAGCATCATGGTCCTCACCATACCAGGTCCACACCACTAGCATCATGGTCTAGCATCATAGCAGAATGAAATATGCCCCATTGCAGGCGTCTCTTTTATTCAACCTCCTCTAAGTATTGAGCCTTCCCAAACCACTTCCGGTCAACATGTCAACAGTGTTCTCACAATAAATGAGGCCTAACAATGACCGTTTCATATTGCACTTGAGGTCACGTCTGTGACTCGCTGCCTCTACTGGAGTCCTGTGTAGCCACACCTTGCCTACCCTGACCGCTGACCCAGAGTGCTTCCCGCTCACTGGCTCCAATCCATTTGCCACTTACATACTCCTCCTCACGCTCCATCCACTACTTACGCCGCCGGTACGTTGAGAGACTAACTAACGTTTACAAAATAATCTGGATACAACATTGTTGCCAGTAAGTTATGGATGGTCATGGTGCAAGGATGTACTCGCCAGGCAAGTTTGGATGATCATAGTGCGAAGATGTACTCGCCAAGCAGGAATTGTGGGTCTCGCTTCATGCATGTCGGCGTTTCAATCCCCGACCGTCCAAGTGTTTGGGCACCATTACTTTTCCCCCGTTCATCCCAAATCCTTATCCTGAGCCCTTCCCACTTCTATAAAGTCGTAATGGCTTGGTGCTTTCCCCTGATAATTAAAAAAATAAATATTAAAAAAATATTTAATTTAATGTAATTTTGTTTATGATGTATAATTGATTTAATTATTAATTCTTTCCATAGCTTCGTGGACTGTATGTTTAATTGAGCGGACTGTATGGATTTAAAGTCTGTCATAAGTCATATCCCAACTCAATTTGGAGGTTAATTAATTACAGTAACCTATCAATCGATTTATAGCAAATTTCTACTAAGGTTAAAATTAACAAATCCACAATAGCTGTGATGAGGGTTCGAACCTACGTTTGAGAGGATCCCAGACGCGCCTTAATCGACTTGGCCACGACATGGTAAAAAAATTGCAACCGGGAGTTCCACTTGGCCTCATCACGCTATTGTGATTTCTGAGTGTAATGAAGTAAGGGCGAAGAAGTAGAACACCTTATTGACTGAGCCCGAGTTCATGGTGGATTTGTGTAAAACTCCTGGTTGCAATTATTTTACCATGTCGTGGCCTAGTCGATAAAGGTGCGTCTGGGATCCTCTCAGACGTGGGTTCGAACCCTCATCACGGCCCTTGTGGACTAGTTCATTTGATGCATCATGCTAGTGTGATTTCTGTGTATATTAAGGTTAGTTTACTATTATATTGGGGATAGTTTGTACACGAAGGCCTTAGCTGTTTGAAGACTTCAGTGTGGATATCAGAGGGACACGTGACCAGTGTGCCAGGACTAAGCCTCGTGGCTATGGTGTCTGTTCCCTAGTGGCGACAGGTTACTGACGCTTAATTCCCAGGTGACCACAGATCAGCCGGAGGAATACAATCTAACAACTGCAACTTTACTTCCTACACAGATATGGCGCATTTAAATTATTAGTATTAAGAATATTTCTAGATTGTGAGAGGCTCATCCTGTTTTTGGTGTTCGCCCGCCTCATCACCGGTTCCATTTAAATAATATTCTAGGGCCCTACAAAATAATGTTAGTTTTTTACACAGACGGAAACGCCGTACACCCGTTATTTGAGGTCGCGGCAGCTGAAGAACATCTAGATGGCTCGGGTTAACGAGCATAAACATAGCTGCTTGTTTTTACTAAATTACGAGAGCAGTGTTCATTCCACAATGACCGCCGCTCTCCTTCCCTGGCTCAGTCACGTGATTGGAACCTGCTAAATTTTGCCCATTTTTGGACGAAGGAAGGGCGGCGTTAATTTTACTGGTAAATTTATTTGATCCAGTTACAGGGAACAGTTTTTTATTAATTTTAACACTGAACTGGAAGTTTTTAGTGATTATTAATATCTTATTAATATATTTTGTTTTGACGGGCGATATATATATCCCACGTTTAAAGGAAAATTCCACTATAATCTCGTTTTCTTTGAATGAGTTATTAATTAAATTAATTTGTGTTAGTATTGGTTAATAGGTTAGTACAAGAACCGCAGCGCAATTATCTGCATATTGTAACTAGGATTATAGAGGTAGGTCGGTTTTTTTCTCGACAGGTTTGGATTGTCATGGTGCAAGGATATACTCGCCAGGCAGGTTTGGATGGTCTTGGTGCAAGGATGTACTCACAAGGCAGGTTTGGATGATCATTATGCAAGGATGTTCTCGCCAGGAAGGTTTGGATGGTCTTGGTGCAAGGATGTACTCGCCAGGAAGGTTTGGCTGGTCTTGGTGCAAGGATGTACTCGCCAGGAAGGTATAGATGGCTATAGTTCAAAGTGGAACTTGATAGGAAGGTTCAAATGGTTCCAGCAAACATAAGAAATAAAGACAAATAAAATGCATAATTTATTGCATTGCAATAACTTAAGCATTTGAATTTTATATACAAATTGGATTTTAATTGCAATATTTTATATCTTTTTTATTACAGTGAAGAACATTGCTTGGAGCAAGAACAGTGTCTGACGAAGACAGCAGCTGTAGCAAGATCAGCAGCCAGAGGAGTGCCTGAGAACAGCAGCAGGATCAGAGGAAGAAGCTCCACACCATAAGTACTCTACAGCAGCAGCAGTTGTGGCCAGAGCCAATGATGAGTCAACGCCACAATGGCCACAGGAAATCACACAACAAGAAAGTCAGGATTAACAGGGCGAGGAAGAGGCAGAGTTTGGTGACGACGTTTGCTGTGTTGCGGCTGTTTATTTTGATGGCTGCTGCGGTGTCTCTTGTCCACACCCTGGCTCTCCCGGCCCCTGCTGACACCCTGCTTGCTGACACCGTGCCTGGTGGCACAGTACCTGCTGCCACAGTACCTGCTGACATAGTGCCTGCTGGAACAGCATCTACTAACCCAGTACCTGCTGACATGGTGCCTGCTAATACAGCATCTACTAATCCAGCACGTGTTGACCAAAAACTAATAGATTCACCATCTGGTGACTCATCACCTGCTGATCCATCATCTGCTGACCCATCACCTGCTGATCCATTATCTGCTGACCAAACAACGGCCTACCTGTTTCCAGCTAATCTGTCCTCAGCTTATCCAAATGATAAAGGTATGTATTATCATGCTATGATTGAGGCTGTTCTCCAAAATTTTAAATAGCAAAGGTTCATTAACATAGGCGAATTTGCACACCAGAAAACAGATTACCTACAAAAGCACATGTAGTATGCAAATAGTATGCAAATGGTTAAGTATGCAAATGGAGGCTATGATTAATTAGATAAACAGTCAGTATATGCAAATTGACCAGTAGGCATATAATGTGATGAATTTACATGGGAAATTATATGTTTTAGTTAATTGTTATTCATGTTGGTCAGCAATTTTAAATATGGAGGTATGGATGATCATGGGGCAAGGATGTATTCGCCAGGCAGTTATGAGTGGTCATGGTACAAGTACTCACCTAGTTCTCACCTAGTTGTGCTTGCGGGGGTTGAGCTTTGGCTCTTTGGTCCCGCCTCTCAACTGTCAATCAACAGGTGTACAGGTTCCTGAGCCTATTGGGCTCTATCATATCTACACTTGAAACTGTGTATGGAGTCAGCCTCCACCACATCACTTCCTAATGCATTCCACCTGTTAACCACTCTGACACTAAAAAAGTTCTTTCTAATATCTCTGTGGCTCATTTGGGCACTCAGTTTCCACCTGTGTCCCCTAGTGCGTGTGCTCCTTGTGTTAAACAGCCTGTCTTTATCAACCCTGTCAATTCCTTTGAGGATCTTGAATGTGGTGATCATGTCCCCCCTAACTCTTCTGTCTTCCAACGAAGTGAGGTTTAATTCCCGTAGTCTCTCCTCGTAGCTCATACCTCTCAGCTCTGGTACTAGTCTGGTGGCAAACCTTTGAACCTTTTTCATTTTAGTCTTATGCTTGACTAGATATGGACTCCATGCTGGTGCCGCATACTCCAGGATTGGTCTGACATATGTGGTATATAATGTTCTGAAAGATTCCTTACACAAGTTTCTAAAGGCCGTTCTTATGTTAGCCAACCTGGCATATGCTGCTGCTGTTATCCTCTTGATATGAGCATCAGGGGACAGGTCTGGCGTGATATCAACCCCCAGGTCTTTCTCTCTCTCGGACTCTTGAAGTATTTCATCTCCCAAGTGATACCTTGTATCTGGTCTCCTGCTTCCTACCCCTATCTTCATTACATTACATTTGCTTGGTTTAAACTCTAACAGCCATTTGTTCGACCATTCCTGCAGCTTGTCCAGGTCTTCTTGAAGCCTCAAGCTGTCCTCCTCTGTCTTAATCCTTCTCATAATTTTGGCGTCGTCAGCAAATTTGAGAGGAATGAATCTATACCCTCTGGGAGATCATTTACGTATATCAGAAACAGGATAGGTCCAAGTACAGAGCCCTGTGGGACTCCACTGGTGACTTCACGCCAGTCTGAGGTCTCACCCCTCCTTGAGGTTACCTTGAGGTGCTTCCGGGGCATAGCGTCCCCGCGGCCCGGTCGTCGACCAGGCCTCCTGGTTGCCGAACTGATCAACCAGGCTGTTGGACGCGGCTGCTCGCAGCCTGACGTACGAGTCACAGCCTGGTTGATCAGGTAACCTTTGGAGGTGCTTATCCAGTTCTCTCTTGAACACTGTGAGGGGTCGGCCAGTTATGCCCCTTAAGTGTAGTGGAAGCGTGTTGAACAGTCTCGGACCTCTGATGTTGATAGAGTTCTCTCTCAGAGTACCAGTTGCACCTCTGTTTTTCAACGGGGGTATTCTGCACATCCTGCCATGTCTTCTGGTCTCATGTGATGTTATTTCTGTGTGCAGGTTTGGGACCAGCCCCTCTAATATTTTCCACGTGTAAATTATTATGTACCTCTCCCGCCTGCGCTCAAGGGAGTACAGTTTTAGGCTCTTTAGTCGGTCCCAATAGTTTAGATGTTTTACTGAGTGGATTCTAGCAGTAAAGGATCTCTGCACGCTCTCCAGGTCAGTAATTTCTCCAGCTTTGAGAGGTGCTGTCATTGTGCAGCAGTACTCCACTCTAGAGAGCACAAGCGTTTTGAAAAGTATCATCATCGGTATAGCATCTCTAGTGTGAAAAGTTCTTGTTATCCAACCTGTCATTTTTCTTGCAGTTGTGACGGCTACTTTATTGTGTTTTTTAAAGGTAAAGTCTTCCGACATGAGTACACCCAGGTCCTTTACATTGCCTTTTCGTTCTATGTTATGATTTGTTATGAGTTTTGTACGTGGTTTCCGTTTTTATATTTTCATTTTTTCCATAGCGCATGAGCTGGAACTTATCTTCGTTAAACACCATATTATTTTCTGTAGCCCATAGAAAGACCTGATCTACATCTGACTGGAGGTTCGTCCTCTATGTTGCCTACTCTCATGAAGATCCTAGTGTCATCTGCAAAGGATGATACAGTGCTATAGGTTGTGTTCTTGTCTATGTCCGAAATGAGGATGAGAAAAAGTACTGGAGCAAGCACAGTACCCTGGGGGACTGAGCTCTTCACGGTTGATGGGCTGGATTTTATTTTGTTGACTATTACACATTGGGTTCTGTTGGTCAGGAAATGGTAGATCCATCTGCCTATTTTCCCGGTAATTCCTTTTGAACGCATTTTATGTGCAATAACACCATGGTCACATTTATCAAAAGCTTTTGCGAAATCTGTGTAAATTACATCCGCGTTATGTTTGTCTTCCATAGCATCTAATGCCATATCATAGTGGTCCAGCAACTGCGACAGGCAAGAGCGCCCTGTTCTGAAACCATGTTGTCCGGGGTTATGGAGTTGCTGTGATTCCATGTATTTTGTGATTTTACTTCTTAGCACTCTCTCAAAAATTTTATGATGTGCGATGTTAGCGCTATCGGTCTGTAATTTTTTGCCTCTGCCTTATTTCCTCCTTTATGAAGTGGTGCTATCTCTGCTGTTTTTAGTATATCAGGAATAACGCCAGTATCTAGGCTTTGTCTCCACAGAATGTGGAGGGCCTGCGATAGTGGTTTTTTACAGTTCTTGATGAATATGGAGTTCCAAGAATCCGGGCCTGGTGCAGAGTTCATAGGCATACTGTTTATGGCTGTTTCAAAATCCAGTGGGGATAGGGTGACGTCTGATATATGATTTGATGTTGGTATCGTATCCATGAAAAATTCATTTGAGTTATCAATCTTTAGTGTGTTTAATGGCTCGCTGAAAACAGAGTCGTACTGCGTCCTCAGTAGCTCGCTCATTTCTTTGTTGTCATCGGTGAAAGTTCCATCTCCCTTTCGCAGGGGCCCGATACTAGATGTGGTTTTTGATCTTGATTTTGCATAGGAGAAAAAATATTTCGGATTTCTTTCTATTTCACTGATGGCCTTTTGCTCTCTTTGCCTCTCCTGGGTTCTGTATGATTCTTGTAGCTTCCGTTCAATTGTTTCTATTTCTCTACCTAACCTTCTTCGCCGTTCTTGAGATAGGGTGCGACTCTCAAGTTGTTCCGCGATTCGTTTTCTTCGCCTATATAGGGAACGACGTTCCCGTTCCAATCTGCATCTCTTCCTCTTTTTTCTTAGAGGTATGCGGTTTGAACATATTTCTAGTGCTACTGAGCTTATTTTTTCCAGGCACTGGTTCAGGTTTGCATTTCCTAGCTGTTCTTCCCAGTTTATTTCTGTGAAGTCCTGGTTTATTCGCTCCCAGTTTATCTGTTTATTATTGAAGTTGAATTTGCTGAAATCTCCTCCACCGGGAATCTGGACTGGTTTTGAAGGTCTACTCCCCATGGTTGTCATAACTTCAATTAAGTTGTGATCTGAGTAACAGGTATTTGTAATCATTATGTTCCTGATCAATTCATCATTATTAGTGAAAATGAGGTCCAGCGTGTTCTCCTTCCTTGTTGGTTCTACTATTTGCTGGTTTAATTAAGGCAAACCTGTCGCACATCTGTAGCAGGTCATTTGCATGTGCCTGTTCATTTAGGCTACTTCCTGGTAATCTTTCTGATATTACTGTATTAGCCAGGTGCTTCCATTTCAGGTGCCGTAGGTTGAAGTCCCCAAGCAGGATGATGTTCGGAGCTGGATTTGTGAGGTTTTCCAAGCAGTGTTCTATTTTCATTAGTTGGTCTTTAAACTGCTGAGGGTTTGCCTCCGGTGACTTATATTCAAGGACAATAACTACATTTAAAATCTCTATTTTGATTATCAGCACTTCCGCCATATCATTTGAGGTGTTTAGCAGCTCAGTACAGATGAGTGTGTCTTTGATGTAGAGGCTGACCCCACCCTAAAGCCGGTGTTTCCTATCACATCTGAAAAGATTGTACTCTGAGATCCATATTTCACCATCATGGTAATCCTTTGTGTGGGTTTCTGTTAGGGCTGCAAACACTGCATTTGCCTCATGAAGGAGACCATCTATAAAGTGAACTTTGTTGGATTTGCGTGTTTTTATACCCTAGATGTTGGCAAATATAAATGATGTTATCGTGTTAGTGGAAGTGCTGGAAGCCTTACTTGGTGTTAATATTTGAGGCTCTGGTAAGGAGGCCACTGTGTTTGCGTCCAGGGTGTGTCGTTTTGGAAGCGATTCGTCCAGTTTTGGTAGTAGGACGGGTGTTGTCTGGTGTAGTACCTGTGTGCTTGTTGATAATTTGAATTCCAGTCTTGTGGGTATATCCGTCCCCCTCTGTAATCCTGTAGTGGTTCCATCTGACTGTTCCTCTCTCTTATATTTACTACTCTGTTTCTGCCTTCCTCTAAAAAATTTCCAGTAGTGTCATATTGATCATTCCGTCTATAACGCTCTGTACCTCTCACATGGAATTCCGGACACTGAAGATTGTAGCATTTTTTGTCCCTAATTGAAAATTGACATAATTTAGGGTGGAAGTATCTACACCCTGTTCCAAAACGGCATGTACCCCTCGCCAACATGTTCCTGCATTTTCGAGGATGCAGAAAATGGCATTTTGCTCCTAATTTTCCATATTTGCATATTCCTTTAGCGTAGAATTTGCAAATGTGTTCCGGTTTAGCGTTTTTCAAGTTATTTATATCTGTGACTGTCTTGTCTACCTCTTTATTGGAGCCATCTCCGCTTTTCGTCCCAATTACTTCATTTATGCACTCTGTCTCACTGTTGCTCTCATCGTTTATATTATCTGGCTCTGCAATATTGTTGTTATTTTGTACCACAATACCCTCTTCCTCCACACTACTGCTGCGGTTCTCTATACTATCTGTTCCTGAGTTTTGGTCGTTATCCAATGTTGACTTTTCCCAGTCCGCATATATCACTGGTAGCTTGTCTGTGAATGATAATCTCTGTGACTCGGGAATGTTTTTCATCAGATTAGTTATGTTCTCTAACATTAATCTGTCATCTTTGCAAACCCAGTAAATTCCTTGCATTTTTATGCATCCTGGAGCTAATTCTGTACAGCCCAGGTGAAATCTTATGTTACAGATGCAGCACGTTACGCCTGCATTACGTCTTCCCAGTACTCCCGAACACTCGCCACACCTCTCCATTGACTTGTGTATTGTGTTGTATTTGAGATTCACTGTATGGATCACTTGTTGATGTCAGTCCTTTTAACTCTTTATAAAATTATATGTATATATATTTATATGTTTAATATTTATAATATTATATGTATACCGTATATTTGTAATATTATGTATGTTATTTTGTTCAGACTTTATGGCAGGTACTTAGCGTAGGGTAGCGAAGCTGGTCCCCGGTGAATACAGGTGACCTCTTGTTGTCCCAGGTTGATGTCACCAGTTTCCAGTTACCCGATTTATAACTACTGATGCCGCCTCTTGCCACTATTCTATATTTCTAGTATTCTATATTTATAATATTCTATGCACGATTTTCCTTCACTTCCAACTTATATGTTGTTGTGATACCCGTTCCACTTCACTGTTCCACGAATCACCGTTCACTATTTTTTCCTAATACACGCATGTACACAAAGCCTCGTTCACTGGCTCACACGTGTCTCCCGTTTATTCTCTATTTAGCACAAAGTTCTATTGTTAATGACTATTTTCAATTTTCCAGCGGGTCACTATGCACTTTGTTATGTCTGTAATCAGTAATCCACGGCAGTAGTCATAAAATCCCGGTTAATGACACGATTTTAACGGAGCGCGCACGGTACGTCTTCCCCCTCCCTCGACCTCGACTCGACTGTACTCTCACTGTACCCATCCAGAGCCCACCAGTGAGTACCCTCACTGTAACTCTCTGCTTCCTATTGTTTAGGTACTCCCTTATCCACTGGAGCGCCCTACCAGTTACTCCTGCCTGTTTCTCTAACTTATGCATCAACCTTTTATGGGGTACTGTGTCAAAGGCTTTCCGACAGTCCAAAAAAATGCAGTCTTCCCACCATTCTCTTTCTTGTTTAATCTTTGTCACCTGATCGTAGAATTCTATCAATCCTGTAAGGCAAAATTTACCCTCCCTGAACCCATGTTGATGGGTTGTCACGAAGTCTCTTCTCTCCAGATGTGTTACTAGGTTTTTTCTCACAATCTTCTCCATCATCTTGCATGGTATACAAGTTAAGGACACTGGCCTGTAGTTCAGTGCCTCTTGTCTGTCACCCTTTTTGTATATTGGTACTACATTAGCAGTCTTCCATATTTCTGGTAGGTCCCCCGTTTCCAGTGACCTACTATACACTATGGAGAGTGGTAGGCAAAGTGCTCCTGCACACTCTTTCAATACCCATGGCGAGATTCCATCCGGCCCAACAGCTTTTCTCACATCCAGCTCCAATAGATGCTTCTTGACCTCATCTCTTGTAATTTCGAACCTATCCAAGGTCACCTGGTTTGCTGCCACCTCTTCTAGCGCCGCGACATCTCCCTGTTCTATTGTAAAGACCTCCTGGAACCTTTTGTTGAGTTCTTCACACACCTCTTTGTCATTCTCTGTGTACCTGTCCTCGCCCACCCTAAATTTCATCACCTGTTCCTTCACTGTTGTCTTCCTCCTGATGTGACTGTGTAGTAGCTTGGGTTCGGTCTTGGCTTTATTAGCTATATCATTTTCATACCTTTTCTCAGCTGCTCTTCTCACACTGACATACACGTTCCTGGTTCTCTGGTATCTCTCTCCACTTTCTGGTGTTCTGTTATTACGGAAGTTCCTCCGTGCCCTTTTGTTCTGCTCCTTTGCTTTCATACATTCCTTATTAAACCACGGATTCTTCCTTTGCTTCTCTGTTTTTTCCTGTCGGGCTGGGACAAACCTGCTTACAGCCTCCTGAAATTTTTGGGTGACATAGTCCATCATGTCTTGTACGGACTTGGTTCCGAGTTCTGTGTCCCAATGTATATCCCATAGGAATTTATTCATTTCCTCATAGTTTCCCTTTCGGTACGCCAGCCCTTTGGTTCCCAGTTCTTTTTTGGGGGTGATAATTCCCAGCTCAACCAGGTACTCAGAGCTCAATACACTATGATCACTCATTCCCAAGGGGGCTTCCAACTTAACTTCCCTTATATCCGACTCATTTAGGGTAAATATCAGATCAAGCAAGGCTGGTTCATCCCCTCCTTTCATTCTTGTCGGTCCCTTGACGTGTTGACTTAGAAAGTTTCTTGTTGCCACATCCAGCAGCTTAGCTCTCCATGTGTCTGGGCCTCCATGTGGGTCTCTGGTCCCCTAATCTATCTTCCCATGGTTGAAGTCTCCCATGATTAGACGTCTGGATCCGTTCCTGCTAGCCACAGAAGCTGCTCTCTCTATTATATTGATGGTGGCCAAGTTGTTTCTATCATTTTACTGTCTGGGTCTTCTGTCATTTGGTGGGGGGTTATATATGACTACTATTGTAATTTTCTGTCCTCCAGTTGCTATGGTGCCTGAAATGTAGTCACTGAAACCTTCACAGTTCTGAATTACCATCTCTTCGAAACTCCAACCTTCTCTTAGTAGCAGAGCTACACCACCTCCTCCTCTCCCTTCTCTCTCTTTCCTCACTACATAGTAGCCCTGTGGAAACACTGCGTTTGTTATGAATTTCGTTAACTTTGTTTCGGTGAGTGCTATTATGTCTGGGTTTTCTTCTAGTGCCCATTCTCCAAGTTCACTTGTTTTATTTGAAATCCCATCTATGTTAGTGTACATCGCCTTGAAGCTCACTTTCTTCTGTTCATTTTCATGTCCCTTTCCTGACAAGCATTCTGCTGGTGTGGGAAGCTGTTCCGTGGGTGAGAGGATCTGTGAGGTGGTTTGCAGGGTCTCAGAGGATTTTGGGGTGGGGGGTGGGGGTTTAAGGGAAGGGGGGACAGGTAGGGTGTGGGTTAATAAGGTAGGGGGGACATGTAGGATACGCAGTGAGGGGGGAGGAGGGATAGGGAGGGTATGGGATGAAGGGGGAGGGGGGACAGGGGGAAAAAGGTGGGAGGGGGTACTCGCCAGGGAGGTATGGATAGCAATAGAATAAGGAGGTACTCACCAGGATGGTATGGATGATAATAGAACAAGGAGGTACTCACCAAGAACCTCAAATTAGTACCTAATTTGGAATAACATACAAACCATGTTATATGTCTATGTAATAATATATGAAGAAACTAGACTAATGTTTTGATTTACATCATGCATTAGGTTGTAGTCTTTCTTATGATTTACAGACTTTGGTGTGATAGATCATATGCAGTTTGTAAGCATAATTACCAGACCTAAGGAGATATATAGTAACTGAACAGAGGTACACTATGTCAGAGGTTGACCCTCTGGCTACCTTACACATGGTTGATAGAAGAAGCAAATTGTCATTTTGACTTAGGAAATTTCAGAGAGTGCACAGGAGTGCACAAAATATTAACTTTCTTGTTATAGCAGCTAGAAGGTCGTAATTAGGTATCTTTGGAAAGCAGACACCCTCAGCTGCCCAGAAAACTCGCGATACTCGTTGTAGCATTTCTGGATAAATAGTTACAGGATTAGCATAAATTTTAGTTCTGGCTGCCGAGATACAGGGAAGGAAGCCAGGCACTGTGAGCTAAGTGTCTCAATGGTTTTCCCCTAGCCCTCGTGTAAGCGTCACCGGCAGGGGATTCTCAATGGTCGCGGCATCATGGGCCTCTAAGATACTGGCACCTGATTGGCAGTCTCAAAAGACTAGGGGAACACCGCCGGTTCCATTCCTGCCCACGGCACCTCATTCCGAGGAGCGTTGCTGTGCTGTGTAGACGTGATATCCTGTTTCGGCCAAAAACCGGGTATTTCTCCTGTCTACAGCATAGTTCAGCAAGCTCAAGTATATCTATTCTGTCTAAGCATTATTGTCACAGAATCCGGTAACCGCTGGGCCCAGGTTACTGGATTTCGAGTAATATATATATATTAACCGAAAGATACAAGGAAGTGCACTCCGCGCCACACGTGATCGCTGCATAAGCAACAAGACTGTAGCCAGTTGTATCGGTGATCGTCGGCGAAAGTAAAGGCGATCCATCACCATATCGCTAAGTAAACTGTGTACAGGGACTCTAAGAATACGGTTCCAAGTGTTTGAGTTAAAATTCTGAGTGATTTAATGCAAAAATTGGGGATTGTGTGGACTGTTTATTTCGTCCATTGTGCTGCCCACTTCGTGTGCTTATCACGTGGTGGCCATCTTCGTCCCATCAGCATGTTATCAGTGTGCCTTCAGCAGAGCACACTAGTGCAATTCTCACCGGTGTGCACCCAAATGCACCCCTGTCTTCTCCAGTATCCTGGGAGACAGGCGATTGTAGGCCATGTGGTCCCAGTGGCTCGCTACCTCATCCGCCCGCGCGCCACCTCTACCCCACCTCACTGTCCCTCAACTCGTGTAGCTCCCGGTGTACAGTAACCTGCACAGCCTCTGTGGTGTATGATCTTCACTCAACAGCGGGGTCATAGTGAATGTGATTGTAGTGTGGATTGTAGAAGATACCGGTAATAAATTCAAAGAGAGTACTCAAACTATGTATATTTTGTATCATTCGTCTAACATGCATTAATTCCTTGTGCTGAATCAAGTCAGCCGACCGGTGTGCCGTTCTTCATAATCCCAATACGGGGAGGAGTTCAATTACCGAGGAAGCACGATAGGTAAAGGCCTATTACAGCTAATCTGTGTGATAACTGTAACTTGACCCTAGTATGATTGTTATCTTACACTTTGTTACACATTTAGTATTTGTGTGGTTTATGTTAATTGTGTTGAGGTTTAGTGTGGTTTAATTATACCATCACCTTGTTTGTGTTCAACCATTTCCGTGTTGTCTTAATTTTCTTTCGTTGGAGAAGACAAGTAGTGATAAAAGTAAGTCTGGAGTTACGTGGTGACCACCGGCCAGGGCGGACGCTCCTGAGGTCTCTCCGCTCCTGGCTAGTGTTTACGTTGGGTGATTGCTGATTTGCCCTGCTGTTGGTGGTTTGCCACTGACAGGGTGACGTTTGACTTAGCCATGGGGACTTCTCGCCCTCCAGTGAAGAGGACATTGTCGGCTGGTCTGGCATTTACGGTGCCGGTGGACCATCCGTTGGTTGGTATCACCCTGGTGGACATGCTACATGTGCAGCTGTCGGACCTGGTGGCCATCCAGCTGCTTCAGGGCCACCGTGCTGTGGTCAAGTTCCGCCTCCAGGCTGCCTTTCAGGCGTTTCTCGAGCAATGTGAGGGGCGTGTTTACCCTCTCCCAGATACTGCTGGTTTTGTTAAGGTGGAGAATCTTAGTGTCACCTTGACGTCTGTGGCGGTGCATGGTGCCCCCTTCGAATTTCAGGACGACTTTTTAACCTCCTGTTTTGAACGATTTGGGACAGTGTTAAGTTTTCGTTGGAACAAGGTCCTTACCGGGCACTGTGTTGGTATGCTTGACGGCTCCCGCACCCTGACGATATTGCTGAGTGTAGTGTACCGTCGTCGATGTCCGTGTTGGGTTACACGCTCCGCTGCTTGTACCGGGGTCAACCGCGCACCTGTTATCGGTGTGGTCACGAGGGTCATCTGGCTGCAGCGTGGGACGTGGGAGTGACTGGTCGGGTGCATGTTTTTCGTGCGGAGGATTTTCCGCCCCTGTTGCGTTCGGACTGTTCTGAGGATGGAGTGGGTGCTGTGCCTGAGGTGCCTAATTGCCTGTCTGCTGCACACGTCTGGTGACTGCAGTGGCCCCTGGGGTTGTTGAGCCGGTGTGTGTGGGTGTTGGGCCGTCGCCTGCACTGCATGTAGTGCGGGATGTCCCGGTGGAGGTTCATGTCCCACCCCTGCCTGTGGATGTGGTGCCGGATCCCGGGGATGCGGGTTCTGCTGTTTTGGAGGGGGGGCTTCGGCAGTGGGAGGTGCCTGCCGTGCCTGTGTGTGTTGGCGACTGTAGTTCTGCTCTTTCCATCCCTTTGCAGAAGCGTGCACGTCGGTGTTCTGAGGCTGTTTCCCTGGATGATGCGGGCAGTGTGGGTGATGTGGCCTCTGTGGACTCTTCGGACGGTGCGGGTGTGGCCTGTGCGGATGTGCAGATGGTGGCTGTGCCTGCAGAGGGGCCTGCTGGGAGTGATGTGGTGCGGCCTGTCTCGAAGTGTTCGCGGTGGGCTCGGAGTGTGTCTCCCCTTTGTGGTGTCCCTTGGGAGTTGGTGGGGGAGTATGGTGCTCTGGCGTCCCCCGCCGTGGATGATGGTGCTGTGAGGGGCTCCGAAGTTGGTACCTGTGCCCCCCCCCTCCTGCATCTCCTGCTGTTGGATCCCCGTAGTGGGGGGGTTGCCCCTGATGATCAGGACCTCGTCGTGGTGCTGCGGAATGATGTGCACCAGGGGCCCTTTGTTCCTGTGCCCAGTGGTGGGGTCGATGCCGTGCCTGCATCCCCTGCGGTTCCCCCTCCTTCGTTGCCCTGGTCTGGGGGAAGCCTAGTCCCGACTGATGGGGTCGTGCCCTGTGAGGGTCCGGTGTTGGGACCTTATCAGGATGCCCGGGTGCTTCCGAACCCGTGGTGCTCGTCCACTGTCTGGGTGTCGCGGGTGAAGGAGTTTATCTTTCGGGTGCCGGATAAGATGTCTCAGCCGAGGGCACCGCCTGGTGGCCGGGGGTCTCCTGACACGTGGGTGATTTGGGATCCATACAGCTTGTGCTTTCTGATATACAAGTTTCCGGAGAAATATTAGTTGACGTCTTGTGCATACTGCTACACCGTGCCTGGATCAGCTCCCGCCGTGAATTCGTCACCCTGCCCTACGTGCGGGAGTCTCCCTCTCACGTTCGCCACTGTTTTCGTCGCCACTCCTCTCTCTACGGCCCAACACATCTAACGCTTTTGATTTTCTTCTAAACGTCAATGCGTCTCCCAACATTTGTCGTGGTGCAGTCATCGGGAGGGTAAACCCTTCATGCAAACTGCACCTATTCTCAAGAAGAAGAAGAAGTCTGTTTGCTCTATTGAAATTGTATTATCATTGATTTTATAACATTTGTTGTGACGGTTGTGAGTGTTGTTCAGTGCATGGGTTAAGCACTGTATTTTGCTACTATAATTGTGTTGGTCTACGTGACCCGGGTGTTGTTTTGATTTGTATTAATTTATTGTGAAGTCAGTGTCATTGAATTGATGTAATTAATTACCATCTTTAGTAGTGAGAGGTGATTAGCAATCGTGTTTACTAATCAGTGGTCGCCAAGCGGTCTCAGTGATCGACTAGTGTTAACGTAAATTCTTCGTGAGTTAAGTTTGACTGTCAAGTTTGACAGGACCTTGAACAGTTACTCAGAGATTTCTAATTACCCGGAAGTTGTTGATTGACTTCGTTGAGTCTGGTTTAGTTGCTTGGCTGTCTGTGCTAACAGAGTGTATTTAACGTTGTTTACCTTGCTTTGGTTTGACTGACCTGGAGACAAATTAACGTAATTGGTTTTACTAAGTAACGTAAATGTGTTGTAACTTGTTTGATTGAAATTGATCAAATCAATTGTCATCTGTCTGTTAATGTGTTGTAACGTAATTGATTGCTTTGACTGCCGTCCTGAGAGACGAGCCTTAATGTAATTAACTGAGTGTTGCACGTAAAACTCTGTGACAGGTCTGTTGTTGTTTTTATTGTTTTTCCGCAGTCGTCACGAACTGCTACTTGCATCTGAGTGGTCGCCCAATGTTTCACTGTTATTAATATTGGAACTGTGAGCGGTCTGTACCAGAAGTGGATTTATTCCAGCTTGTCTAGTGTTGACAGCACCACTACGGACTTTAACGTAACGCTAAATTATTCTTACCTTCTATTATTATTATTAGGTTTTATGAATAAATTGTTATTGTTGGAACTACAAGTGTCTTTCCGTTCACACCTTCTAAGATCCTTGTCACCATCTATGTTATGTATGGGTGACTTTAATGCTCGTCACACTGCTCTTGGTGATGTTCAGTGTAACAATAATGGAAGGGTCTTCTTGAAATACCTTAATGATCATAATATTACTGTGTATGATACTGATAAAAGACCCATTTATTGGGGGTAGACTGGATTATGTGATTGGATACAGCCTAGTAGATAGCAACGTCAACGTTAAGCTCATCCCAGAACTAGTAAGTGATCATTTTGCAATATATTGTGAATACAATGTAGCTGATATTAGGTCCAATCCTCATCCTAGGGTTAAAATTAACATTCCAGACAATCTTAAATCGCACTTTAAGGCTTATGTACTTAAGTGGTACACTGGGTATACACCTGTATCAGTGGACCACTTTTACAATGATCTTGTCAGTATCATTACCAGTTATTATGATACCTGGGTTAAATCAAGGAAAAAAAGAACACTCGTTCTTCCTCATGGACAGAGGATCCTGTTATTATTGCAGAGCGAGCTGAAGTGCTTCAGCTGCTGACTCTTATAAACGAGACGAAACGGCTGACAATTTACTAGCATTCCTCTGTGCCAACAGAGATTTTCGCGAGCTTAAGGGTCAAGTTAAGAACACATATTAGGAACAATTCCTACAAGGTATCAATAGAACTTCAACATTATCAGAAATGTGGAACAAAATTAAAAACATTTCCAAACCTTCAGCCCCAGTTCAGCGTTATCATACTCCTGCAGAATATGCTGACATGCTCTTAGCTCAATGGTCTAGTGTCTCACAAATTTCTTCCTTACCCCCCAGATATAGTAGTAGGCATCCATCAGATGCCTACTACTATATCTGGGGGGTAAGGAAGCAGCATTTAAATACATAATACAGCCAGATACACAGCAGCATTTAAATAATACCAACATTAACAGAAACTTTAATATTGAAATAGAACGCTCCTCACCAGATTTAACAGATCAGTTTGCTATAACCCCCTTTAAATTGACATCAGCATTAGGGAAACCTAAACAAACTGCCCCTGGCGAGGATGGTATAACTTATAAGATCTTGAGCTTAGTGAATGATGTCCCTAGCCACCCACTGCTTGATCTCTATCAAATGAGTCTCTCGCAAGGTATCTTGCCAAAGAAATGGACACAAAGTCTCATAGTACCAGTTCCTGAACCTAACTCTCAAAGATTCAGACCCATTTCCCTTACATCTTGTATGTGTAAAGTTTTGGAGAGAATTGTTCTCAATCGTGTCATGTTTCAGGTCAAAGAAAAACTGGCCCCAAACCTATATGGGTTCATGCCCAAGTGTAGCACACAAACATGCTTTGCTGAATATTTTGTAAACTCCCAGGATGGGACACAAGGAGCCTTTATTGACCTAAAGTCAGCTTTCGATGTAGCGAATGGCGAAATAATATTAGAGCAACTTGCTGAATTTGGAATCAAAGGTGTTCTTCTGAGTTGGATAAAGAGTTACCTATCCAACAGGCGTACTAGTGTCCAATTTAAAGGAGTTAAAAGTACAAGAACAGGCACACCTCAAGGTGGTGTCCTAAGCCCTATGCTCTTTAATATACTTATGCACAAACTTATCCAAGACATACCTGTACAACGAGGTTAATGATACAAATCTCATCAGCAACCTGCGCAAAAAACTTGTTGAGCGTCTTAAACCTCTCAAAACTATTGTTGGCAAAGGATTTGGCATTAACATAAATATGCTCGTAGTTTTTATATTGCCTTTATACGATCTGTTGTTGATTATTATGCCTTGAATCTTTTTAATTTTTCTCCTTAACAATTACAAGGCCTAGATGTAGTACAGAATGATGCCATGCGCATCATCCTGGGTTGTCCTAGAACTGTCAGAAGTGTTAACATGAGAAAGGAACTAAAATTACTTTCCATTTACGAAAGAATAGTTCTACTTAGCACAATGTTATGCGCCAAAACTTTGAAAAATAATGGTCCCCCCAGTTCTATTCAAATTAAATTGAGATCTATTTTAAACAATTCTGACTGTTCCCTCAATCTGTCGCAAAAAGCTCCTTACAGTGTGTGGCTCAGTTGTTGTGCCTATAATCTTCGGAAACTGAATGTGTCTCTTAATATTGATAAAACTGTTCACTATATTCGCCCTTGGAAAGATGTACAGGTCTCTTTGCATTATACCCCCATCAGTGTAAAACAAATGCATAACACTGAAACTATGAGATGTATAACATTAGAAGCTATTGACAATCATCTTCAAATCTCAAACCAACTGAATCTTACGCCTTTACTGATGGCTCTGTGCAGTTAGGTACTGGTAGAACAGGTTGTGCATGTGCAGTGTATAAAGGGAATGAAATGATCATGTCTAGTACACAGAGATTGAACAACTGGGCTGTAACACTGTAAAAGTGTTTGGGTTAGTTTATTTAAAATATATATAGAGTACATGAGTCACAGACAAGGATCTGAGAGGCGCCAGTTGTCTGCCTGAGATCTCACACCTCTAACCGTTAACGACCCCAAGTGACCTGAGGTCAGATCATGAGAATTTCACCTTGCTTCCGCTAAGCTCTTAATTGGAGCCGGGTAGCCTTCAAACATGCCGACGTTTAAGGAGTGGCTTGGTAGAGTGCCGGAGGCTATCTACTTGTGGGCGGAGTTAGCTACTAGGTTCCCCAATATATACTCGGAGAACTATCGAGCAAGAAGCATTAACAGACAGAGCAGCAGACGAGCCAGGAGAGCAGAGAGAAGACAGCCCTATCAGGGAGGCTGTCGGCCGGCAGGGGCGAGAGAGTCTCTGTCAAGCTACAGACCCCCCCCCCCCCTCTCTATTCAACTTAGACTCCGTCCTCGGTGAGTGAACAGTGAGGTGACTTGGTCGTGTTTACATATGTTGTGTGATGATCAGGGGCCGTCAAGTTGTAGGGTTCTCGAATTCTTGGATGATGACTCTCTTTAACATTTGAATTGGATTGCTTATATTATGATACTTCATGTGAAATATAATTATGAATTTATTATTTAAATTGTGTTTAACTTTGTGCCCTAGAGCTTTGAGTTGAGGAGGTGAGAAAGCCTCGGGGATTATTGGTTCCCTGATTTTAAGGAGTTGATACATGGTACAGAGGGAACATACTAATAATGAACTCATGATAACATCCTTTGAGAATTTTGTGATACAGGCAAGTTCCATTCCTTGTCTTGTATGTAATGATCATGAATGGATGGTGGCAGCATTTCGTCTTCTACTATCTACTCTTCTACGTCTACTTTCTACTCTTCTACTACTACCTATCTATTCCTCTCCCTCCACCCCTCTCTAAACTCTCACTTTCAGCTAATGACCCTCCTCGCTCCTCCACCTCCCTACCTCTTACCCCAAACCCTCACTAATTACTTCACTATTCATTTCTTTCCTTTCGTTTTCTCTTATACGTTTGTGGCTATGATTCTGTATTCTAGAGTTCTCTCTAGAGTTTCGGGTAGCTGATCCAGTTACGGCTCCTTGTAGTCTTAGCACCTAGGTAGTCAAATACCTAGGTTACAAGGTGTTGAACGAGAGAGGTTGCCTTAGGAACTCTGGGAGTGCTCTAGAATAGTTAGCTAACTGGGGACGGGATAACGGACTAGAGAGAGCTGTTTCCCCCAGCCTCGTTAGTTAACTGGGGGGTGGAATAATGGACAAGATAGAGCTATTTCCCCCACCCCCGTTACAATGATGGCAGCGGTGTTGAACAATGTTTAAGGTATTGGTGTTCTTTTGAACATTGTTCAGTCCCACGTGTCTTTTTGCCGCTCAGGCGCTATCAGGGAGATCTTGACAGGTGTTTAATATTCGCGAGTTAGCGAACTTTTTTTTTCAGGTTAGGAGATTGTGATTCTCTGGTGTTGTGGTTTAGTGATTTTGTGAGTTTTGTGGTGTTCAGGGAATGTTCACCAGAACTTGCGTGTGTAGTGATTTATGTTAGTGATAAGATTTGGCGATTTGGGAACTTAGCGGTGTTGGTAGTGCAGGTCAGCTGAGTGTGACAGGTGACCTCGCATGTCCCACGGGGACACCCAGCCACCGCTGGTCTCCAGGTCAGTGGGGAGTGGCAGGTGTAGTTTTTAAATAGTTTAAGTAGTGGTTCTGCTCAGATTATTGCGATCGACTGTTTTACTCCATTTGAACGCAATAACCCGAGGTGTACTGGTATTGTACAGCATGCTAGGGGGAGGCTTAGTATGTCAGTAGACTTCACGTTTGGGGACGCTCGACGTTAGATAGTCTGGTCACAGGGGTGGCAACAGTTTTTGAGTTGTTGACCGGCGGAGAAGCTAGGAAAACACTCTGGGTCACGTAGGTGGCTGTAGGTTAAGGGTGGGAGTAATGGTTAATTATGTACTTAAGATTAGGAACGGTACAGTTAAGTTTAGGCTAGTGTTTTGTCTATTAGTATTGATTTTTTTTTGTGACAAGTTAAAAGTAGTGATGACCTTATTCTCTCTTCTCTAACTTTACTCTGTTACTGTTTTATGTTCCACCAAGTCAATATCATTCAGAGTTAATTGAATTATTAAAAATTGAAGTGTAGTTGTTGCCAGGAGGAGAGCGTTATGATATGACTGTGTAACCCTATACAAACTACAGGGTCACACAAATATCTTGGGAGCACGATATTGTCGCCTTTCTGTTCATCCACAGGTGGGAGCCAGAAGAGAGGAGAGACGCACATACAAAAGAGGGAGACGGCTGCTGTGTACCATACTCACGGGCGTTTATCACCACCACCACCACCACCCCAGGGGACCCCAAGATGCAGCCCTCTCGGTCGGTCAACATTGGTCTACCCAGTGGACCCCAGGACGGACGGACCCCAGTGGACCCCAAGACTTACGGACCCCCAGTGGACCCCAGGTCGTTCTGCAGACGACCCCAGACGACCCAGTAAAGATGGAAGAGGAGCAACAACGACTCCAGTCTGTCCCCACCAACATCGGTCTACCCAGGATGGACCCCAGGACGGGCGGACCCCAATGGACCCCAGGTCGCTTGTCAAAGACCCATGGGAGAAAGAAGAGAGAAGAAAGAAGAGAGAAGAAAGAAGAGAGAAGAAGGAAGAGAGAAGAAAGAAGAAAGAAGATAAGACAAGCTGAGTGAGACACGATGCCTCGTGTCCCTTGCTGGTGTCAGCATCATTGCATGGAGCGTAATTGCAAGACAGGATCGTTTGCCTTAACTGGCCGCCCCTCCTACAAGCATGTTGCTCTGTTGAGTGATTCTTCCTGTGTCATGCGGACTTGATGTGGCTGTCAGAAGTAGCTCTCTGAAGGAGGCGTGCTGGAGCAACAGGGAGGAAGAAGAGTAGGATGGGATTTCTACTGTTGGCAACTATATGAAGGTCTCGAAACTTGTAGTCCCTATAGCTGTGAAGAACCCCAATATACGTCTCTCATGGTGACTGACGTAGGGCCAATTACAGATCAGCTGGGACAACCGAATTCCACGGTCCTGTGCTCAGTTCAAGTAGTAACGGCTTTCGGGTTGACCAAGTGTTGTTGTGCGTTAACGACGGAGAAGCGACGGAGGCAGTTGTGTTGAAGAAATGTGGTACAGGATTATCTACAAGACCAAGCAGTGACGTCGCCCAGCCAGAGACAATGGACGTCTGTCTATATATTTCATTTTTTAGAGTAGGATGATGTATATTTGTTTAGCTAGGATGTATTTTTTTTTCGTTAATAAGTTGTTGCACACAGCTAGCTTGCTTTAGCAGTGTTGCAAAAACTTTATTTCGGGGAGAAGGGGAGATGTAACACTGTAAAAGTGTTTGGGTTAGTTTATTTAAAATATATATAGAGTACATGAGTCACAGACAAGGATCTGAGAGGCGCCAGTTGTCTGCCTGAGATCTCACACCTCTAACCGTTAACGACCCCAAGTGACCTGAGGTCAGATCATGAGAATTTCACCTTGCTTCCGCTAAGCTCTTAATTGGAGCCGGGTAGCCTTCAAACATGCCGACGTTTAAGGAGTGGCTTGGTAGAGTGCCGGAGGCTATCTACTTGTGGGCGGAGTTAGCTACTAGGTTCCCCAATATATACTCGGAGAACTATCGAGCAAGAAGCATTAACAGACAGAGCAGCAGACGAGCCAGGAGAGCAGAGAGAAGACAGCCCTATCAGGGAGGCTGTCGGCCGGCAGGGGCGAGAGAGTCTCTGTCAAGCTACAGACCCCCCCCCCCCTCTCTATTCAACTTAGACTCCGTCCTCGGTGAGTGAACAGTGAGGTGACTTGGTCGTGTTTACATATGTTGTGTGATGATCAGGGGCAGTCAAGTTGTAGGGTTCTCGAATTCTTGGATGATGACTCTCTTTAACATTTGAATTGGATTGCTTATATTGATACTTCATGTGAAATATAATTATGAATTTATTATTTAAATTGTGTTTAACTTTGTGCCCTAGAGCTTTGAGTTGAGGAGGTGAGAAAGCCTCGGGGATTATTGGTTCCCTGATTTTAAGGAGTTGATACATGGTACAGAGGGAACATACTAATAATGAACTCATGATAACATCCTTTGAGAATTTTGTGATACAGGCAAGTTCCATTCCTTGTCTTGTATGTAATGATCATGAATGGATGGTGGCAGCATTTCGTCTTCTACTATCTACTCTTCTACGTCTACTTTCTACTCTTCTACTACTACCTATCTATTCCTCTCCCTCCACCCCTCTCTAAACTCTCACTTTCAGCTAATGACCCTCCTCGCTCCTCCCACCTCCCTACCTCTTACCCCAAACCCTCACTAATTACTTCACTATTCATTTCTTTCCTTTCGTTTTCTCTTATACGTTTGTGGCTATGATTCTGTATTCTAGAGTTCTCTCTAGAGTTTCGGGTAGCTGATCCAGTTACGGCTCCTTGTAGTCTTAGCACCTAGGTAGTCAAATACCTAGGTTACAAGGTGTTGAACGAGAGAGGTTGCCTTAGGAACTCTGGGAGTGCTCTAGAATAGTTAGCTAACTGGGGACGGGATAACGGACTAGAGAGAGCTGTTTCCCCCAGCCTCGTTAGTTAACTGGGGGGTGGAATAATGGACAAGATAGAGCTATTTCCCCCACCCCCCGTTACAGGGCAAGCACGACACAGACTGAGCTATTGGGTATTTATCTAGCCACTGAGTACCTTAAATTAAGCTCAATGATGGTGGAACAATATTCTGTGACTCTAAAAGTGCTCTGCAGTCCTTAAATAACCCATCACAATGTATGTCTGAAGTAGCTTGTAATATTAAATGGAATGTAATTTTTACCAATGATAATAACTATTGTATAAAATTTGTGTGGATCCCATCCCATGTTGGAGTTGGAAAACATGATGTTGTAGATCGATTGGCCAATGAGCCTTGCAGGAAAGAAAACACTGATTATGACTTTGAACTATCTAATGCAATTATTAGAAACATTCAAATTAAAGAAATTAATTCAGATTTAGAAGAACTAAGCCCAGAGACCTGAAAGCTGCAGTATTAAAAGCTATGACAAGTTTTGTAATAACAGGTATTTGTATGATCAGCACAGTAACCAGACCATGCAATGTGATGTAGTCATTGCGCGAATTCGCCTTGGCTATAGACACATCTGGCAGGTTAGTGAAGGTGAGCCACTACCAGAATATTCAGATTGTAAACTCTGTGATAAACCTCTAATGCATTCACTAGAACACTATATTGTTGAATGTGAAACCGTAAAAGATTTTAGACCTCCTGGCCTCTTGTACCACCAACTGTGTAACTATTTCATTGACTCAGGTGTTCTGGACGACATCCTAACAATTTATCCCAAATTTGCTTGTCCATTTTAAAGAATGAAGAACAATTTTATTTAAATTACTTCCAAGCTGCATCACTTATGAACCCATCCCTGCCCTTGTGTGGCAGTGCACAATAGAAAGTTGTTTTCACATATTCATTCATTAAAACATTGATTGTAACCATGATATATATATGTGCCAGTTTAGACCTATTGTCTTGTGTATGACCCTCTGTCCTGCGTGACAGTGAATACCAGCATTATCCTCACTTTAATTGGACTTAATTGAAATCCTCAGATTAGGCAAAATTGTAATTAATTTTGTCAATAAAGATGTTAATAATGATAATAATAACCATTTATTAACTCTGCCTTACACTTGAAAGTGACTCCTTGTGTTGCTCTGGATATTTGGATGCGAGCTAATTTCATAGCCACACACCAAAGAAATCATTTGGTATGAGACACCTATGAGCTACTCTGACAACTGCCTTCAGTAGTTACGGAAGCTCCACGACTCAGTGGATTAGGAGTGCCAAGGATCTGAACAGGTGGCTCTACGCCACCTGTTCAGTCTTAAAGTAATAAGCTGTCATTACAGAACTTGGTTGTTGCTAGTGCAGTTCTTTCTGAGTGAGGTCGCTTGTATTAGTGTCTTCCCCCACAGGCCGACAATCTCACACCCTATGTCCATATAGCTTTAATTTAATGGTCGCCAGAGACATGTCAATAAATTTCAGACATCAGCTGGAGGTGCAATTTTGCTTCATTTCGAGCTGTAGTTTAAAGTGACGGATGAATATTACTGATTTCAGACATATTTTACTTTGTAACGGGGTTTTCGAGGGTGGAAATATAATATATACCTGGAGATGTTTCATTGTTAATAGATATACATAATATACGTTATGTTACCTGTTATTTTTAGCTAAACGTCTCTGTTAAATTACACTTGACAACACCGAGTGAGAAAGCCAGCAGCTTGACTGCCTCCCAGAGTTAAAAAGTCAGTTGGTCTTTAGCTGTAGTAGACACTGAAGATGTACTGCTTGGCAACTAATCCAACAATTATGTAGTCTTTTTACCTGTAAGGTAAATGATTGTATTAGGGCTCGGTATTCAATAAGTGGGTTATAATATAAGATGAAAATATTGCCACTGTTTTCTATAAAGTAATAGAAATTACATTTTAAATAAAAATCTGTGAAACTGCATGTGACAAAAATCTTATGAACTCTCTTTAGAAGTTTCTAAGGAGGAAAGTTTCTCCACATGGCAGGGAGAAATAATAGCAGGAGTAAGCTTTACCAGTAAATACTATCAACACTATTCAATATCTTGAATTAGGATATTTTAATGCCAGAACGATAGCCTAGTTAATCAAATAAATTCAACAACTGAATCACGACAGAGACGATTTGTATTATTTGAAATGGTAAACAGTGTTATCTTTCCACATTTGACATAATTCCATGTTGCACAATAATCACAATAATGTACATATTAATTTATCATCACACTATAAAGAATGATGTTATCAAGATAATTATTAATACGTCTGAGCACAGGTAAGAGTGTAAACATAGAAAGTGTTAAGAATACAATCTATTGTATCAGTAACGAAGTGGTGAACAGCGAGCAACCTATTTTCCTGAATAGTACACCGTATTTTAACTTGTAAATTCCCTTAGGCCAAAATATGAAGTACTATAAATCGTGGCGGTTTGCAAAATTTTCGTGATCTGTTTTCTGTTAGTGGGTCCTTGTGTAGGTTACTTTCAGGCAATTTAGTACATCAGTTTAGTACGTTGGGAATGTTTGGGAGAACGGGCTGGAGCCGCTAGCAGCCTTTCATCTCCATCATATGGCTGCTTATATCCCTGTTATTGGGTCGGTATATGAGGGATTGACTGAATACCTTGCCTCTCTTCCTAATATCAACTTTATATAATATATGTAACTACAATGCTCTCCACCTGACAATTTATAATCATTACCAAATACTGGCACAAACAGTCCTATTTGCCTGACTAAGTCTTGAAGTTTGAGTTTAAGACCTCACAGAAAACTTTAATTAAGTTCAACTTACTCTAACCTGCAGTCTGACGTCACACCCGTTGTCAGATGAGTATAACATTATTCATGTTATATCTGGATCAATTTATTCATGTATAATTATATAATCTTACTCAATGGCTGGCTACATAGCATAACATCAACTAAACACTGGTAGTGTTCCGTTCACGCTTGTATGTCTACATAACTTCATTGTGCAATTAGCACAGACCTTAACTAATCTAAAATTCAAATCCAGTGTGCTGATGGAAATTCCCTGTTGAAATGATAACGTTAAGCAATAAACTCACTTGTCGTTCCCCCTTACAGGAATGTATAGTCTTCAACACAATAATGCGTGTAGCCTCTTCATTTTCAAACTATGAATTATTTTATTGGACTAACCACCCTGAAAAAATAACGCTGAGACTTGGGAATGCTGAGAATTATGATTTGAAAGTCTCTCTGTGGTGTAGTGGTAAGACACTCACCGGGCATTCTGCGAGAGCTTTGTCATGGGTTCGTATCCTGGATTTACTGGGCGCAAATCCTTAACTGTAGCCTCTCTTTAACTCAACAGTAAAATGGGTACGTGATTGTAAAAAGATTCTTCGTGGGGGTCGTATTCTAGGGACCATACAATTAAGAACTTGCCCGAAACGCTAAGCTTACTAGTGGCTGTACAAGAATGTAACAACTCTTGTATATATCTAAAAAAAAAAAATGTCCATTTACATGATGCAGAATTTATCCATTAGTCCCATTTTACATTCTTACAATTGTGATTTAAAATAAATAATTTTTCCCATTCAATTCTTGATCCTTCGAAAACAGATGTATTGTATCTATTCACTTACAAAAATAATCACTCGTCTCGGAATTAACTGGCCCTATTATTAGCCTTTGTAAGGTACACCCGCTCTGACCCCTCTCCTCAAGCCCTCACTCAAACTCTTGTGGGAAGACGACCGCTTTATCTGCACTTGAAGGGAAGTATTAGGGCAGCCGCCTAACTCCGGTACAATTTTTAGCCAACGGCCTATGTCAGGTATACACAATGTTGCTGGCTATGACCTGCTGTTATCTGCCGCTCCATACAGTTATCAGTGTCCCCTACCGAATCTCCTCTTGCTCCCACTATCATTTTTCAGCCTGTTCTCAGGGTCCTGTATTCCTGAGAATACCGCTTATAGTGCTCAATCTGCTTTGTTTAACAGTTCCTCTGTGGTATAGTCAAGGCTCAGGCACAACCAGCGCGCCCCTTGTGGTTACTGACCCTCTTAACCACAAAGCTGCCGCCTCTCAGCCCACCTCCAAGCTTTCCCAACCTGCCTGCCTGCGTTCCAGCTTGCCGGCCTGCTATCCCGGTGGCCTGCCTACCATCATGCCTGTCCTCCGGCCTGCCTGCTATCCTGTCGGCTTACTTGCCATCCTACCAGCCTGCCTGTCATCCTGTCAGCCTTCTGCCATTCAGCCTTCATGCCTGTTACCTACCATCCTACTGGCCTGTCTGCCGGCCTGCCTATCGTTTTGCCAGCCAGCTCGCATTCCTGCCAGCCTGACTGCCATCCTGCCGGCCTGCCTACCATCCTGCCCGTCTGCGTGCCATTCTGCCACTCTACCTGCCAGCCTGCCGGTTTGCCTGCCATCCCGCTGGTCTTCCTGTCATCCTCCCTGCAGTTCTAATTGCCTGAAATCCTGCCTGCCAGACTATCTACTCGCCTGTCTACCGTCCAGTCATCCTATCTCGCAGCCTTCCTCCCAGTCTGTCTACCATCCTGCTAATCAGCCATCCCGCCAGCCTGCCTGCCATCCTATAAACCTGTCTGCCGTCCTGCACGAATATAGCCTACAGGGTGCCTGCTATTCTATCAATCAACCAGGCAGCCTGCTTTCCTGTCAACCTGTCTGCCGGCCTACTTGAGAGCCTGCCAGCACTTTTCTCTCCCTCCCTACTTTCCTGCCTGCCTTTTTTGCCTACCTCCCTTCCTGCCAGCTTGCCTTTCTGATTTCCAGCCAGGAAGACAGGAACTACCTAACTGTCAGTAATTTAGTTGCTAACTATTAACTAACTTAATATAATAAAGCAGGCAATAACTACCTTACTACCTGTGATTACAACAACTTGCGATTGTCATTGCAACTTGTGATATATCCATGGCAGTGAAAACTCCCAAATAGGGGACCACCCCCCCCCCCTTTGAGACAAATTATTAGTCAAATCTCTACACCAATTACAACCTGGGCCAGCAACTCAACACCGTTCTGACGCCTTGTGTCCCAACCATTTACACCCTGAGCTGCGTCACAGACTTCGGGGATATCATGAAGACTAACAAACCTGAGAATATAACAGTCTCACTTGATGTTGAATCCTTAATCACCAGTGCCGCCATAGATACAACAATCATCTTAATTATATACAAAGTTTACCAAGACCACTCGACACCAAAGTTGGATATCCCAGAGACCGCCCTTACAAGCCTTCTTCAGACGTGCACAAAGATGTGCCCTTTCACCACCCCCTGGGGAGACATGAACACACAAATCGACCGAGTAGCAACGGGGTTTCCATTTGGTGTCCTTTTCGCTTATTTCTATATGGTCTTCCTGGAAGAGAAGATCTTCAGGACTGAGAACAAACACAAGGTCTATTGAAGGTACACTGATGATATTTTAAACTGTGTTCGGGACCTTCAACAGCTGGATATGATTAAGTGATCGGTTACCGAGTCCTCAGTACTCCAGTTCACACATGAACTTGGTGTGGACAGTGCACTCCCTCTCCTCGACGTATATGTCAAGACCAGAGACGCCACCTTCACCGCTGACGTCTACACGACACCAACACTCATGGGTGTGTGTGTGTGGATGGTCTCAGTGAGTGCCGCTTCCGATACAAGACCAGTGTGATGAACTCATAGACACCAACCGCACAAACTGCTCCCAGTGCAAAAAAAAACTGAAAAGAAGTGAGCAAGCCCCAGTAATCTATGGATAAACAAAGAAGTGAACACCTGCACTACGAAGTAGCTGTACAAATTGAACAACTCCACCCACACCTGCAGTCGACCCCCACCCAAGTTAGTCAGTAATCTAGGCCGACATTCAGGAAAAGAGACAAGCAGGCAGTCATGCTAACAGGAAGGCAAGATGGTAGGCAGGTTGAGAGGAAGGCAGGCAGTGAGGCAAGCGATCTGGAAGGTAGGCTATCAGGAAGGAAGGCAGGCTTGCAGAATAGCTAGAAATCAGAAAGGCAAGCAGAATGACAATCTGACTGGTAGATTTGCAGGTGACAGACAGGTTAACCGGATGGCAGTAATGTTGACAGATGGCAGAAAGGTTGACAGGATGGCAGGCAAGACAGCAGGTAGGCTGACAAGACAGCAGACAGGCTGGCAAGAAGTCAGGAAGGAAGGCTGAAAGATTGACGGTCAGTCTGGGTCTCACCTTACAGTCAGTGAGACACGTTGGCATGATAGCAGGCAGGCTGGTAGAACGGCTGTCAGGCAGGTTGGCAGCACTGCAGGCAGACTTGCAGGAGGGTTGACAGACTTGTCTAGTTAGACAAGTAGACGTCATGCAAGCCTGAAGAATGGTAGGATAGAAGTCAGGACGGCAGACAGGCAAGTAGGCTGGCAGGACGCCAGACAGACTAGTAGGCTGGCAGGACGCCAGACAGAATAGTAGGCTGGCAGGACGCCAGACAGACTAGTAGGCTGGCAGGACGCCAGACAGAATATTAGGCCTGCAGGAAGCCAGACTAGTAGGCTGGAAGGACGCCAGACAGGCTAGTAGGCTGGCAGGACGCCAGACAGGCTATTAGGCTGGCAGGACGCCAGACAGGCTAGTAGGCTGGCAGGACGCCAGACAGGCTAGTAGGCTGGCAGTACGCCAGACAGACTAGTAGGCTGGCAGGACGCCAGACAGACTAGTAGGCTGGCAGGACGCCAGACAGACTAGTAGGCTGCCAGGGCGCCAGACAGACTAGTAGACTGGCAGGACGCCAGACTAGTAAGCTCGCAGGACGCCAGACAGGCTAGAAGAGTGGCAGGACGCCAGACAGACTAGTAGGCTGGCAGGACGCCAGACAGACTAGTAGGCTGGCAGGACGCCAGACAGACTAGTAGGATGGCAGGACGCCAGACAGACTAGTAGGCTGGCAGGACGCCAGACAGACTAGTAGGCTGGCAGGACGCCAGACAGACTAGTAGGCTGGCAGGACGCCAGACAGACTAGTAGGATGGCAGGACGCCAGACAGACTAGTAGGCTGGCAGGACGCCAGACAGACTAGTAGGCTGGCAGGACGCCAGACAGACTAGTAGGCTGGCAGGACGCCAGACAGACTAGTAGGCTTGCAGGACGCCAGGCAGACAAATAGGCTGGCAGGACGCCAGACAGACTAGTAGGCTGGCAGGACGCCAGACAGACTAGTAGGCTGCCAGGGCGCCAGACAGACTAGTAGGCTGGCAGGACGCCAGACAAACTTCTAGGCTGGCAGGACGCCAGACAGACTAATAGCCTGGCAGGACGCCAGACTAGTAGGCTGGCAGGACGCCAGACAGACTAGTAGCCTGGCAGGACGCCAGACTAGTAGGCTGGCAGGACGCCAGACTAGTAGGCTGGCAGGACGCCAGACTAGTAAGCTCGCAGGACGCCAGACAAACTTGTAGGCTGGCAGGACGGCAGACAGACTAGTAGGCTGGCAGGACGCCAGACAGACTAGTAGCCTGGCAGAATGCCAGAATAGTAGGCTGGCAGGGCGCCAGACAGACTAGTAGGCTGCCAGGACGCCAGACAGACTAGTAGGCTGGCAAGACGCCAGACAGACTATGGGGCTGGCAGGACGCCAGACAGGCTAGTAGGCTGACAGGACGCCAGACAGACTAGTAGGCTGGCAGGACGCCAGACAGACTAGTAGGCTGGCAGGACGCCAGACAGACTAGTAGGCTGGCAGGACGCCAGACAGATTAGTAGGCTGGCAGGACGCCAGACTAGTAGCTAGTAGGCTGGCAGGACGCCAGACAGACTAGTAGGCTGGCAGGACGCCAGACAGACTAGTAGGCTGGCAGGACGCCAGGCAGACTAGTAGGCTGGCAGTACGCCAGACATACTAGTAGGCTGGCAGGACGCCAGACAGAATAGTAGGATGGCAGGACGCCAGACAAACTAGTAGGCTGGCAGGACGCCAGACTAGTAGGGTGGCAGGACGCCTGACATACTAGTAGGCTGGCAGGACGCCAGACAGGCTAGTAGGCTGGCAGGACGCCAGACAGACTAGTAGACTGGCAGGACGCCAGACAGGCTAGTAGGCTGGCAGGACGCCAGAGAGACTAGTAGACTGGCAGGACGCCAGACAGATTAGTAGGATGGCAGGACGCCAGACAGACTAGTAGGCTGGCAGGACGCCAGACAGACTAGTAGGCTGGCAGGACGCCAGACAGAATAGTAGGCTGGCAGAACGCCAGACTAGTAGGCTGGCAGGACGCCAGAGAGACTAGAAGGCTGGCAGGAAGCCAGACAGACAAGTAGACTGGCAGAGGGCCAGACATACAAGTAGGCTGGCAGGGCGCCAGACAGACTAGAAGGCTGGCAGGACGCCAGACAGGATAGTAGGCTGGCAGGAAGCCAGACAGACTAGTAGGCTGGCAGGAAGCCAGACAGACTAATAGGCTGGCAGGACGCCAGATATACTAGTAGGCTTGCAGGACGCCAGACAGGCTAGTAGGCTGGCAGGACGCAAGACTAGTATGCTGGCTGGACGCCAGACAGGCTTTTCGGGTGGCAGGACGCCAGACAGGCTTTTCGGGTGGCAGGACGCCAGACAGACTAGTAGGCTGGCAGGACGCCAGACAGGCTAGTAGGGTGGCAGGACGCCAGACTAGTAGGCTGGCACGACGCCAGACAGATTAGTAGGCTGGAAGGACGCCAGACTAGTAGGCTGGCAGGACGCCAGATATTCTAGTAGGATGGCAGGACGCCAGGCAGAGTACTAGGCTGGCAAGACCCCAGACAAGCTAGTAGGCTGGCAGGACGCCAGACAGGCTTATAGGATGGCAGGACGCCAGAAAGACTAGTAGGCTGGCAGGACGCCAGGCAGAGTAGTAGGGTGGCAGGACGCCAGGCAGAGTAGTAGGGTGGCAGGACGCCAGTCTAGTAGGCTGGCAGGAAGCCAGACAGACAAGTAGGCTGGCAAGAAGCCAGACATGCTAGTAGGCTGGCAGGACGACAGACTAGTAGGCTGGCAGGACGCCAAACAGACTAGTAGGCTGGCAGGACGCCAGACTAGTAGGCTGGCAGGACGCCAGACTAGAAGGCTGGCAGGACGCCAGACTAGTAGGCCTGCAGGACGTCAGACAGACTAGTAGGTTGGCAGGACGCCAGACCGACTAGTAGGCTGGCAGGACGCCTGATTAGTAGGCTGGCAGGACGCCAGACAGACTAGTAGGCTAGCAGGTCGCCAGACAGACTAGTAGGCTGGCAGGACGCCAGGCTAGTTGGCTGGCAGGAAGCCAGACAGACTAGTAGACTGGCAGGATGGCAGACAGGCTAGTAGGCAGGCAGGACGCCAGACTAGTAGGCTGGCAGGACGCCAGACAGGCTAGTATGCTGGCGGGACGCCAGACAGACTAGTAGGCTGGAAGGACGCCAGACCGACTAGTATCCTGGCAGGACGCCAGACAGGCTAGTAGGCTGGCGGGACGCCAGACAGACTAGTAGGCTGGCAGGACGCCAAATCAGCTAGTAGGCTGGCAGGACGCCAGACAGACTAGTAGGCTGGAAGGACGCCAGACAGACTAGTAGGCTGGCAGGACGCCAGACCGACTAGTAAGCTGGCAGGACGCCAGACATACTAGTAGGCAGGCAGGACGCCAGACTAGTAGGCTGACAGGCCGACAGACAGACTAGTAGGTTTGCAGGACGCCAGACAGACACGTAGGCTGGCAGGACGCCAGACAGATTAGTAGGCTGGAAGGACGCCAGACAGACTAGTAGGCTGGCAGGACGCCAGACAGACTAGTAGGCTGGCAGGACCCCAGACAGACTAGTAGGCTGGAAGGACGCCAGACAGACTAGTAGGCTGGCAGGGCGCCAGACAGACTAGTAGGCTGCCAGGACGCCAGACAGACTAGTAGGCTGGCAGGACGCCAGACAGACTAGTAGGCTGGATGGACGCCAGACAGACTAGTAGGCTGGCAGGACGCCAGACAGACTAGTAGGCTTCCAGGACGCCAGACAGACTAGTAGGCCTGCAGGACGCCAGACAGACTAGTAGGCTGCCAGGACGCCAGACAGACTAGTAGGCTGGCAGGACGCCAGACAGACTAGTAGACTGGCAGGACGCCAGACTTACTAGTAGGCTGGCAGGACGCCAGACTAGTAGGCTAGCAGGACGCCAGACTAGTAGGCTGACAGGACGCCAGACCGACTAGTAGGCTGGCAGGACGCCAGACAGGCTAGTAGGCTGGCAGGAAGCCAGACAGACTAGTAGGCTGGCAGGACACCAGACAGACTAGTAGGCTGGGTGGACGCTAGACCGAGTATTTGACTGGCAGGACGCCAGACAGGCTAGTACGTTTGCAGGACGCCATACAGGCTAGTAGGCTGGCAGGAAGCCAGACAGACAAATAGGCTGGCAGGACGCCACACAGGCTAGTCGGGTGGCAGGACGCCAGACAGGCTAGTAGGGTGGCAGAACGCCAGACATACTAGTAGGCTGGTAGGACGCCAGACTAGTAGGCTGACAGGCCGCCAGACAGACTAGTAGGTTTGCAGGACGCCAGACAGACACGTAGGCTGGCAGGACGCCAGACAGGCTAGTCGGGTGGCAGGACGCCAGCCAGGCTAGTTGGCTGGCAGGAAGCCAGACAGACTAGTAGGCTGGCAGGAGGCCAGACAGACTAGTAGGCTGGCAGGACGCCAGAGAGACTAGTAGGCTGGCAGGACGCCAGACCGACTAGTAGGCTAGCAGGACGCCAGGCAGGCTAGTAGGCTGGCAGGGCGCCAGACTAGTAGGCTGGCAGGAAGCCAGACAGAGAAGTAGGCTGGCAAGACGCCAGACAGGCTAGTAGGGTGGCAGGACGCCAGACAGGCTAGTAGGGTTGCAGGACGCCAGACTAATAGGCTGGCAGGAAGCGAGACAGACAAGTTGGCTGGCAAGACGCCAGACAGGCTAGTAGGGTGGCAGGACGCCAGACAAACTAGTAGGGTGGCAGGACTCCAGACTAGTAGGCTGGCAGGAAGCCAGACAGAGAAGTAGGCTGGCAAGACGCCAGACTGGCTAGTAGGCTGGCAGGACGCCAGACAGGCTAATAGGGTGGCAAGACGCCAGACTAGTAGGCTGGCAGGAAGCCAGACAGACAAGTAGGCTGGCAAGAAGCCAGACAGGCTAGTAGGGTGGCAGGACGACAGACTAGTAGGCTGGCAGGACGCCAAACAGACTAGTACGCTGGCAGGACGCCAGACTAGTAGGCTGGCAGGACGCCAGACTAGTAGGCTGGCAGGACGCCAGACTAGTAGGCCTGCAGGACGCCAGACAGACTAGTAGGCTGGCAGGACGCCAGACTAGTAGGCTGGCAGGACGCCAGACTAGTAGGCTGGTAGGACGCCAGACTAGTAGGCTGGCAGGACGCCTGATTAGTAGGCTGGCAGGACGCCAGACAGACTGGTAGGCTGGCAGGACGCCAGACAGACTAGTAGACTGGCAGGATGGCAGACAGGCTAGTAGGCAGGCAGGACGCCCGACTAGTAGGCTGGCAGGACGCCAGACAGGCTAGTAGGCTGGCGGGACGCCAGACAGACTAGAAGGCTATAAGGACGCCAGACCGACTAGTAGGCTGGCAGGACGCCACACAGGCTAGTAGGCTGGCGGGACGCCAGACAGACATGTAGGCTGGCAGGATGCCAAATCGACTAGTAGGCTGGCAGGACGCCTGACAGGCTAGTAGGCTGGCGGGACGCCAGACAGACTAGTAGGCTGGCAGGACGCCAGACCGACTAGTAAGCTGGCAGGACGCCAGACATACAAGTAGGCTGGCAGGACGCCAGACTAGTAGGCTGACAGGCCGCCAGACAGAGTAGTAGGTTGGCAGGACGCCAGACTAGTAGTGTGGCAGAACGCCAGACAGAATAGTAGGCTGGCAGGACGCCAGACAGAATAGTAGGCTGGCAGGACGCCAGACAAACTAGTAACTAGTAGGCTGGCAGGACGCCAGACTCGTAGGGTGGCAGGACGCCAGACATACTAGTAGGCTTGCAGGACGCCAGACTAGTAGGCTGGCAGGACGCCAGACAGACTAATAGACTGGCAGGACGCCAGACAGGCTAGTAGGCTGGCCGGACGCCAGACAGGCTAGTAGGCTGGCAGGACGCCAGACTGATTTGTAGGCTGGCAGGACGCCAGAAAGACTAGTAGGCTGGCAGGACGCCAGGCAGACTAGTAGGCTGGCAGGACGCCAGACAGACTAGTAGGTTGGTAGGACGCCAAACAGACTAGTAGGCTGGCAGGACGCCAGAAAGACTAGTAGGCTGGCAGGGCGCCAGAGAGACAAGTAGGCTGGCAGGACGCCAGGCAGACTAGTAGGCCGACAGGACGCCAGACTAGTAGGCTGACAGGACGCCAGATTAGAAGGCAGGCAGGACGCCAGACAGACTAGTAGGCTGGCAGGACGCCAGACTAGTAGGCTGGCAGGACCCAGATAGACTTGTAGGCTGGCAGGACGCCAGACAGACTAGTAGGCAGGCAGGACGCCAGACAGAGCAGTAGGCAGGCAGGACGCCAGACTAGTAGGCTGGCAGGACGCCAGACAGATTAGGAGGCAGGCAGGACGCCAGACAGAATAGTAGGCTGGCAGGACGCCAGACAGACTAGTAGGCTGGCAGGACGCCAGACAGAGTAGTAGGCAGGCAGGACGCCAGGCTAGTTGACTGGCAGGGCGCCAGACAGACTAGTAGGCTGGCACGACGCCAGACAGACTAGTAGGCTGGCAGAACGCCAGACTAGTAGGCTGGCAGGACGCCAGACAGACTAGTAGGCAGGCAGGACGCCAGACTAGTAGGCTGGCAAGATCCCAGACAGACTAGTAGGCTGGCAGGACGCCAGACTAGTAGGCTGGCAGGACCCAGATAGACTAGTAGGCTGGCAGGACGCCAGACAGACTAGTAGGCAGGCAGGACGCCAGACAGACTTGTAGGCAGGCAGGACGCCAGACAGACTAGTAGGCAGGCAGGACGCCAGACAGACTAGTAGGCTGGCAGGACGCCAGAAAAAGAAGTAGGCAGGCAGGACGCCAGGCTAGTTGGCTGGCAGGGCGCCAGACAGACTAGTAGGCTGGCAGGACGCCAGACTAGTAGGCTGGCAGGACGCCAGACTAGTAGGCCTGCAGGACGCCAGACAGACTAGTAGGCTGGCAGGACGCCAGACTAGTAGGCTGGCAGGACGCCAGACTAGTAGGCTGGTAGGACGCCAGACTAGTAGGCTGGCAGGACGCCTGATTAGTAGGCTGGCAGGACGCCAGACAGACTGGTAGGCTGGCAGGACGCCAGACAGACTAGTAGACTGGCAGGATGGCAGACAGGCTAGTAGGCTGGCAGGACGCCAGACAGACTGGTAGGCTGGCAGGACGCCAGACAGACTAGTAGACTGGCAGGATGGCAGACAGGCTAGTAGGCAGGCAGGACGCCCGACTAGTAGGCTGGCAGGACGCCAGACAGGCTAGTAGGCTGGCGGGACGCCAGACAGACTAGAAGGCTATAAGGACGCCAGACCGACTAGTAGGCTGGCAGGACGCCACACAGGCTAGTAGGCTGGCGGGACGCCAGACAGACATGTAGGCTGGCAGGATGCCAAATCGACTAGTAGGCTGGCAGGACGCCTGACAGGCTAGTAGGCTGGCGGGACGCCAGACAGACTAGTAGGCTGGCAGGACGCCAGACCGACTAGTAAGCTGGCAGGACGCCAGACATACTAGTAGGCTGGCAGGACGCCAGACTAGTAGGCTGACAGGCCGCCAGACAGAGTAGTAGGTTGGCAGGACGCCAGACTAGTAGTCTGGCAGAACGCCAGACAGAATAGTAGGCTGGCAGGACGCCAGACAGAATAGTAGGCTGGCAGGACGCCAGACAAACTAGTAACTAGTAGGCTGGCAGGACGCCAGACTCGTAGGGTGGCAGGACGCCAGACATACTAGTAGGCTTGCAGGACGCCAGACTAGTAGGCTGGCAGGACGCCAGACAGACTAATAGACTGGCAGGACGCCAGACAGGCTAGTAGGCTGGCCGGACGCCAGACAGGCTAGTAGGCTGGCAGGACGCCAGACTGATTTGTAGGCTGGCAGGACGCCAGACAGACTAGTAGGCTGGCAGGACGCCAGGCAGACTAGTAGGCTGGCAGGACGCCAGACAGACTAGTAGGATGGTAGGACGCCAAACAGACTAGTAGGCTGGCAGGACGCCAGAAAGACTAGTAGGCTGGCAGGGCGCCAGAGAGACAAGTAGGCTGGCAGGACGCCAGGCAGACTAGTAGGCTGACAGGACGCCAGACTAGTAGGCTGACAGGACGCCAGATTAGAAGGCAGGCAGGACGCCAGACAGACTAGTAGGCTGGCAGGACGCCAGACTAGTAGGCTTGCAGGACCCAGATAGACTTGTAGGCTGGCAGGACGCCAGACAGACTAGTAGGCAGGCAGGACGCCAGACAGAGTAGTAGGCAGGCAGGACGCCAGACTAGTAGGCTGGCAGGACGCCAGACAGACTAGGAGGCAGGCAGGACGCCAGACAGAATAGTAGGCTGGCAGGACGCCAGACAGACTAGTAGGCTGGCAGGACGCCAGACAGAGTAGTAGGCAGGCAGGACGCCAGGCTAGTTGACTGGTAGGGCGCCAGACAGACTAGTAGGCTGGCACGACGCCAGACAGACTAGTAGGCTGGCAGAACGCCAGACTAGTAGGCTGGCAGGACGCCAGACAGACTAGTAGGCAGGCAGGACGCCAGACTAGTAGGCTGGCAAGATCCCAGACAGACTAGTAGGCTGGCAGGACGCCAGACTAGTAGGCTGGCAGGACCCAGATAGACTAGTAGGCTGGCAGGACGCCAGACAGACTAGTAGGCAGGCAGGACGCCAGACAGACTTGTAGGCAGGCAGGACGCCAGACAGACTAGTAGGCTGGCAGGACGCCAGACAGACTAGTAGGCTGGCAGGACGCCAGACAGCCTAGTAGGCTGGCAAGACGCCAGACAGGCTAGTAGGCTTGCAGGACGCCAGACATATAAGTAGGCAGGCAGGACGCCAGACAGACTAGTAGGCTGGCAGGACACCATACAGGCTAGTAGGCTGCCAGGACGCCAGACAGACTAGTAGGCTGGCAGGAAGCCAGACAGACAAGTAGGCTGGCAGGACGCCAGACAGGCTAATAGGGTGGCAGGACGCCAGACAGACTAATAGGGTGGCAGGACGCCAGACAGACTAGTAGGCTGGCAGTACGCCAGACAGCCTAGTAGGCTGGCAAGACGCCAGACAGGCTAGTAGACAGGCAGGACGCCAGACAGGCAAGTTGGCTGGCAGGACGCCAGACAGGCTAGTAGGCTGGCAGGATGCCAGACAGGCTAGTAGGCTGGCAGGACGCCAGACAGGCTAGTAGGCTTGCAGGAAGCCAGACAGACTAGTAGGCTGGCAGGACGCCAGACAGACTAGTAGGCTGGCAGGACGCCAGACAAGCTAGTACGCTGGCAGGACGCCAGACAGACTAGTAGGCTGGCAGGACGCCAGACCGACTAGTAGGCTGGCAGGACGCCAGACTGGCTAGTAGGCTGGCAGGACGCCAGACAGGCTAGTAGGGTTGCAGGACGCAAGACTAATAGGCTGGCAGGACGCCAAACAGACTACTAGGCTGGCAGGACGCCAGACAGACTAGTAGGGTGTCAGGACGCCAGACAGAGAAGTAGGCTGGCAAGACGCCAGACAGGCTAGTAGGCTGGCAGGACGCCAGAGAGGCTAGTTGGGTGGCAGGACGCCAGACAGGCTAGTAGGCTGGCCTGTCACCCTACAACAGGCAGACTAGTAGGGTGGCAGGACGCCAGACTAGTAGGCTGGCTGGAAGCCATACAGACAAGTAGGCTGGCAAGAAGCCAGTCAAGCTAGTTGGCTGGCAGGACGACAGACTAGTAGGCTGGCAGGACGCCAAACAGACTAGTAGGCTGGCAGGACGCCAGACTAGTAGGCTGGCAGGACGCCAGACTAGTAGGCTGGCAGGACGCCAGACTAGTAGGCCTGCAGGACGCTAGACAGAGTAGTAGGTTGGCAGGACGCCTGATTAGTAGGCTGGCAAGACGCCAGACAGACTAGTAGGCTGGCAGGTCGCCAGACAGGCTAGTAGGCTGGCAGGACGCCAGATATTCTAGTTGGCTGGCAGGACGCCAGGCTAGTTGGCTGGCAGGAAACCAGACAGACTAGTAGACTGGCGGGACGCCAGACAGACTAGTAGACTGGCAGGATGGCAGACAGGCTAGTAGGCAGCCAGGACGCCAGACTAGTAGGCTGGCAGGACGCCAGACAGGCTAGTAGGCTGGCAGGACGGCAGACAGGCTAGTAGGTTGGCAGGACGCCAAACCGACTAGTAGACTGGCAGGACGCCAGACAGACTAGTAGACTGGCTAGACGCCAGACAGGCTAGTAGGCTGGCAGGACGCCAGACAGATTAGTAGGCAGGCAGGACGCCAGACCGACTAGTAGGCTGGCAGGACGCCAGACAGGCTAATAGGCTGGCAGGACGCAAGACAGACTAGTAGGCTGGCAGGGCGCCAGACAGACAAGTAGGCTGGCAGGATGCCAGGCTGACAAGTAGGCTGGCAGGACGCCAGACAGACTAGTAGGCTGGCAGGACGCCAGACAGACTAGTAGGCTGGCAGGACGCCAGACATACTAGTAGGCAGGCAAGACGCCAGACAGACTAGTAGGCAGGCAGGACGCCAGACAGACTAGTAGGCTGGCAGGACGCCAGACAGACTAGTAGGCTGACAGGACGCCAGACAGACTAGTAGGCTGGCAGGACGCCAGACAGAGAAGTAGGCTGGCAGGACGTCAGACAGACTAGTAGGCAGGCAGGACGCCAGGCTAGTAGGCTGGCAGGAAGACAGACAGACAAGTAGGCTGGCAGGACGCCAGACAGACTAGTAGGCTGGCAGGACGCCAGAAAGGCTAGTAGGCTGGCAGGGCGCCAGACAGACTAGTAGGCTGGCAGGACGCCAGACAGACTAGTAGGCTGGAAGGACGCTAGACCGAGTATTAGGCTGGCAGGACGCCAGACAGACTAGTAGGCTGGCAGGACGCTAGACCGAGTATTAGGCTGGCAGGACGCCAGATATACTAATAGGCTGGTAGGACGCCAGACAGGCTAGTAGGGTGGCAGGACGCCAGAGTAGTAGGCTGGCAGGACGCCAGAGTAGTAGGCTGGCAGGACGCCAGACAGACTAGTAGGCTGGCAGGACGCCAGACAGGCTAGTAGGCTACCAGGACGCCAGACAGACTAGGAGGCTGGCAGGACGCCAGACCGACTAGTATGCTGGCAGGACGCCAGAAAGGCTAGTAGGCTGGCAGGGCGCCAGACAGACTAGTAGGCTGGCAGGACGCCAGACAGACTAGTAGGCTGGCAGGACGCTAGACCGAGTATTAGGCTGGCAGGACGCCAGATATACTAGTAGGCTGGCAGGACGCCAGACAGGCTAGTAGGGTGGCAGGACGCCAGACTAGTAGGCTGGCAGGACGCCAGACTAGTAGGCTGGCAGGACGCCAGACAGACTAGTAGGCTGGCAGGACGCCAGACAGGCTAGTAGGCTACCAGGACGCCAGACAGACTGGGAGGCTGACAGGACGCCAGACCGATTAGTAGGCTGGCAGGACGCCAGATATACTAGTAGGCTGGCAGGACGCCAGGCTAGTTGGCTGGTAGGAAGCCAGACAGAGAAGTAGGCTGGCAGGACGCCAGACAGGCTAGTAGGGTGGCAGGACGCCAGACAGGCTAGTAGGCTGGTAGGACGCTAGACCGAGTATTAGGCTGGCAGGACGCCAGGCTAGTAGGCTGGCAGAACGCCAGACAAGCTAGTAGGCTGGCAGGACGCCAGACTAGTAAGCTGGCAGGACGCCAGACAGACTAGTAGGCTGGCAGGACGCCAGACAGGCTAGTAGGCTACCAGGACGCCAGACAGACTGGGAGGCTGACAGGACGCCAGACCGACTAGTAGGCTGGCAGGACGCCAGATATACTAGTAGGCTGGCAGGACGCCAGGCTAGTTGGCTGGCAGGAAGCCCGACAGAGAAGTAGGCTGGCAGGACGCCAGACAGGCTAGTAGGGTGGCAGGACACCAGACAGGCTAGTAGGCTGGTAGGACGCTAGACCGGGTATTAGGCTGGCAGGACGCCAGGCTAGTAGGCTGGCAGGACGCCAGACAAGCTAGTAGGCTGGCAGGACGCCAGACTAGTAAGCTGGCAGGACGCCAGACAGACTAGTAGGCTGGCAGGACGCCAGACAGACTAGTTGGCTGGCAGGACGCCAGACAAGCTAGTAGGGTGGTATGACGCCAGACAGGCTAGTAGGGTGGCAGGACGCCAGACAGACTATTAGGCTGGCAGGACGCCAGGCTAGTAGGCTGGCAGGAAGCCAGACAGACAAGTAGGCTGGCAAGACGCCAGACAGGCTAATAGGGTGGCAGGACGACAGGCTAGTAGGGGTTGCAGGACGACAGACTAGTATGCTGGCAGGACGCCAAACAGACTAGTAGGCTGGCAGGACGCCAGACTAGTATGCTGGCAGGACGCCAGACTATTAGGCTGGCAGGACGCCAGACTAGTAGGCTGGCAGGACGCCAGACATACTAGTAGGCAGGCAGGACGCCAGACAGGCTAGTAGGCTGGCAGGACGCCAGACAAGCTAGTAGGCTGGCAGGACGATAGACAGGCTTGTAGGCTGGCAGGACGCCAGACAGTCTATTAGGCAGGCAGGACGCCAGACAGGCTAGTAGGCTGGCAGGACGCCAGACAAGCTAGTAGGCTGGCAGGACGATAGACAGGCTTGTAGGCTGGCAGGAAGGCAAACAGGCTAGTATGCTTGCAGGACGGCAGACAGGCTAGTATGCTGGTATACTGAATGTCAGCCAGGATGGTACGACGGAAATTAGGCTATCAGGATATCTTGCAGGATGGCAGGAAGCTGGCAGATCAACAGGCAGGTTGGGAGTACGGTAAACAGGCTGGCAGAATGGCAGGCAAAACGGTAGGTAGGCTGGCAGAACGACAGACAGGCTGGCAGGTAGGCTGGTAGGATGGAAATTGTGGGGTAATTGGGATGTTTACTACTTATACCACATTTATGGTTATATAATAAGCTATAAACATTTTTCTTACTTGATATAAATTATACCACATATGGTGGCTAATAGACTACATTGGTTAGTACTACTCTATCTTATAATTATATTGGTGTACAACTAAAGGTGTGTGACTCAGCTGTGTGGTTGATATGGCCTGATAGGCAGTTCAAATCAAATTAGAGTGTGGCACATGTAGTCTAGTTGTGCGATATAACAGCGGCTGCCACTCATATTGTGTCTGTGGAGCAGCTACTACAATCATATACACAATTTGTTTTACCAGATACAATACTTCTTGTGGTTGATGTAGACGTCACTGTGGCTGGATCACTATTGGGCGGTCTCATTTCAGACCTCTGCGTTGCCGCAAATGCGAACCTCAGGGAGACACTCCAATTGTTTTGATTCTCTGTGTATGAGATCATGACGATGCCTATCCGAGGTGGTGTTCCAAAAATAAGTTTGGCTTCAATCTCTGTCTCAAGGATTAGGGCGTCAAGCTATATTTTTCTGGTGTATTTATTTATATTTAGTCCTAGTGATTACTATTTTATAAAGTTTAAACACTTGACTGTGTTTAAAAGAGAATTGTAGATTAATATATATATGTTGTTGTGATGATGACACGAAAACTCCCATTTTCCTTAACTTTGGTAATGGCTAACTATGTTAACATGTTGTGTGGAGGATTTTCGACAAAAGGCATGCCCAAAGGCAGCCTGGGTTGGATTGCAGGTAGACCGACAGGATAGGCAAAAGGCCAATAAGGAGTCAGCAAGCAGTAGAGTCGCTTAACTAGTCTGTATGTGGGTTTGGGTATCTGGCTGGTGATTGGCCGAAGTGGGTTTCCAGGCTTGTGGGTCTTGACATTCCCATACGCATAACCAGGTTTGTATTCCCCTACAGATCTCAGTAAATAGGCATGACAACAACGTCTCTTATGCATGTATAAGTTGCATGTATGCCTGGTCCCCAGGCATACATGCAACTGAAAAAAGAATGAGGTGATTTGATAAAATACTAAGGCCAAGATTACCATCAGAGTGCCGGCGGGCTGATGGGCAAATAACCTCGGCTACCATCAGCTTTATAAGTCCGGTTGTGACGGTCGAGTGGAAAAGGTGCCCTGTACACCAGTTGCATAGTGCTCCTGGCAGTATGTGTTCGAGTCACTTCTGGGGTGTGAGTTTTCAGTTCCTTGTATGCCTGGGGACCATTCAGGCTTGTTTGCATTTGTGTTCCTCACGTGTGCCCCCAAAGAATGAGGTGATTTGATAAAATACTATACCCAAGATTACCATCAGAGTGCCGGCGGGCTGATGAGGAAATAGCCTCGGCTACCATCAGCTTTATAAGTCCGGTCATGATGGTCGAGTGGATAAGGTGCCCTGTACACCAGTTACATAGTGCTCCTGGCAGTATGGGTTGGAGTCACTTCTGGGGTGTGAGTTTTCAGTTTACTTTTGTATTTTTCATTGATTTTCAATTTGTTTTTTAACTGTTTCATCTTATATTTCAGTGATGGGAACATCAGATCATATGATGTTCCCAATTTCCTGATGGGAACATCAGATCATTTCGGAATGCATCGGACGAGGGAGTGGGGAATGGTGGGGAGGACAAGGGGATGCTGGAGTGGGGAATTGTGGGCAGGACAAAGGGACTGGGGAAGGGGAAATGGTGGGGAGGATGAAGGAATGAGGGAGTGGGGAATGGTTTAGAAGCAAGGGGGAAGGGGGAGTGAGGAATGGTTGGGAGGACGAGGGGACGGGGGAGGGGGGAAGGGTGGGGAGGACTAGGAGACAGGGGAAGGTTGCTGTGGCTCAGCCTGCAGCAACAAGTGGATGGGTACATCTTATCTATATAAATAAGAATGTAAATGTTCGTTTGTTCAAAATTGATAATCTCCGAAAGTTCTTCACCGATTACTTTGAAATTTTCACTCAATGTTCCATTTGCATCTGAGCGGGTTTATATATACATACTATATAGATGTCACGTCTGTGACAGGAAAAAAAACATACTTATTTTGAAAAACTGTGTTTTTCATGTGATGGGAAATCTTCGAAACTTCTTCACCGATTGCTTTGAAATTTTTACACAATGTTGTATTCCAATATTTGAGTGTTTTTATATGCTTTCTATATACATGCCTCACCATTGACAGGAAAAAACATAAAAAAAAACAGCGTCATCTGTTGGACATAAGTGCAACACATGCTGTAATCTCCGAAATTTCTTCACCAATTGCTTTGAAATTTTGACACCACGTTCCTTTCGAATATGCGCATGTTTTTGTATACTACTATATAGACGCCTTACCTGAGAGAGGTAAAAACAAGCTTTTTTTAAAAACAGCTTCATCTGTAGCACGTAATAGCAACACATGCTATACTAAATATGTTACCATTCCATTTCAATGTTCTTGATTGCAATGACAAATTGAATTTTCATAGATTTTAATTTATTTTCATCTTAATTCAATTATTTTGTGTGACATTGCATTGGAATTGAGCTGTGTTGTTTACCATGCAATTCATTTTGTAAGTATAAGTATAGATACCTCACCTGTAACAGGCAAAAACATGCTTTTTTGAAAAACAGCACCATCTGTAGCACGCTATAATAAATATGTTATGATTCCATTTCAATGTTTCCGATTTCATTGATATTGAATTTTCATAGATTTTGATTTTTTTCATTTTTATTTAATTATTTTGTGTGACATGGCATTGGAATTGAGCTGTGTTTTTACCATTCAATTCATTTTGTGAGTATAGTTTATTTTTGTACTTTTCATTGTTTTTCATTTCGTTTTTTAACTGTTTTTCTTAAATTTCAGTATTGGGAACATCAGATCATTTGATGTTCCCAATTTTCTGATGGAAACATCAAATCATTTGAGAATGCATCGGACGAGGGAGTGGGGACTGGAGGGGAGAACGAGGGGACGGGAGTGGGGGATAGTGGGGACGAGGGGACAAAGGAATGGAGAATGGTGGGGAGGAAAATTTGACAGGGGAGTTGGGGATGATGGGGAGGACGTGGGGACAGGGGACCGGGGAATGGTGGGGAGGATGAGGGGACAGGGGAGTGGGGGATGATGGGACGGTGGGGTGGGGAATGGTTAAGAGGACGAGGGGATGGTGGGGAAGATAAAGAGAGGAGGGAGGGGGGGGATGATGATGGGGAGGTCGAGGGTATGGGGGAGTGGGAAATGGTTGGGAGGACAAGGGGATGGGGGAGTGAGGAATGGTTGGGAGGACGAGGGAACAGGGGGAGGGAGGGATTGGTGCGGTGGACTGGGAGACTGGGGGAAGGTTGCTGTGGCTCAGACACACATTTGTTGCTAAGCCACAACAACAGCCACAACAACGTGTGGCCGGGTACAGCTAGTGAATAATAAGAATAAGAATATTCATAAAGTAAAAAAATCCTAATGATAATTAACTTTAGATAGTGTAACGGTTCTATTGTTACGTAAAGTATGGTGACAAATAAACACAGACACTAAGATACTATATATATATTTGGTCGAATATACAGAAGTACACAGGTGATACTTTGGTGTGAGTTGAGCGCACTGAGCGTCGGTACAGTATCTCGCAAGTGTCTGCTCTAGACCACACTTGAAAGTAGACTCTGGTTAATGTTTGCTATCCTGCTGCTTATATGCCCGGGCAACGCCTCACCTCATTCATCTCCAAAGGTTGACAGGAATATTAACAAAGCATTTGGAGCGAGTATATTATTGGGATAATCTACTCGCTACAGAACTCCCCCTCCCATGGGATGAAAGGAAAAATACTTGATCAAGGAACTTAGCTGGTCGGTGAATTGTACGCCCTGCTCGCGTTACATAACCATCAAAGTTAACTTCCTCCTCTTCGCTGATGTCATCTAACTGGGGTCGTAGGGTGGGAGGTCGCACAGGATCGTCCGTCGTCGTAGGATCAGGTTGTGGTGCGGCTGGTAACTGGGGTTGTAGGGTGGGAGGTCGTACAGGATCGTCCGTTGTCGTAGGTGGCGGTGCTGCTGGTAACTGTGGTCGAAAATTGAACTGCGTAGTCGGCGGATGTGTCTCTGGAGGGATGTCTGGGGCAGCGTCACAGTGTGCTGGTTTAAGGCGATCGATGGAGATGTTTACCCGCTGTCCTCGGCGTTCAATGGTGAAGAACTTCGGTGTTCGAGAAACCACTTTAAATGGTCCTTCGTAAGGTGACTGTAGAGGGCGTCGAACAGCGTCGACTCTTACAAACACGTGTTCAGTTGTGTGGAGCTCATGAGGCACATATGTAGCACGAGTTGTCGGTTGGCGTGGTGGTGTAGGCCGAATGTTTGTCATGGCCGCCCGTAATTTCTGGACAAAAGTGGGGTCTGGGGGTGTGATGAGTGGCGTTGGGGTTAAGAATTCGCCCGGAAGCCGCAGGCTAGATCCGTATACAAAGTCTGCTGCCGAGAATCCACTGCCCCTCCTTCGTGGCCGAACGGATGCCAAGCAAGACTAATGGAAGGTTGTCGATCCAATCATCAGGGCGTGCTTGAGCTCTTAGGGCAGCTTTTAGTTGTCTATGAAAGCGTTCTACCATTCCGTTCGACTCAGGGTGGTATGCTGTGGTTCGGTTATGTGTGGTGCCGAGGAATTCCATAAGTTCCTTCCATAGATATGATTCGAACTGTCGTCCTTGGTCGGTGATGATGACAGAGGGGCTGCCAAAACGGGCGACCCATCCAGAGAGGAAAGCCTGGACCACTGACTCAGCTGAGATGTTGATTAATGGGATTGTTTCCGGCCATCTGGAGAATCGATCGATGCAGGTGAGTAGATAAGAATATCCTCTTGCCAACGGTAATGGTCCAACGATGTCTACATGCATCACCTCGAAACGGTCAGAAGGTAACGGAAACTGTTGAAGAGGGCTCTTTGTGTGACGATGTGTTTTCGCTCCCTGGCACTGGAGACATGAGCGAGTCCATCGTCGAACATCGGCATTGATTCCTGGCCATACAACACGCTCCGTTAGTAGTTTCTGGGAAGCACGTACTCCTGGGTGTGCTAGGGAGTGAAATACTGAGAACGTTTTCCAGCGAAACTGGGCAGGAATGTAGGGCCTAAGTGCTCCCGTCCGTGAGGTGTCACAGATTATCATTCCGCCACCTTCCATGGGAATCTCGATGAACCGGAGAGCTGTGTCAGATGTTCGCAATCGCTGCAGATCAGGGTCTTCCCGTTGGGCTTTACTGATTACACAATAGTCCACCTGAGCTGGGTTTGTCACGACGTGGTTTATGGTGGGTCGAGACAGTGCATCGGCTATGACATTATTAGTTCCTTTGACATGACGGATATCCGAGGTAAATTGGGAAATAAATCCCAGGTGGTTGGCTACTCGAGGAGAGTGAGCATCACCCTTGGCCGCCAGCGCATAAGTGAGAGGTTTGTGGTCTGTGAGGATGTGGAAGTTCCGCCCCTCGAGAAAGTGCCGGAAATGTTGTATGGCTGAGTAGATGGCGAGCAGTTCCCTATCAAAAGTGCTGTACTTCTCTTCAGTGGGTGACAGGCGCGCTGAAAAGAATGCAATTGGGCGCCATTCTCCTTCGACGAGCTGTTGTAGTACAGCACCAATTGCTGTGTTTGAAGCGTCGGTAGATAGATTGGTGGGAGCGTCAGACACTGGGTGTGCGAGCAAGGTGAATTCCGCCAGCTTGTGTTTTATGTCGGTGAATGCTGTCTCTGCCTGGGGAGTCCACTCCAACGGAAGACGGAACGTGAGTTTCCGACCACGTAAGAGGTCGTATAAGTGTCGCAAGATGTCCGAACAATGTGGGATGAATCGATGATAAAAATTCACTACACAAAGAAATTCTTGCAACTTCTTTGGAGTAGATGGGCGCGGGAATTCCTTGATTGCCTCGATTTTCTTCTCTAGTGGTTGGACCCCTGCTGCTGCTGACACACGGTATCCCAAGAAATCCAGCTCTGGAACATGGAAAATACACTTCTCGGAGTTGAGCTGCAAGCCGAAGTTGCGCAGACGGGTGAGGAGGGGTCGGAGGTGTAGCAGATGTTCTGTTGGTGATGTACTGGCCACCAGCAGATCGTCAATGTAGGCGTAGCAAAAAGGAAGGTCCTTAACTACTTGGTCGATGAAGCGTTGGAATGTCTGGGCTGCATTCCGTAGACCAAAAGGCATCCGGACGAATTCAAACAGTCCAAAAGGTGTTGTGATCGCTGTTTTCGGAATGTCTGCCGGTTCCACAGGGATCAGGTGAAATGCCCGCACAAGGTCAATTTTCGAAAAAACGGTTGCGTTGCTCAATCCCTGTGAGAAATCCTGGATGTGTGGTATTGGGTAGCGATCCGGCAGAGTGCGAACGTTAAGAGCCCTGTAGTCTCCGCAAGGGCGCCATTCCCCTGGGGCTGTTTTCGGGACCATATGGAGAGGTGAAGCCCATGGACTGTTCGAAGGGCGGATTATTCCCGCCTCCTGTAGCTTATTGAATTCAGCACGTGCTACCGCCAGTCGTTCCGGTGCCAGGCGGCGTGGTCTGGCGAAGGTAGGTGCTCCCGTTGTAGTAATGTGATGCATAATCGTATGTTGCACCTCTGGTCGAGGGCTGGCGGGTTGGGTCACATCTTTGAATTCACAGGAGTGCTTGAAGTTCCGTAGATGCGACTGGGGTGACGATGTTAACTTGTGTAGAGGTACTAGGAGAGGCTCGAAGTACTGCACCTGCGGGATCCACCATAAGTCGATGGTGTTGCAGGAAATCCCATCCAAGAATGGGTTGTTCCACATCCGCTATGAGGAAAGTCCACGTAAAGCGACCCAGAGAGGCGAACTCGAGAACCAGGGCGCGGGGTCCCATATGTACGGACGGACGTACTATTGGCGGCTCGTAAGTCCAAACCAGGAGTACGGGTTGGTTTGACCAGTGGGGGAGGCAACACGCTAGCTGCTGCACCTGTGTCAACGAGGAAACGGCGTTTGGTTATGGCGTCAGATATGTAGAGCAGTGTAGTGTTTGAAATGGCGGGGTCACTGGCCGTTAACAGTCCCCGCCGAAGTAGTTTCCCGACCAGGAACAAGGAGCCCTACAGTTGCGGGCTTGGTGTCCGAACTTCTGGTGGTAAGAACAAAGCTCTCCCCGACGTTCTCGCTGTCGCCTAGAGACTGATACTGGATTCGCATGGTACGTTTTCCCTGGGTGGAAGAAACGCCGGTTCTGGAGGACGTCGAGTTGTTGGGTGTCTGTAGTCTGCTGTGTATCACTGAGGTGGGACAGCGTAGCGTTATCAGACGTCGTATGAAGCCGGTCTGCCAGTGTAGCCAGCTGGGCTAATGGGGTGTCGTCAGCCATACTGAATAGGGCCGGTTGAATGTGTTTTGGACAGAGTTGTATCCACAGTGATCTCACAATCTCGCTGGGGGCTGGGCCAGTTGCAGTATGCATCACATACTGAATATGCCGCAGAAGCTGAGCTGGTGTTTTGTCTGCTAATCTTTTGTCAGTGAGGAGTTGGTCCCTTTGTTGAATGCGGCGTTTCATTGCTGCCTGTAGAAGAGCGGCCTTCGATGCAGTGTACGTCCTGGTGTCCGGTGATGGCGCGGTGATGACAGCGGAGGCAGTGTGCATAGCCTCCGAGGGAAGTGTTGGCAGGGTACGGGCATATCGGGCTTTCTCAGTCGAAATTTCGTGAAGGTCGAAAATAGCCTCCATCTGCATGAACCAAAATTCTGGCTCATCTGCGTTGTATGCTGGTAGATAAATCCATGGCGAAGATCTAGTTTGTGACTAGGTGTTCTTTTTCACTCACTGGGTCACCAATGTAACGGTTCTATTGTTACGTAAAGTATGGTGACAAATAAACACAGACACTAAGATACTATATATATATTTGGTCGAATATACAGAAGTACACAGGTGATACTTTGGTGTGAGTTGAGCGCACTGAGCGTCGGTACAGTATCTCGCAAGTGTCTGCTCTAGACCACACTTGAAAGTAGACTCTGGTTAATGTTTGATGATGATGATGAAGATTAAGCCTCCCAAAAGGTAGCACGGGCATGAATAGCCCGGAAGGGGTGGCCCTTTTGAGCCATTTCCAGAATCAATAGATGATACTTGAGATCTGTGGAGGTGCGACTGCACCCTGCGTGTCGGGAGATGTCTCCCGTGGTGATGAGGAAGTTAATGTTTGCTATCCTGCTGCTTATATGCCCGGGCAACGCCTCACCTCATTCATCGCCAAAGGTTGACAGGAATATTAACAAAGCATTTGGAGCGAGTATATTATTGGGATAATCTACTCGCTACAATAGCTTAGTTATGATCCTATAATTAGTATAAAATTATGAAAACAAAAATAGAACTCAATTAGTATATGACTAATATAAATGAAATTGCAATTAAATTTAAATATAACAAGGTAAGGTTATACATATGAGTAAGATTTTACTAAGATACTGAGATAGATGCTTACATAAGTACGTGGGGATTTTTTCTGATTAGTTAGGAACTTTTATTGATGAGAGAGCATTATTTAACCAGTAGACAAGAAAAAAGTCCACTATGGGCTCACCATAGCCCGTGCTGCTCGGAACTTTTTGTTCCAAGTAGCGAATCTTTAACAACAACAACCAGTAGACGGGAGACATCTTTCGTCATGCAGGGTGCAGTCGCACCTCCACAGATCTCTAGTATCAGCTCTTGATACTGGTAATGGCTCAAAAGGGCCTACCACTTACGGGCTATTCATGCCCGTGCCACCTTTTGGGTGGCTTAATCTTCATCAATCAATCAACCAGTAGAGTTATAGGCTATTCATGCCCGTACCACCTCTTGGGTGGCTTAATCTTTATCAGTCAACCAGTAGAGCCAAATACAGCACCTTGGACACGGTTTGGCTAAGTTAGGTTAGGCCCAGTCACTCATGAGTTATTTTTAGTAATGGCCTTGGATGGAATCGAACTTTCAGATATACCACATTCATTAAAGAAGGCCAATAGTTGTTGGTCACACATTATTTCATATCTTTTTCCTGTTCTTTCCTTCTTTACGATGATCGTTCCATTCCTAGTGTAGCATTGTTTGATAACACCTGGATTTTGTTTGCGAATTTGACGCAGTCTGAAGAGGAGGGATCCACGCTGCTTGGTAAGGTACTCGTTTATATAAAGGTTCGTTTTTGCTAAGCAGCTGTTTGCATGAGGTAAAACTTAGCAGCGGAATTTGCAAGTTTGATGAGCATTCTCCTAGTGCTACGGGAACTGTTTTTATCTATCCTGACAGCTGATTTGATATCAACGTTAACTTTTATCTTTGAATTAATTAGAGCGTGGACTACATTACAGCAGTTCTCACCATGCTGTTCATCGGGTAGATCAGCAGTTCTCACCATGCTGTTCATCGGGTATAATCAGCAGAGCTAATTATCAGGGAGTCGTGAAGTTGTTCCTGCTCCAGGTCATCGTTGGAAGCTGCCTAGTGCATCTGAAGAAGATTTATTTGTTTCCAGCTTATGAAGGATGTCGCTTTGTCCTGGTTGGGTTTCCTCGGCCTTAATCTTGTGTATTGGATCCATTGTGTTATCTGTTACAGCTTGTAAGCTGAGAATTGCTTGATTATTGTTCGTCGAAGATTCGAGGAGGCGGTCTATAGTTTGTTGTTGGGAGACTGTGGCACGGAGAGCCGCAATTGCTTCAGACTGCAGGAGCACTAGGTTGTGTAGTTTCTGGGGCCATGAATTGCTCCGCAATGGTTTTAAGTTTATACAGGGAGGCATATATAGAGTGACTTCTACAGCCTGAATTTTGAGTTGAGTCGTATGCGGCAGCTGACAGAGAGGGAGGGAAGCGGGTGCTGTGTTTACCAACATCGGCGACAATTCCAGTGGTGCCAGTGTTTCACTTAGGACTCTTTGTGTTATGGATAATGAGTGAGAGGCAGTCCTACCTTGCTTGTTGCTATGTGTGGGCATGTTTACGGTGGTAGATTCTTGGTAACGGTTACAGAGGTAGATATTTGGAGATTGGCAGTGGGGTTAGGCGTATGGTTACGTTTGGCAGAAGGGTCGTCGATAGGCAGGGATAATGCAAATTGGTTAATTATGGTTGATTACTGTCAATCGACTTGATAATGGTCGATTGATCATAATCGACTTGATAATGGTCGATTGATCATAATCGACTTGATAATGGTCGATTGATCATAATCGACTTGATAATGGTCGATTGATCATAATCGACTTGGTAATGGTCGATTGATCATAATCGACTTGATAATGGTCGATAGATCATAATCGACTTGATAATGGTCGATTGATCATAATCGACTTGATAATGGTCGATTGATCATAATCGACTTGATATTGGTCCAAGACGGACGAAACGTCGTCGTCTCTCCACTTTCTAGTGTGTGTGTGGTTTGGTCAACATTCCACACATAGACCTTCTTTGACTGGATTTAATTTAGATATGACTATAATATTTAGATCATGAATCCATCCAAATTTTCCACATCCATTATCCCGAGTAAGTTTAGTCGTGGGTTGATCACAATGCTTTCCACTAAATAGTCCACGAGTTGAACACTCACACTAAATTGGTAATCTTGCTATACTAATTTACCTAATGTGGTTGGACATACTGGAACTGTAGGTATTATTGTGGGAGTAATACGATATATTTTAAACCAATATCCGTCCTGCCAGGAGACACTGGCTGGTAATATTTCATTACTTTCATTGGAGTATAATTGAGAAGGTAAATATATACAACAGTGATTTAGTTTCATACCTTCCCACACTTTACAGGCTTTATGATGATTGTCATATTGATGGAGTCCAAATGGTGATAAAATTAATACGGGATTATTATCTAACTCGTCATCGCTTTCAGCCTGGTCAATGTACCATTCAAATGACGATATATTTTTTTGTCATGTTATACCACAGTGAAATAACTTTCTTTTTCTTCGTAATGTCTCGCCTTCAATAATTACAGTACATATAAATAAGTAATTAGCAAAAGAAAATAAATTATGGCTATAATTTTTCGTGGTTATTCATAAGGTGGGTTCAGAAATATATAGCGAACGTCTCAATCTCTAAAATAAAATGTTATACAGATTTATTTAAGTGAATAAATATATACGTATACTATACTTTCTTTTAAAAAGTAAAAAACAAATAATATATGAGTTAATTATATATACACATGATAGATCAATTTATCTCACACTAGTGTGTCCTCACTTGAACGAACTGTATGGGACAAGGCCAATCAGTTTCACAGCGGAATTCGTGATCTAAGGCCAGACCTCAGGTCAGACCTCAGGCCTGGGGACGAGATGGAGAAGGATGGGAAGCTGCCCTTTCTAGATGTAACAGTCATGGAAAGAAGCGGAGGTTTCCACACTGCAGTCTACACTAAGGAAACAAACATAGGAATGTGCCTAAATGCCAACAGTGACTGCCCAGACAGGTGCAAGAGGAGTGTTGTTAACGCTTATGTCGACCGTGCTCTCAGCCACAGCTGAGGATGGAAGCAAGTCGACGAAGAACTCTGTAGGGTAAGGCAGGTCCTCCATCAACAACGGCTTCTCCAATGGTTTCGTTGAAGGCATCATAAGAAGGAAAGTGCAATGCCATGCAACCTCTGAAGAGACAACTAACACAACACCTGTACCCCTATTAGACTATTTTACAGGAACTTCTTTTCCACTGCTCATAAAACGGATGAAAGGGTCCTGAAAGATATTGTTAATAGAAACGTTATCCCTACAGACAAAAATCAGAAGATACAACTGACAATTTACTATAAAACCAAAAAAACGGCAAGCCTACTCATGAGAAACTCTCCAGACACAAATCAGAACGCTTTGAAAGAGACCAACGTCGTCTATGCCTTCAAATGCCCTCTTGGGGACTGTAAGCCTCAAAAAACTCAGTATATATAGGCATGACAACATCTCTTTCCAGACGATTAACGATGCATAAGCAACAGGGCTCCATTAAAGAACATATAATCTCTTCCCACAACCAAACCATCATTAGAGAAATCTTAGCAAACAACACAGAAATCATCGATAGATACAGCGATAGCAGGCGGCTTGACATCAGCGAGGCACTACACATCAAGAAGGCACTACACCAGCAATCAACAGCCAATTAATGCACAACTATATTCTACCCACTTCAAGACTCCGCTCTAATATAGAAGCATTAAGAAATATGGGCCAATAGGCCCTCTGCAATTACTTCCATTTTTACCTTCAATACCCATTGTTTCGCGTTCTATCCTGTGTTGAAAGTTTTGTTCACCTCATCCAAAACTTTGTAACATATCACCTCACCCAAAATGCGGGTATAAAATGAAAAATTAAAGCAGTTTAAATCAGAGCATAAGTAAGAACTCTGTTTAGCGTTTGCAGGTAATAGTTGTGTGTGTGTGAACTAAAAGTCTTTGAAAATGTAATAAGTTATTACGAAACGCGTTCAAGTGTCGCGTCAGACTAGAAATAAAAAAGAATTTTGGAGAATTGATTTTTCAATTACTGTCAACAGTGAAAAGAAACATAAGAAAGATCGAGAAAATTCGTGTTAGAATTATTAATCTTACTTTTTCGGTTATATTTAATAATATATGTCTACAGGAAAGACTACTACCAATATATATATATATATATATATATATATATATATATATATATATATATATATATATATATATATATATATATATATATATATATATATATATATATATATATATATATATATATATATATATATATATATATATATATATATATATATATTTATATATATATATATATATATATATATATATATATATATATATATATATATTTATATATATATATATATATATATATATATATATATATATATATATATATATATATATATATATATATATATATATATATATATATATATATATATATATATATATATATATATGTCGTACCTAGTAGCCAGAACGCACTTCTCAGCCTACTATGCAAGGCCCAATTTGCCTAATAAGCCAGGTTTTCATGAATTAATTGTTTTTCGAATACCTAAACTACCTAACCTAACCTAACTTTTTCGGCTACCTAACCTAACCTAACTTTTTCGGCTACCTAACCTAACCTAACCTATAAAGATAGGTTAGGTAGGGTTGGTTAGGTTCGGTCATATATCTAAGTTAATTTTAACTATAATAAAAAAAATTGACCTCATACGTAATGAAATGGGTAGCTTTATCATTTCATAAGAAAAACAATAGAGAAAATATATTAATTCAGGAAAACTTGGCTTATTAGGCAAATCGGGCCTTGCATAGTAGGCTGAGAAGTGAGTTCTGGCTACTAGGTACGACATATATATATATATATATATATATATATATATATATATATATATATATATATATATATATATATATATATATATATATATATATATATATATATATATATTAGTATATTTTGGTAGCAGTCTTTCCTGTAGACATATATTATTAAATATGACCGAAAAAGTAAGACTAATAATTCTAACACGAATTTTCTCGATCTTTCGTACATTCCTTTTCACTGTTGGTAGTAATTCAAAAATCAATTCTCCAAAATTCATTTTTATTTCTAGTCTGACACGACACTTGAGCACGTTTCGTAAAACTTATTACATTTTCAAAGACTTTAGTTTACACATACACAACTGAATAGAACATACACATCTCTGATTTGTTTATATCTACATTTGAGTGAGGTGGATGGGGTGAGGTGGTATTAATAGGGTATTAAATTCATCAACACAAGACAGAACACGAAACAATGGGTATTGAATGGAAGTGATTGTAGAAAGCCTATTGGTCCATATTTCTTGATGCTTCTATATTGGAGCGGAGTCTTGAGGTGGGTAGAATATAGTTGTGCATTAATTCATCGATGCATTAATGCATTGCGGCCCTGGTCGACGACCGGGCCGCGGGGACACTAAGCCCCGGAAGCACCTCAAGGAAGCCTCAAGGTAGGTAGGTAATTGGCTGTTGATTGCTGGTGTTGACTTTTTAATGTGTAGTGCCTCGCAAACGTCAAGCCGTCTGCTATCGCTGTATCTATCGATGATTTCTGTGTTGTTTACTAGGATTTCTCTGGCGATGGTTTGGTTGTGGGAAGAGATTATATGTTCCTTAATGGAGCCCTGTTGCTTATGCATCGTTAAACGCCTAGAAAGAGATGTTGTTGTATTGCCTATATACTGGGTTTTTTGGAGCTTACAGTCCCCAAGAGGGCATTTGAAGGCATAGACGACGTTGGTCTCTTTTAAAGCGTTCTGCTTTGTGTCTGGAGAGTTTCTCATGAGTAGGCTGGCCGTTTTTCTGGTTTTATAGTAAATCGTCAGTTGTATCCTCTGATTTTTGTCTGTAGGGATAACGTTTCTATTAACAATATCTTTCAGGACCCTTTCCTCCGTTTTATGAGCTGTGGAAAAGAAGTTCCTGTAAAATAGTCTAATAGGGGGTATAGGTGTTGTGTTAGTTGTCTCTTCAGAGGTTGCATGGCGTTTCACTTTCCTTCTTATGATGTCTTCGACGAAACCATTGGAGAAGCCGTTGTTGACTAGGACCTGCCTTACCCTACAGAGTTCTTCGTCGACTTGCTTCCATTCTGAGCTGTGGCTGAGAGCACGGTCGACATATGCGTTAACAACACTCCTCTTGTACCTGTCTGGGCAGTCGCTGTTGGCATTTAGGCACATTCCTATGTTCGTTTCCTTAGTGTAGACTGCAATGTGGAAACCTCCGCTCTTTTCCATGACTGTTACATCTAGAAAGGGCAGCTTCCCATCCTTTTCCATCTCGTAAGTGAAACGCAGCACGGAACTCTGCTCAAACGCCTCCTTCAGCTCCTGCAGATGTCTGACATCAGGTACCTGTGTAAAAATGTCGTCAACATACCTGCAGTATATGGCCGGTTTCAAGTTCATGTCGACTAAGACTTTTTGCTCGATGATACCCATGTAGAAGTTTGCAAACAGGACACCTAGGGGAGAACCCATGGCGACCCCATCTACTTGCTTATACATGTGCCCATCCGGGCTCAAGAAGGGTGCCTCTTTAGTACAAGCTTGGAGTAGTTTCCTTAGAATATTCAGAATATTCTAAGGAAACTACTCCATGGGGTCTCCTTTAGGTCCTGCACTGGCTAATGCTTTTTTGAGTTTTCACGAAATAAATTGGCTTGATAATTGTCCTTCGGCCTTTAAACCAGTCTTGTACAGGAGATATGTAGATGACACTTTTTTGTTGTTTAGGGACCAATGTCATATTGAGAAGTTTAGAGAGTATCTTAATGCACAACATAGTAATATACGGTTTACTGCAGTGTGTGAAGTTGATAATTCATTGTCGTTTCTTGATGTAAAAGTGAATAACCTCAATGGGTTCAACACTAATGTTTTTAGGAAACCAACCTTTACTGGTTTAGGTTTAAATTTTAATTCTTTTGTTCCTGATATTTTTAAGAAAAATGCTATTAACACTCTACTGAATAGGGCCTTTGTTTTATGTTCTAATTGGAATAACTTTGATCAGGAAATTAATTTTCTTGTGAATTTTTTTTCAAATAATGGTTATCCTGTGCATATGGTTTATACTTTTATAAGGAATTTCTTAAATAAGAAGTTTCACCCATCGTGTAGGATTACTACAGTGGAAAGGGATCTTAAATATATTAAATTACCATTTTATGGCAGTATTAGCTTTTCTGTAAGAAGTCGTTTGAGGAAACTGTTGCAGCAGTGTTATCCTCAAGTAGACTTTAGATTTATTTTTGTCAACACAAATACCATAGGCTCTTATTTTAAATTTAAAGATAAAGTGCCTACCCCCTTGTGCTCAAATGTCGTATATATGTATAATTGTTCCAGCTGTAATGCTGGATATGTCGGGAGTTCCATTCGGAACTTTAAGATTAGGATACTTGAGCACCGGGGATTATCTTTTAGGACTGGATTACCATTGTCTAAACCAGCATTTTTGGAGATTAGAAACCATTGTTATGAGTTTGATCATTCTCTGCTGGAATCTGATTTTAAAATTCTGGACACTTGTATGAATGGCCAGTCAGATTTGAGAATAATGGAATCCTTATATATAAAGGAGCTGCGGCCTCTGTTAAATAGCAACCTTTCAGCTGTTCAATAGTACACTGTATAGTGCACAGTAGGCCCTGTAATTTGATTTTTGGTTTATTTTGGTAGTTTAATTTTGTTTAGTTTACCATGTCTTTGCCCTCTCTTACTTATTTCAAGTCTTAACATTGTACATTAATATAATCTTTTATTTAGGATATATAATACATTTTTTGGTATTTAATTTTATTTAATATTTGAGTTTTTTACAAGATTTTGGTTAGTACTTTATAATTGTCGTTTATTCTGTTTGTATTTTACATACATTTTTTGTAGATTTGTAGTCATTATATAAATATTTGTTATAGTGTTTAGTATCTATGTGTTAGGTATCAAGTTTCACTTTTGATCACTTCACGTAAGTTTAATAAAATGGTTTGTTTTAGTAGTTATAATTTTCATCTTGTAGTTTAATGGGTTTTAAATTAGTTTTAATATATGTGACAGTTAATAAGTTTTATTTGTATTGATCACTTTAAGTGCGCTTAAGTGTTTTGTTTTTTAAGCATTTTCCTTTCTTTGATAGGCAATTATATTCAGTAGAGTTCTTTGTTTACCAGCTATTTGATTGTGATTTCTGTTTTTTCTTTTAGATCTGATGATGAATACGAGAAGTATTCGAAACGTTATGTTTTTTAAAGTAAAGATTCTGATACAAGATGTTCAGTATATCCCTGGTTTCCTATTCATTTTAAAATTAAGATTCCCGAAGGGAACATCGACATAAATATATATATATATATATATATATATATATATATATATATATATATATATATATATATATATATATATATATATATATAACGAAGTGCGTTATATATATATATATATATATATATATATATATATATATATATATATATATATATATATATATATATATAATAAAAAAAGTCAATATCAGCGTCTTCATCTGAACGTCAATCACTGTTATCTCTATCAATAAAAAATCCCACAGATAATTCCATTAACGATAATGCTCCCATACATAATTTATTTATAACGATTATTAGAGAACAAATAAATATCATAGGTAGTCAATGTATTTGTAAATATGCAATATTACCTAATATAGAAACTAAAGATAATGATTTTTATTTACAGTGACTTGAACAGCGTTATATGAAACGCCAAGAAAAATTATCCATATCCAATGCGTAGATAAGTTTATCAGCTATATGTCAGCCTTATTTATATGTTAAAATGGGTTTAATCATTTGAGAAGTTTTAAAAGATTGTCACCATAATCAGACGTTGTCATAACACTGGAGTATTTATTCACACCCATAATTTAGGATATTTCTGGGATGCTCTATCTAGCTTTGATATTAATTACAAAATCTATCCCCCAGATGAAAAAAAACACAGAACATATCTTTCTTCCCAGGTAATGTCATCCTACCCAATACTAACATTTTATTAAACATTGTAGCTATGCCGTCAAATCTCACAGGTCAAAGTGTTAAAATTATTTAGGTCAATATGAATGAGACAATAGATGAAATAAATGTTGCTGCAGATTTGGCTGAAATTATAAAAAGAATATGAAAAGTCTTCCCGACTCTTTGGAAAATGGTTGCTATTTAAGTCCGTCAACCACAATAGTAAAATGGAATGACGATGAAAAGAGAATAAGCACTCCTCCTTTATCACAATTTATAAAAATTACCAAAAATGAAGCCAGCTTTGTTGATTTAACCCCCTCCCCGCTCAGCTCGTTGTCGCCGTGTGAGGGCTTAGTGGGCGGCTGCCGGAGTGTGATGCTCCTTGGGACAGTCCTCTGTCCTTTTCTAGCCTTGTGCTCCTGCTGCCGTCCTCTCCAATTCTGCTGGGCACCTTTTCCTTTTCCTTCTGTTTCGTTTTTCTCCCCCCTCTTCTCCTATCTGCTTGCCGTTTCCTGCCGACCTTTTGCTCGTTCTGGTTCTTCCCTTGGACTTCTTCTATTTTGCCGCCCGGGTGCTTGAGGAGGCATACTCTTGCACCCGTAGAACTGTAGTACCCGACGTCGAGAGCGAGGGGAACCTTTTATTGTCAATCCCCCTTTCGTCATTGAACCCGATCTCGACGGACTGTCGGTTTCTTAAGGTGGCGTTTGTGGGGCGTATACTCACGACGCACCCCTAGGAGGCCCCGGCAAGATCGGCGATAGCTTCTTGTTGGGTGTCCTGCCTCTAATTGTGGCTCCATGGTGGGTGTGGGGGCACATTCGTGAATGAATTCTTCTTTTCGTAATGATGATGACCCCTGTTTCGGCTGCTTCTGGTTTACCTTTTCAGGCTCGTGGGGTGGGCGACCAAGCCCCCGAGTCGGTCCGTGTTAGAAGATCGGGCTCTGTAGCCTCCGCTGCATTGGGCCCCGACCTTGCTCCTCCTTTGGCCTCTCTGACTCCTTCTCCTGGCTCCCCTCCCTCCTCTGTGGTTGGGTCGAGCCCCAAGCCCCCAGTGGTGACTACCTCGTCCCCTGGCGCGGCTCCTTCTCTAGTTGTGACTACTGTGCCTTTTAACCCCTCTCTCTCTGGGGGTTCTCACCGCCGTCCTCGTCACGGCCTCCCTCGCGCGATTCCTTCCAGTTCTGCTACCTATCAAGCCTTGTTTGGTCCTGCTTCGTGGGCCAAATATTTTGATCTCCTCCCTCTTGATTCTGCGCCTCCTGACGATTTCTCCCTCCATCGACATCTCGTTGATTCCGTGGATGCCTCCATTACTTTCAACCCCACTCGTCTCGGTACACGTGTCGTTGCTGCTCCTTCTCAGGATGCTGCTTCCCGCTTGGCTGCCTTATCCTGCCTTGGCGAGACCCCTGTTCGGGTCTCGAAGAACGCTCAGTTGAATGCCAGTGTTGGCACTATTTTGCTCCCGCCCCATGTTGCGACCGGTGTTTGGGACCTGCGCGACTGCCACGACGATATTCGACATATCCTTGCTGCCCAGGGCCATTCTATTCACCAGGTGGACACGTTTACTCGTCCCCCTCGTGGTAGTCGCCATCAACCCCTCCGGGTTGTGAAGATTACCTCTGATGGTAGGACCCTTCCACCCTATGTCATTCTTGCTGGTGCCAGGTGCTCTGTCCAGGAGTACATTCCTTCTCCTCGGCTCTGCAACAAGTGCTGGAGGTTTGGGCATGGTGCCCTCCGCTGCTCTGGTACTGTCTCTCTCTGTCCTTTGTGTGGTGGTGAAGGGCACTCTAAGTCGGAGTGCACTTCTCCCCAGGCTCGTTGCCTCAACTGCGGTGAGGCCCATCCTACCTTCTCCCGTGCGTGTGTCCATTACAAGCTTGAGGCAGCCGTCCTCAACTTGAAGCACCGGGAGCGTTTATCTTTTCCTGAGGCGAGGTGCCAGGTTCGCCGGCTCCCGCCTTATGCTAATATCTCTTATGCTCGCGTGTTGCGCTCTTCCTCTCCTCGTCCTTCCCGCCTTCCTCAGACTCACAACCGTTTCCGGGCCTTGGACCCTGATGCGCCCACTGCCCCTTCCTCTGTTCCTTTGAGTTCTCTCCCGAAGGATCCTCCTCCTGGTCCTCTGTCTGGGGTTCTCCTTCCTTCTACCCGGTCTGTCGTGTCTCCTGTGTCTTCTTCCTCGTCTCCCTCCGTTCCTCCTTCCCATCCTTCCCCTCCGTCTCCTGACTCTCCCCGCCGCCTGTCGGTACGGGCTGATGTCCATCGCTCTCCAAACGGCCGTCTTGTGTGCTCTCGTTCAGCTTCTCCTGTTGAGACGCTAGAATCCGTTGCCCAGTACGTGGTTGCTGGGATACCTGTCTCTTTGCGTCAGAAGCGTAAACCTGGCTCCTCTCCTTCCTCCTCCCCGGCGGGTAAGAAGGTTTCGCTTTCTTCCTCGGCCCCTACTTCTGGCTCTGTTGCTCCTTCCCCTCCCATTTCGGTGGTTGATCCCCCTGTTCCTGCTATGGAGGTTTCTTTAGCCCCCGCTTCCCTCTCAGTTGCTGCCCTTGCTGAGGTACGCTCCCCTCTTTCTACCCCTCCTCTTCCTGCTACTGTCCTTGCCTGCTCCTCTCCGTTGTCTCCTCCTCTTCCTCCTCCTCCTCCTCCTCCTCCGGACCCCGCCCGCCCACCTCTGATCTGTTCTCCCGTTTCCTTCCCTCCGTCTTTGCTCAGTTTACCCATGCCCCCTAACCCTGACTTTGCTGACCCTGATCCCGACCCTGATATTCTTTAACGTGCTCTGTTGCTCTTTCGCCTTTGTTTCTTCCTTGTTCTCTGTTTTTGTCCTTTCTCTTCTCGTCGTTGTCCAATCTTCAATGGAACGTTCGAGTTTATTACGCCAATTTCCTCGAACTCCAACTTCTGATTTCGCGGTTTTCGCCCCTTTGTGTCTGTCTCCAGGAGCCGATGCTTGGTGCTCGTCCTGATCGTTTTCGTGGCTATTCCTTTCTCTCCCCCCCCCCCAGCTGTTGCTGGGGCTTCTAATTCTCCTGCTCTTTTAATTCGTGCTGATGTTCCCTTTGTTCCTTTACTTTTTCCTTCACCTCTCCATTGTTCTGCTGCTCGTGTCTTTGTGGGGAAATGGTACACTGTTTGTTCCATTTATCTCCCCACGAGTGTCCCGCTTTCTCTTCCTGATTTGAAACACCTCCTAGACTCCTTGCCGGAGCCTGTGCTCCTGCTGGGTGACTTCAATTGTCGTCGTTCTCTTTGGGGTGACGTTCTGACGAATACCCGGGGTCGCCTTCTTGAGCCGTTTCTCCTCTCTTCTTCCCTGTCTCTTCTGAATTCTGGCGAGCCCACTCATTTGGACTCTCGGACTCGCACCCTTTCTTGTCTTGATCTTTCTCTCTGCTCTTCTTCTCTTTACTTAGGTTTCACGTGGCAGGTTCTTGATGACCTCCATGGAAGTGATCATTTCCCCATCCTTGTTTCCTTTTTCTCTTTTCGCCCTTCCCTCTCTTTCCCTAGGTGGCAGTTTGCTAAGGCGGACTGGACCCTATTTTCCCTCAGTGCTACTCTCTCTGACCTCTCCCTTCTGCCTCTCTCTCGCGCTCTCCTCCTTTTTCATGACACTGTCTTCAACGCTGCCCTCCGCTCTATCCCTCGCTCTTCCTCCCTGGGTCCACGGAAGTGCGTTCCCTGGTGGAATGCGGACTGTGCTCGGGCTGTCCGCTGTAAGCGTGCAGCCTGGAAGAGGCACCGCCGTAGGCAGACGACCGATTCTTTTCTTTTCTTTCGGAAAGCGAGTGCAGTGGCCCGTACGGCCATCCGTACGGCTAAACGTGAATGTTGGGCATCTTATGTCTCAACAATTATGTCCGAAACTCCTCTGGCCCAGATCTGGAAGCGTATCCGCAAGATAGCGGGTAAATTCGTTCCCGATGTTTCACCGGTCCTTCACCTCCATGATACTCTTGTGGCGGACCCATTGCAGGTCGCTTCCGTACTGGGTTCCCACTTTTCTTCTGTTAGCTCTGGTCTTCATCTTCCCTAATCTTTTCTTCTTCGTAAACCTGTCCTTGAGTCTCGTCCTTTAGATTTCTGCACTCGTCTTCAACTTCCCTATAATGATCCCTTCTCTCTCTCTGAACTTCGTTCTGCCCTGGCCCTCTGCGGTTCTACGGCGGCGGGCTCCGATGGTATTCATTATGAGATGCTTCACCATCTCCCTCGGTGCACGTCTCAGTATTTACTGAGTCTGTATAATCGGATCTGGGAGTCGTCGTCAGTCCCTGAGGACTGACTCGATGCAGTTGTCCTCCCTGTTCGCAATAGTCCTGGGGACCATTCAGGCTTGTTTGCATTTGTGTTCCTCACGTGTGCCCCAAAGAATGAGGTGATTTGATAAAATGCTATGCCCAAGATTACCATCCGAGTGCCGGCGGGGAAGTGGTTCAAATAGCTTCGGCTATCACTTCCTTTTGTCCGGTCGTGATGGTCAAGCGGATTAAGGCGTCCCTGTACATACCAGTTGCATTGCTCTTGGCAGTATGGGTTCGAGTCACTTCTGGGGTGTGAGTTTTCAGTTGTATATAGTCCTGGGGACCATTCAGGCTTGTTTGCATATGTGTTCCTCACGTTTGCCCCAAAGAATGAGGTGATTTGATAAAATGCTATGCCCAAGATTACCATCCGAGTGCCGGCGGGGAAGTGGTTCAAATAGCTTCGGCTATCACTTCTTTTTGTCCGGTCGTGATGGTCAAGCGGATTAAGGCATCCCTGTACATATCAGTTGCGTTGCTCTTGGCAGTATGGGTTCGAGTGACTTCTGGGGTGTGAGTTTTCAGTTGTGTATATATATATATATATATATATATATATATATATATATATATATATATATATATATATAAAGTTTGTTTTCACCTCATCCAAAACTGTTGTAACATATCACCTCACCCAAATGCAGGTGGTATAAAATCGAAGCTGTTTAAACTCTGTTCAGTTATAGTTGTGTGTGTGTAAACTAAAGTCTTTGAAAATGTAATAAGTTTTACGAAACACGTTCATGTGTCGCATCAGACTAGAAATAAAAATGAATTTTGGAGAACTGATTTTTCAGTTACCATCAACAGTGAAAAGAAATATCAGAAACATTGAGAAAATTCGTGTTAGAATTATTAATCTTACTTTTTTGGTCATATTTAATAATATATGTCTACAGGAAAGACTGCTACCAAAATATACTAATATATATATATATATATATATATATATATATATATATATATATATATATATATATATATATATATATATATAGTTATATATATGTATATACATATATATATATATTTATATATATTTTATATATATATAGCTTTATATATATATATATATATATATATATATATATATATATATATATATATATACATATACATATATATACATATATATGTATATTTATATATGTATATATATATATATATGTATATATATAACTGAAAACTCACACCCCATAAGTGACTCGAACCCATACTCCCAGGAGCCACGCAACTGGTATGTACAAGACGCCTTAATCCACTTGACCATCACGACCGGACATAATGAGGTGATAGCCGAGGCTATTTGAACCACCCCACCATCCGAGTGCCGGCGGTGGGGTGGTTCAAATAGCCTCGGCTATCACCTCATTATGTCCGGTCGTGATGGTCAAGTGGATTAAGGCGTCTTGTACATACCAGTTGCGTGGCTCCTGGGAGTATGGGTTCGAGTCACTTCTGGGGTGTGAGTTTTCAGTTGCATATTGTCCTGGGGACCATTCAGGCTTGTTCGCATTTGTGTTCCTCACGTGTGCCCCAAAGAATGAGGTGATTTGGTAAAATGCTATGCCCAAGATTACTATCCGAGTGCCGGCGGTGGGGTGGTTCAAATAGCCTCGGCTATCACCTCATTATGTCCGGTCGTGATGGTCAAGTGGATTAATGCGTCTTGTACATACCAGTTGCGTGGCTCCTGGGAGTATGGGTTCGAGTCACTTCTGGGGTGTGAGTTTTCAGTTGCATATTGTCCTGGGGACCATTCAGGCTTGTTCGCATTTGTGTTCCTCACGTGTGCCCCAAAGAATGAGGTGATTTGGTAAAATGCTATGCCCAAGATTACTATCCAAGTGCCGGCGGTGGGGTGGTTCAAATAGCCTCGGCTATCACCTCATTATGTCCGGTCGTGATGGTCAAGTGGATTAATGCGTCTTGTACATACCAGTTGCGTGGCTCCTGGGAGTATGGGTTCGAGTCACTTCTGGGGTGTGAGTTTTCAGTTGCATATTGTCCTGGGGACCATTCAGGCTTGTTCGCATTTGTGTTCCTCACGTGTGCCCCAAAGAATGAGGTGATTTGGTAAAATGCTATGCCCATGATTACTGTCCGAGTGCCGGCGGTGGGGTGGTTCAAATAGCTTCGGCTATTACCTCATTATGTCCGGTCGTGATGGTCAAGTGGATTAAGGCGTCTTGTACATACCAGTTGCGTGGCTCCTGGGAGTATGGGTTCGAGTCACTTCTGGGGTGTGAGTTTTCAGTTGCATATTGTCCTGGGGACCATTCAGGCTTGTTCGCATTTGTGTTCCTCACGTGTGCCCCAAAGAATGAGGTGATTTGGTAAAATGCTATGCCCAAGATTACTATCCGAGTGCCGGCGGTGGGGTGGTTCAAATAGCCTCGGCTATCACCTCATTATGTCCGGTTGTGATGGTCAAGTGGATTAAGGCGTCTTGTACATACCAGTTGCGTGGCTCCTGTGAGTATGGGTTCGAGTCACTTCTGGGGTGTGAGTTTTCAGTTGCATATTGTCCTGGGGACCATTCAGGCTTGTTCGCATGTATATATATATATATATATATATATATATATATATATATATATATATATATATATATATATATATATATATATATATATATATATATGTATATATATGTATATATATATATATATATATATATATATATATATATATGTATATATATATATATATATATATATATATATATATATATATATATATATATATATATATATATATATATATATATATATATATATATAGTCCTGGGGACCATTCAGGCTTGTTTGCATTTGTGTTCCTCACGTGTGCCCCAAAGAATGAGGTGATTTGATAAAATACTATGCCCAAGATTACTATCCGAGTGCCGGCGGGGAAGTGGTTCAAATAGCTTCGGCTATCACTTCCTTATGTCTGGTCGTGATGGTCAAGCGGATTAAGGCGTCCCTGTACATACCAGTTGCGTTGCTCTTGGCAGTATGGGTTCTAGTCACTTCTGGGGTGTGAGTTTTCAGTTGTATATAGTCCTGGGGACCATTCAGGCTTGTTTGCATACACACACACACATATATATATATACATATGTATATATTTGTATATATATATATATATATATATATATATATATATATATATATATATTTATATGTATATATATATATATATTTATATTTATATATATGTATATATATATATATATATATATATATATATATATATATATATATATATATATATATATATATATACATATAAATAGCTATATATAAAAAACTATATATAAATATATATATATATATATATGTATATACATATATATAACTATATATATATATATATATATATATATTAGTATATTTTGGTAGCAGTCTTTCCTGTAGACATATTTTATTAAATATGACCGAAAAAGTAAGATTAATAATTCTAACACGAATTTTCTCAATCTTTCGTACATTATGCTTCACTGTTGGAGGTAAATCAAAAATCACTTCTCCAAAATTCATTTTTATTTCTAGTCTGACGCGACACGGGCGCGTTTCGTAAAACTTATTACATTTTCAAAGACTTCACAAATACACAACTGATTAGAACTTGCGTTTCCCTGATTTTATATCTACATTTGAGTGAGGTGGGAAGGGTGATGTGGCATTACATTTGAGTAAGGTGGGAAGGATGATGTGGCATTAGAGGATATTAATAGGGTATTAAAAGTATCAACACAAGACAGAACACGAAACAATGGATATTGAATAGAAGTGTTTGTAGAAAGCCTATTGGTCCATATTTCTTGATGCTTCTATATTGGAGCGGAGTCTTGAGGTGGGTAGAATATAGTTGTGCAATAATTGGCTGTTGATTGCTGGTGTTGACTTCTTGATGTGTAGTGCCTCGCAAACGTCTAGCCGCCTGCTATCGCTGTATCTATCGATGATTTCTGTGTTGTTTACTAGGATTTCTCTGGCGATGGTTTGGTTATGGGAAGAGATTATATGTTCCTTAATGGAGCCCTGTTGTTTATGCATCGTTAAACGCCTAGAAAGAGATGTTGTTGTCTTGCCTATATACTGGGTTTTTTGGAGCTTACAGTCCCCAAGTGGGCATTTGAAGGCATAGACGACGTTAGTCTCTTTTAAAGCGTTCTGTTTCGTGTCTGGAGAGTTTCTCATGAGTAGGCTGGCCGTTTTTCTGGTTTTATAGTAAATCGTCAGTTGTATCCTCTGATTTTTGTCTGTAGGGATAACGTTTCTATTAACAATATCTTTCAGGACCCTTTCCTCTGTTTTATGAGCTGTGGAAAAGAAGTTCCTGTAAAATAGTCTAATAGGGGGTATAGGTGTTGTGTTAGTTGTCTCTTCGGAGGTTGCATGGCTTTTCACTTTCCTTCTTATGATGTCTTCGATGAAACCATTGGAGAAGCCGTTATTGACTAGAACCTGCCTTACCCTACAGAGTTCTTCGTCGACTTGCTTCCATTCTGAGCTGTGGCTGAGAGCACGGTCGACGTATGCGTTAACAACACTCCTCTTGTACCTGTCAGGGCAGTCGCTGTTGGCATTTAGGCACATTCCTATGTTTGTTTCCTTTGTGTAGACTGCAGTGTGGAAACCTCCGCCCTTTTCTATGACTGTTACATCTAGAAAAGGCAGCTTCCCATCCTTTTCCGTCTCGTAAGTGAAACGCAGCACGGAACTCTGCTCAAATGCCTCCTTCAGCTCCTGCAGATGTCTGACATCAGGTACCTGTGTAAAAATGTCGTCAACATACCTGCAGTATATGGCCGGTTTCAAGTTCATGTCGACTAAGACTTTTTGCTCGATGGTACCCATGTAGAAGTTTGCAAACAGGACACCTAGGGGAGAACCCATAGCGACCCCATCTACTTGCTTATACATGTGCCCATCCGGGCTCAAGAAGGGTGCTTCTTTAGTACAAGCTTGGAGTAGTTTCCTCAGAATACTTTCTGGCATGTCAAGAGGAGTACAGGCTGGATCACGATACACTCTGTCGGCTATCATTCCGATTGTCTCGTCCACAGGTACGTTGGTAAACAGCGATTCTACGTCCAACGAGGCTCTTATCCTTGTGGCCCGTGCGCCCCGCAGTAAGTCCACAAATTCCTTTGGAGACTTCAGGCTGAAGGCGCAAGGAACATAAGACTCCTTATGTTCCTTGCGCCTTCAGCCTGAAGTCTCCAAAGGAATTTGTGGACTTACTGCGGGGCGCACGGGCCACAGGGATAAGAGCCTCGTTGGACGTAGAATCGCTGTTTACCAACGTACCTGTGGACGAGACAATCGGAATGATAGCCGACAGAGTGTATCGTGATCCAGCCTGTACTCCTCTTGACATGCCAGAAAGTATTCTGAGGAAACTACTCCAAGCTAGTACTAAAGAAGCACCCTTCTTGAGCCCGGATGGGCACATGTATAAGCAAGTAGATGGGGTCGCTATGGGTTCTCCCCTAGGTGTCCTGTTTGCAAACTTCTACATGGGTACCATCGAGCAAAAAGTCTTAGTCGACATGAACTTGAAACCGGCCATATACTGCAGGTATGTTGACGACATTTTTACACAGGTACCTGATGTCAGACATCTGCAGGAGCTGAAGGAGGCATTTGAGCAGAGTTCCGTGCTGCGTTTCACTTACGAGACGGAAAAGGATGGGAAGCTGCCTTTTCTAGATGTAACAGTCATGGAAAAGGGCGAAGGTTTCCACACTGCAGTCTACACAAAGGAAACAAACATAGGAATGTGCCTAAATGCCAACAGCGACTGCCCTGACAGGTACAAGAGGAGTGTTGTTAACGCATACGTCGACCGTGCTCTCAGCCACAGCTCAGAATGGAAACAAGTCGACGAAGAACTCTGTAGGGTAAGGCAGGTTCTAGTCAATAACGGCTTCTCCAATGGTTTCATCGAAGACATCATAAGAAGGAAAGTGAAAAGCCATGCAACCTCCGAAGAGACAACTAACACAACACCTATACCCCCTATTAGACTATTTTACAGGAACTTCTTTTCCACAGCTCATAAAACAGAGGAAAGGGTCCTGAAAGATATTGTTAATAGAAACGTTATCCCTACAGACAAAAATCAGAGGATACAACTGACGATTTACTATAAAACCAGAAAAACGGCCAGCCTACTCATGAGAAACTCTCCAGACACGAAACAGAACGCTTTAAAAGAGACTAACGTCGTCTATGCCTTCAAATGCCCACTTGGGGACTGTAAGCTCCAAAAAACCCAGTATATAGGCAAGACAACAACATCTCTTTCTAGGCGTTTAACGATGCATAAACAACAGGGCTCCATTAAGGAACATATAATCTCTTCCCATAACCAAACCATCGCCAGAGAAATCCTAGTAAACAACACAGAAATCATCGATAGATACAGCGATAGCAGGCGGCTAGACGTTTGCGAGGCACTACACATCAAGAAGTCAACACCAGCAATCAACAGCCAATTATTGCACAACTATATTCTACCCACCTCAAGACTCCGCTCCAATATAGAAGCATCAAGAAATATGGACCAATAGGCTTTCTACAAACACTTCTATTCAATATCCATTGTTTCGTGTTCTGTCTTGTGTTGATACTTTTAATACCCTATTAATATCCTCTAATGCCACATCATCCTTCCCACCTTACTCAAATGTAATGCCACATCACCCTTCCCACCTCACTCAAATGTAGATATAAAATCAGGGAAACGCAAGTTCTAATCAGTTGTGTATTTGTGAAGTCTTTGAAAATGTAATAAGTTTTACGAAACGCGCCCGTGTCGCGTCAGACTAGAAATAAAAATGAATTTTGGAGAAGTGATTTTTGATTTACCTCCAACAGTGAAGCATAATGTACGAAAGATTGAGAAAATTCGTGTTAGAATTATTAATCTTACTTTTTCGGTCATATTTAATAAAATATATATATATATATATATATATATATATATATATATATATATATATATATATATATATATATATATATATATATGTCGTACCTAGTAGCCAGAACGCACTTCTCAGCCTACTATGCAAGGCCCGATTTGCCTAATAAGCCAAGTTTTCATGAATTAATTGTTTTTCGACAACCTAACCTACCTAACCTAACCTAACCTAACTTTTTCGGCCACCTAACCTAACCTAACCTATAAAGATAGGTTAGGTTAGGTTAGGTAGGGTTGGTTAGGTTCGGTCATATATCTACGTTAATTTTAACTCCAATAAGAAAAAATTGACCTCATACATAATGAAATGGGTAGCTTTATCATTTCATATGAAAAAAAATAGAGAAAATATATTAATTCAGGAAAACTAGGCTTATTAGGCAAATCGGGCCTTGCATAGTAGGCTGAGAAGTGCGTTCTGGCTACTAGGTACGACATATATATATATATATATATATATATATATATATATATATATATATTTTGGTAGCAGTCTTTCCTGTAGACATATATTATTAAATATGACTGAAAAAGTAAGATTAATAATTCTAACACGAATTTTCTCAATGTTTCTGATATTTCTTTTCACTGTTGATGGTAACTGAAAAATCAGTTCTCCAAAATTAATTTTTATTTCTAGTCTGATGCGACACTTGAACGCGTTTCGTAAAACTTATTACATTTTCAAAGACTTTAGTTTACACACACACAACTATAACTGAACAGAGTTTAAACAGCTTCGATTTTATACCACCTGCATTTGGGTGAGGTGATATGTTACAACAGTTTTGGATGAGGTGAAAACAAACTTTCAACACAAGACAGAACACGAAACAATGGGTATAATATTTTGTAAGTTAAAGGGATGAATGGAAGTAACTGCAAAGGGCCTATTGGCCCATATTTCTTGATGCTTCTATATTAGTGCAGAGTCTTGAAGTGGGTAGAATATAGTTGTACATTAATTGGCTGTTGATTGCTGGTGTCGACTTCTTAATGTGTAGTGCCTCACAGATGTCAAGCCGCCTGCTATCGCTGTATCTATTGATGATTTCCGTGTTTTTTGTTAAGACTTCTCTGGTGATGGTCTGGTTGTGGGAAGAGATTATATGTTCCTTAATGGAGCCCTGTTGCTTATGCATCGTTAATCGCCTGGAAAGAGATGTTGTTGTCTTGCCTATATATTGAATTCTTTGAGGCTTACAGTCCCCAAGTGGGAATTTGAAGGCATAGGTAACGTTGGTTTCCTTCAAGGCATTCTGCTTTGTGTCTGGGGAGTTTTTCAAAAGTAGATAGGCCGTTTTTTTTTGTTTTATAACCAATATTATGTTAAAGTGAATGACCTATAAATAAAATTTTCAGTATAAATGAGCCTATAGCACCTCGTTTGGTGATTAGTTATATTTAACAGTAATATTGGTTTCAAACTTTGTGAATATTTTCATATTTATGGTTTATATTTGACCATGCATGGGAAACAGTAATTGTATGTCACTTTTGTCGCGTTCCTAACCAGATATAGTCTGGGACTGGGGCAAAAATCCTGTATTGAATAACACAGTAATGCTCCTTTTGGCCAGTTGTTCTAATAGTCTATCTTTAGCGATTGCAACCTAAACAGTTATCACTTGTCTGTGACGTGTGGATTTTGACTATAATTTTATTTAAAAACCAGAGAACTCGAGCAAGAGAGAGGCCTTTTTATTATATTTATATCAAGTGATTTTGAATAATATGATAAACTTAAACTGTCCCTCAATGCATGTATGGATTAAGCCTTACTAATCGATACTTCTGGGTTTACCACATTACCGGTGACTTCTCTGTTATTTATCAATGGTTTGGAATGATTGAGATTGTTGCTGCTGGAACCCACAGATCCAAGACATTACAAGGGTGAACTCCTCTCCCCCAGGTCAACCTAATTTCTGAATCAAGCTTCTTCAGACATTGCTTATCCAGGCCTGAGTGTTGAGTTCCCCTCACTGCTAAACCTGCAGGTTACCCATTATTCTCTCATACACTACTTTCACTTAATATGAATGACTATTGCTGGTTATCACCTTTATTCGTACTCTCTGTCGTCTCACATGGCTCCTCATCAAAGATTATATTCAAGCATATACTTGTAATCTTACCATTATATGCTGCTTTCACTCAAACGTAATAAATGAAGGATGAACATGATAGAAGAACACATTCCATGTTAAAACTAAACAATATGAAGTAAGTAAGTAATTATCAATAGAAGGCACCAAACCGGGAAGGTTATGTAGCACCATTAAATGTGCGGGATAATCAGAGGGCCCAAAATATCACCAAGGACGCCAATACGAGAACATAAACGCATAAAGCGAACGATATCAAAAGTATCCGAGTCACCAAGAATACTATTGAGAGACAAGCGACCGCGGGGGATGGTCGGAAAACAAGACACTCGCTCGTCCCGGAAGACAGGACATTCAACCATGAACAATATGAAGATAACATGTTATGGCTGAATATGACGAAAAACTTTATAAAAAAACTAACTAATGCTTTCTTATCTTAAACCACGTGTCGTTACTCTGATTCATACTAGATAAGTTTAGATTCTGAAAATACACAGGTAAATATTGTTTTGGAAAGAGTAGTAATTGAAGTGATTACCATATAACATAAAAGACATTGGAATTCAGGATTGTTGCAAGCGATGGTTAGACATATATATGCATAAATTTTATTCAAAATGAAAATACATGGGCAATAGGTATTATTTTGAAGTCTCATTTATCCATATAAATGAAAGTGCAACACTAACATCACCTTGTACTCACCTAGTTGTGCTTGCGGGGGTTGAGCTCTGGTTCTTTGGTCCCGCCTTTCAACTGTCAATCAACAGGTGTACAGATTCCTGAACCTACTGGGCTCTATCATATCTACATATGAAATTGTGTATGGAGTCAGCCTCCACCACATCACTGCCTACTGCATTCCATCTGTTAACTACCTGGAGCAGTGTGGGGGCATTTGCACTCCCAGTTGCAATTCTTTTGACCAAGTCGTGGCGCAATCGACAAAGGCGCGTTAGGGATCATCCTAGACGTAGGTTCGAACCCTCATCACAGCCCTTGTGGATTTGTTCGTATGATGAATCACGCTATTGTGATTTCTGTGTGTACTGAAATGAGGGCGAAGATGTAGAACAACTTGTTGATAAAGCCCGGGTGCAGGGGGACATTGTGGAAAACAGGGAGCAGTTGCACTCTCGGTGGCAATTCTATTCACCATGTCGTGGCGTAGTCGACTAAGGCTCGTCTGGGTTCATCTTGGGCAGTAAGTTCAAACCCTCATCACGGTCATTGTGGATTTGTTCATTTAGAGTTTGTTTTTCACTTCAGTGTTAAAAAAGTTGTTCTTCAAGGACGGTTTCTTTAAACACTTTAGAGAAACCTCTAGACTCGTGATGGTTTATGCATAATAACAATTGTGGTATCTGTTGACAGGCAGGACAGCCCTTCACGAGGCAGCCATACGTGGTAACGACAACACTGTGAAGGTCCTCCTCGACGCTGGAGCAAACGTCAACGCTGCAGATTATGGAGGTAAGTATCACACTTATGCATCCCAACATTATATAGCACTCAAGTCACACAACACCCCACACTTATGGTGTAACAAAATAGAATATTGTTATTTTATAATACAATACGGAGCACAAAGGGTGTTTACGTTCCCCAGCCTGCCTAAGAAACAATTAAATGTTCAACATTTATAGTAACATTATTCACAAGAAATATGCTCTCAAAATAATGGTATTACTGTAGTGCAAACATTACATATATTTTGCTATATAATTCACTATGTATATGAGGAAGAACATTACTTCATTGTTAAGGTGTCACACATTACAGAACACGTAGAGTGACACACAATATAATACATTGATGGTATTACTCAGTACTCCACATTTATGACACATCACACTACGTCACGTATTGAACACATCACACTACGTCACGTACTGAACACACCACACTACGTCCCGTATTGAACACATCACACTACGTCCCGTATTGAACACATCACACTACGTCACGTATTGAATACATTACACTACGTCACATATTGAACATATAATACACAGCTTAAGGTGTTACATAATTCATATAGTGTCCCAAAACACACTTCACATTTGGCATCAAACAATGCAATACATTTAATCAGTCACATATTTCACGACACTGATCGCAACAAATATGGTGTCTCTCAATATACCATGCTTATATGGGCGCAAAACAAAGAAAAAACATAAAGGTACTAAGTTTAAGTCACAGTGAAGCACAATCATTGTGACACACAGTGCACAGTATGTGTGAGGTCACCCCACACACACACTACACTTATGACAACACCAAACAACCATGTAGATGATGACTCACAATTAGTCAGTGGCACAACTAGAATTTTGCTTGGAAATCAATCAATCAATACTTTCCCATTTGTAATAAGTACCAATTTGACTATTAATATATTCAAAATGTAATTAAACATCTTCAAACCATTGCCTTGGGGCACTTTTTCTGTGGCCTCCTCATAAGAGAGGCTTCGTTGACAAAATTAAACAAATAATTCTTTCTTTAGTAATTATAGGAAAAGTTATGCCAAATTGGGGAGGAAATATATATAAATTATTTTTCATGTTACAGTTTTGCACTGAAATGATTTGGGGTTTCTCTGACAGATTACGGATATAAAGGTATACAAAAAATAGAATAACAAATATGAATTTTATGAATATGCTAATAAAGTAATTACAATAAAATGAAAAAAAAATTAGTTGCATTTTGTGGTTGATAGGGACCTTAGAAATAGGTTTGTGCCTCAGATCTCCCCAGGCAAAATATAAGAATATCAACGAAACAAAACTTGTATTAAGTTATGCAAAACATGTAGAAAAAATGGAATGATTTAGAACAATTTAAATTTCCTTATATTTAGTGGTAGCAAATCAGCACCATAAGAAATATGATATATATATAATAATATTACATTTGAAACAAACATTTAACATTTTGTTTTTTATTATCTTAAATTAAAAAAAATAGATTACATACAAATTAAGAAACAGTAATTACTTACTTTTCCTTGGGTTTGGGAGCACAAATATGTAGTATTATTGGTGTGTGTTGCCTTCCTGACCTAGCCAAGCAACCCGTCCTCTTACAAATTACGTCGCTTTTCCCTCATGTGCAATACGGCCAAAAATTACCGTATTTTAATTTTAAACATAATGAAAAAAAAATCTATTTAAAATGGACCCAGAGCAGCAAGTTTTGGGTCCCCTGGTAGGTTAAGAGGGCTGGAAATTCTTCTAAGGTTTCAAAACGTCATGAAAACTGTTAATTTAAACTGGCTTCTCCTAATCTAATCGAGTAAGCCAGAGGTCCCAAAACAGAAAACGTGACAGAAGTCAATTTCGTGAGCCGAGCACATTTTCCATTACGACTATTTATGGCTTTAGTATGCAAACAAGCGAAAAGCAACGTAATTTGTAAGAGGTCACGTTGAGCCAAGGACCGCCCCCCCCCCCCCCCGAGACTCAGGCCGGAGCCTAGATAAAAGGATGCCACAATCGGTGATGGACGAGATTTACACAAATTCTCGTATAATTCCGTTAATATAACAGATAGTTAAAATATTTTCCAACAGTGTTATTGATAAGGACAATCTAAGGTGATTGCACATTACTGAAGGGGGAAATGTTCTCGTGTCATAAGGAAATAAGACCAAAAACAAGAGAAGCAGAATCAATAAAAGTTTCCCAAATTTTTGATCAATATTCTTATATAGTAGTACTATACGTTACTCTTTAAGAATATATAATACATCACATTTCTGCTGATACTTTTGGACAAAACATTCACTATTCATACGGAAACACACAGCAGACTATATTTCTGGATTTATTCAATACACCCGACTTACAAACCATGTAGGAGACTACATAGAGCACAAGACTAAATTGGAGAAAGTTTAAAGGTTGGCTATCGCACAAGTACCCGAGATGATGGGAATGATCTAAAGGAGAGACTACTGAAACTAAATCTCATTTAACTGGAAGACAGAAGAGATAGAGGAGACATGATCACCACAAACAAGATTCTCAGAGGAATTGATAGGGTAAATATTTTATTTTTATTTATTTTAGTGATATAGTAGTTAACAAATGTAATACATTAGGAGGTGATGTGGTGGAGGCGGACTCCATACATAGTTTCACATGTAGATAAGACAGAGTCCAATAGGCTCAGGAACCTGTCCACTAGTTGATTGACAGTTGAGAAAAGGGGCTAAAGAGCCGAAGCTCAACCTCCGCAAGCACAACTAGGTGGGTAATAAGGCTGAAATATAAAGATCACCTTCCTGGAACTTATGGGTTGTAAAATGAAGTGGAAGAGCTGGTTAGCTGCTACTTAACAATTACAGGCCAGGCTGATATTATTCGTGAGTTCTTCATGATAATTTTGGATTAAACTGGAGTTATCAGTAAGTGTGGGAGAAACCTTATCTGCTCCTGACAAATTAAGGGATGATCTCCTTCAGCTAAGTGCCAATAGTGTCTCACCTCTTTAAAACAACAAATATATATTTTTATAGTGTTCTAAGTCACATTACCAATCTTACAACAAGGAAATAGTTCCTAAGCACAAAACACACTGGAGAAATATTCATCACCTTTCTGTGTTTTGCTATTAGCATAAAAGTAATTTTAAATTGTGGCATTCATTGTCGCAAGCTTACAGTGCTAATAAGATCATCAACATTTAGGTGTATCACCAGATAACATCTTCGAAGGCCCTGATGGTGACACTGTAATGATCACTAACCAGGAAGAACTAAACATGTTATAAAGGAATATCTCACAAGAAAGCTAGACGTGTTTAAACATGATAACAATTGCTCCAACATCCAGCCAACTTTCAAGGTCGATTATCGTGACCAGGACCAACACGACAGTAGCAAACATTATTGTAAACAGCATTACTGAAGGAACATGTATATAAAAAATATATATAAAATTTTAGACAAAATATAAGTTTTTATTTATGAATGCAAGACATTAAGCAACGCTTAATTGCCTCTAAAATACCAAAGCAAGCCACAGAAAGCCAAGCCTACAGTTACTTATGTCAAAGTACTAGAGTAACACTGTTTTAAATAAGCAAAGATAAATATTACAAGAACACAGAACATAAGATGTATGATCACCATAGTGCTCCACTTAACTCATTCCGCGAAATGTTCATCTTCATCCAACACCTCTCCAACATGTATCTTTCGAGTATAGATATTATACTGTATATTATAATGATAGCAATACCATTTGCGTCAAAGAAGTTAACTGGTTATCTGTTCCACTGGATGACTACCATGTTAATGTGGCCACACAGCCAGGGAATGTTCCACTAGATGACTACCATGTTAATGTGGCCACACAGCCAGGGAATGTTCCACTGGATGACTACCATGTTAATGTGACCACACAGCCAGGGAATGTTCCACTGGATGACTACCATGTTAATGTGACCACACAGCCAGAGAATGTTCAATTGGATAACCGCCATGTTAATGTGACCACACAGCCAGGGAATGTTCCACTGGATGACCACCATGTTAATGTGACCACACAGCCAGGGAATGTTCCACTGGATGACTACCATGTTAATGTGACCACACAGCCAGGGAATGTTCCACTGGATGACTACCATGTTAATGTGACCACACAGCCAGGGAATGCAACTTAAATCCTTGTTACATGATTCCTCTGCCATGGTACTTGAGTATCCCAAACGTATATAACGAGAGAGATATTAAGAAGTGTAATAGTACCTCAGTGTTATTCATATAATTATGATAATAATAATAATCTATAAAATAAAAATTGAAATGTTCGTTTGTTCAAAATCGCTAATCTCGTAAAGTTCTTCATCGATTGCTTTGAAATTTTCACACAACGTTATATTCGCATTTGACCAGGTTTTTATATACATACTATACAGATGCCACGTCTGTGACGGTAAAAAAAAAACATGCTTTTTCTGAAAAACTGTGTTTTTCACGTGAGGAAAATTTTCGAAACCTCTTTACCGATTGCTTTGAAATTTTGACACAACGTTGCATTCGAATAAGCACGTCATTTTATATATCTACTATATTCATGCCTCACCTGTTACAGGAAAAAACATGATTTTTTTTTTAAATAGAGCCATCTGTTGGATGTAAGAGCAACACACGCTGTAATCTTTGAAAGTTCATCACCGATTGCTTTGAAATTTTGACACAGTGTTGTGTTCGAATAGGAGCGTGGTTTTATATACCTACTATATAGATGCCACCCCTGTGACAGGTAAAAACATGCGTTTTTGAAAAACAGCACCATCTGTTGCATGTAAGAGCAACACACATACTATACTAAATATCTTTAATTCCATTTCAATGTTTCTGATTGCATTGATAAATTGAATTTTCATAGATTTTGATTTATTTTCATCTTGATTTAATTATTTTGTGTGAATTGCATTGGAATTGAGCTGTGTTGTTTACCATACCGTTCATTTCGTGAGTATAGTTTATTTTTATATTTTTTTCATATTTTCATTTCATTTTTTAACTGTTTTTCCTTTATTTCAGTGATGGGAACATCAGAACACTTGATGTTACCAATTCTCTGATGGAAACATCAGACCATTTGGGAAGGCATCAGACGAGGGAGTGGGGGAATGGTGGGGATGATGAGGGGACAGAAGTGAGAGATGGTGGGGAGGACGAGGGGACAAGGGAGAGGGGTAAGGGTGGAAAAGAATGAGGGGACGGGGGCATTTGGGATGGAGGGGACGAGGGGATGGGGGGAAAGGAGAATGGTGGGGGAGGACAAAGGGACATGGGTGTGGGGCATGGTGGGAAGGAAGAGGGGATGGTGGAGTGGCTAGCAATCTAAAATAAACTATACATACGAAATGAAAAGTATGGTAAACAACACAGCTCAATTCCAACACAATTCAAACAAAATAATTAAATCAAAATGAAAATAAATCAAAACCTATGAAAATTAAATTTATCAGTGCAACCAGAGACATTGAAATGGAATTGACACATATTTAGTATAGCATGTGTGTTGCTCTTGCATGCAACAGATGGTGCTGCTTTTCAAGAAAAACATAGTTTTACCTGTTACAGGTGTGGCATCTATACTTATACTTACAAAATGAATGGTATGGTAAACAACACAGCTGAATTCCAACACAATGTCATACAAAATAATTCAATAAAAAATAAAATAAATCGAAATCTATAAAAATAAAATTTATCAATGCAGTCGAAAACATTGAAATGAAATTGTAACATATTTAGTATTGCGAATGTTTCTCCTACGTGCAACAGATGGCGCTGTTTAAAAAAAAAACATGTTTTTATCTGCCACAGGGGTGGCATCTATATAGTAGATGCATAAAAACACACGTGTATTCGAATGGATCGTTGTGTCAAAATTTCAAAGTAATCGGTGAAGAACTTTCGGGGATTACAGCGTGTGTTGCTCCTACATTCAACTGATGGCGCTGTTTATATAAAAAATCATGTTTTTTTTTCCTGTCAGATGTGAGGCATTTATAAAGTAGATATATAAAAACATTCGCTTATTTGAATGCAACGTTGTGTCAAAATTTCAAAGCAGTGGGTAAAGAGGTTTCGAAGATGTTCCCTCACATGAAAAACACAGTTTTTCCAAAAAAGCATGTTTTTTCCCGTCACAGACATGACACCTATATAGCATGTATATAAAAACGTGCTCGGATGCGAATGAAACGTTGTGTGAAAATTTCAAAGAATTTCGGTGAAAGAACTTTCGGAGATTAGCGATTTTGAACAAACGAACATTTCCATTTATATATATATATATATATATATATATATATATATATATATATATATATATATATATATATATATATATATATATATATATATATATATTATTAAATATGACCGAAAAAGTAAGATTAATAATTCTAACACGAATTTTCTCAATCTTTCGTACGTTTCTTTTCACTGTTGGAGGTAATTCAAAAATCAATTCTCCAAAATTCATTTTTATTTCTAGTCTGACGCGACACGAGCGCGTTTCGTAAAACTTATTATATTTTCAAAGACTTTAGTTTAAAAATACACAACTGAATAGAACTAACACATCTCCGATTTTGTTTATATCTACATTTGAGTGAGGTGGATGGGGTGAGGTGGCATTAATAGGGTATTAATTTCATCAACACAAGGCTTTTTTAGACAGGTACCTGATGTCAGACATCTGCAGGAGCTGAAGGAGGCATTTGAGCAGAGTTCCGTGCTGCGTTTCACTTACGAGATGAAAAAGGATGGGAAGCTGCCCTTTCTAGATGTAACAGTCATGGAAAAGAGCGGAGGTATCCACACTGCAGTCTACACTAAGGAAACGAACATAGGAATGTGCCTAAATGCCAACAGCGACTGCCCAGACAGGTACAAGAGGAGTGTTGTTAACGCATATGTCGACCGTGCTCTAAGCCACAGCTCAGAATGGAAGCAAGTCGACGAAGAACTCTGTAGGGTAAGGCAGGTCCTAGTCAACAACGGCTTCTCCAATGGTTTCGTCGAAGACATCATAAGAAGGAAAGTGAAACGCAATGCAACCTCTGAAGAGACAACTAACACAACACCTATACCCCCTATTAGACTATTTTACAGGAACTTCTTTTCCACAGCTCATAAAACAGAGGAAAGGGTCCTGAAAGATATTGTTAATAGAAACGTTATCCCTACAGACAAAAATCAGAGGATACAACTGACGATTTACTATAAAACCAGAAAAACGGCCAGCCTACTCATGAGAAACTCTCCAGACACAAAGCAGAACGCTTTAAAGGAGACCAACGTCGTCTATGCCTTCAAATGCCCAATTGGGGACTGTAAGCTCCAAAAAACCCAGTATATAGGCAAGACAACTACATCTCTTTTTAGGCGTTTAACGATGCATAAACAACAGGGCTCCATTACGGAACATATAATCTCTTCCCACAACCAAACCATCGCCAGGGAAATCCTAGTAAACAACACAGAAATCATCGATAGATACAGCGATAGCAGGCGGCTTGACGTTTGTGAGGCACTACACATTAAGAAGTCAACACTAGCAATCAACAGCCAATTAATGCACAACTATATTCGACCCACCTCAAGACTCCGATCCAATATAGAAGCATCAAGAAATATGGACCAATAGGCTTTCTACAATCACTTCCATTTCAATACCCATTGTTTCGTGTTCTGTCTGGTGTTGATGAAATTAATACCCTATTAATGCCACCTCTTGTTCTGTCTTGTGTTGATGAAATTAATACCCTATTAACGCCACCTCACCCCATCCACCTCACTCAAATGTAGATATAAACAAAATCGGAGATGTGTAAGTTCTATTCAGTTGTGTATTTGTAAACTAAAGTCTTTGAAAAGGTAATATGTTTTACGAAACCCGCTCGTGTCGCGTCAGACTAGAAATAAAAATGAATTTTTGAGAATTGATTTTTGAATTACCTCCAACAGTGAAAAGAAATGTACGAAAGATTGAGAAAATTCGTGTTAGAATTATTAATCTTACTTTTTCGGTCATATTTAATAATATATGTCTACAGGAAAGACTGCTACCAAAATATACTAATATATATATATATATATATATATGTATATGTATATATATATATATATATATATATATATATATATATATATATATATATATATATATAATATATATATATATATATATATATATATATATATAATGTCGTACCTAGTAGCCAGAATGCACTTTTCGGCCTACTATGCAAGGCCCGATTTGCCTAATAAGCCAAGTTTTCCTGAATTAATATATTTTGTCTAATTTTTTTTCTTATGAAATGATAAAGCTACCTATTTCATTATGTATGAGGTCAATTTTTTTTATTTGAGTTAAAATTAACGTAGATATATGACCGAACCTAACCAACCCTACCTAACCTAACCTTACCTATCTTTATAGGTTAGGTTAGGTTAGGTAGCCGTAAAAGTTAGGTTAGGTTAGGTTAGGTAGGTTAGGTAGTCGAAAAACAATTAATTCATGAAAACTTGGCTTATTAGGCAAATTGGGCCTTGCATAGTAGGCTGAGAAGTGCGTTCTGGCTACTAGGTACGACATATATAATCACATATATATATATATATATAATCACGTGTTTATTTTCGTGATATATATATATATATATATATATATATATATATATATATATATATATAATATATATATATGAGTTGTGGAGCAGTAATATAGTGCGAGGAGGAGAGCTCTGTCCAGAAGACTTAAGAGCTATCAGTGATAGGGGGAAGGGAAATGGTTTTAAAATTTAGGAATACTGGAAGTAGGGCTGTGAAGGTGGTGGTGAAGATGCTGGTGAAGGTGGTGGTGAAGGTGGTGGTGCAGATGGTGGGGAGATGGGAATGGTGGGGAGGACGAGGGGACGGGTGAGGGGGAAATGTTGGAGAGGACTAGGAAGTTTGCTGTGGCTCAGCAACGCACATGCGTTTCTGAGCCACAGCAACACTTGGTCGGGTACTGCTAGTTGTTATATAATTTAAATATATAATTTATAAAATTTTCTTAAATGAAAAGCAAGTTTCCTTAAGGAATGCACAGGCTCAATGGATGAACTTACCTTGTTCTTTTCTGGATGGGAATTAAGTTGAATTTAAGGTTATTTACCTTTGACAAAATGTTGCCTTTACAAACGTTATTGAGGAAACATGGATTTTTATGCCAACTGTATTTGTAAGAAATCTATTTTCTTGATTATGATGAGAAGACAATGGCTTTCGTGACTCAGCATCTCAGAAAAGATACCACATTTGGACATTGCATATGTCCCTAGATTACAAGATAATGTATAAAATCAGTTCCCTCTGTAGTAACAGGAAAGTTTATCAAGTCCTTCACTCACGAGCGCCCATAAATATCAACCCATAATCTCAGTACTCAAATTCAGAATTGTTATAGATGTGCAGGGATGTACTGCTGATTAATTGCAGTTTTTGAGCCTGTGAGATCGATTTTCTCTTCAGTCGATGCTCAGTCTCAGTGCTAGTACTTTCTACTCCAATTCAATTAACAATTACTAACACAAACAGGGGAAAGTAGTCTTTGATTAATTACTATAGCAAAAGGGATGGAAGAGAGGCATAGACCTCAACTTCGAGTGGAGCGGTGAGGACAGGGGTAAGTGACTATGAGGTGGGTGAGTGTTTAGCTACAGGTACCGAGTGTGGCTGCTCTGGATCCGACATGACAGTGTTGTCTGCTAAAATATGACTGGTTATACACACCTTGTCATTCTCTGAAATGAATAAAGAGGGCAAGATAGTCTTCTTGCAAAAGGTCTGCCTTGCTCTGCCATGCTGGGTATTCTTCTTTGTAATGCTATGCAAGAAGTATAACTGAAAATTTAATAATTTTGATAATTTCTTGAATTTCATTGAATGTTAGGTTTATAGATTTTATTTGATTTCCTAAGAATGATTATAATTAATAAATATATTACAAAATAAAAAGAATGATAGCAACATTTTAGCTGTCTAGAGTGACAGTATTCATATCCAGTGGCCCATAGGAAAACTGTAGTCGTCTTCGTTCTTTAGTGAACTGTATGGGATGCCTCAGTGTTCTCTAGGTGGCTCACATTTAGGGAGACGCAGCAGGAATGGTGCTGCCTTCACTTACCTGCCGGATGAAATAAATTTCAGTAAGTTATAGTAAAATAATATATGTATAACATAACATGCACTTATAATTAATATAAAATATTAGTTTTAGCTTGTATTTTTAATTCTGGTATTTTGTCACACATGAATGATATTATCAACAATGAGAATACTTAATATTTTATCATTGTAAATTTATCTATTGCAAAATGTGTATTTTTATTTCTCTCTAAAAAAATTGCAATATTTTTCAAATATTTATTTGCTAAACATTGGTTAACCTAGTTAGTTATATTTAATTCAGTAGCAAGAAATTGACTTACTGAGGTTGGCTGAAAAGCCTGTGTTATGTCCAAGTTGCTGAAATAGAACAATTAGTGAAACATCTTAACAAGGATCCCTGACAAAAATAGTTATTACGAACCGTTCCCATAACGTTTATTATAATGTATATTATAATACACAATATAGGAATCTGGGTGCCCAAAGTTTTTCATCATCCAGTAGATCATTGTTAAGACTTGTACTCACCTAGTTCACCTAGTTGTACTCACCTAGTTGTGCTTGTGGGGGCTGAGCTCTGGCTCTTTGGTCCCGCCTCTCAACCGTCAATCAACAGGTGTACAGATTCCTGAGCCTATTGGGCTCTATCATATCTACACTTGAAACTGTGTATGGAGTCAGCCTCCACCACATCACTTCCTAATGCATTCCATTTGTCAACCACTCTGACACTAAAAAAGTTCTTTCTAATAACTCTGTGGCTCATTTGGGCGCTCAGTTTCCACCTGTGTCCCCTTGTGCGTGTTCCCCTTGTGTTAAATAGCCTGTCTTTATCTACCCTATCAATTCCCTTCAGAATCTTGAATGTGGTGATCATGTCCCCCCTAACTGTTCTGTCTTCCAGCGAAGTGAGGTTTAATTCCCGTAGTCTCTCCTCGTAGCTCATACCTCTCAGCTCGGGTACTAGTCTAGTGGCAAACCTTTGAACCTTTTCCAGTTTAGTCTTATGCTTGACTAGATATGGACTCCATGCTGGGGCTGCATACTCCAGGTTTGGCCTGACATATGTGGTATACAAAGTTCTAAATGATTCTTAACACAAGTTTCTGAATGCCGTTCGTATGTTGGCCAGCCTGGAATATGCCGCTGATGTTATCCTCTTGATATGGGCTGCAGGAGACAGGTCTGGCGTAATATCAACCCCCAAGTCTTTTTCTTTCTCTGACTCTTGAAGAATTTCCTCCTCTCCCAGCTTGTATCTGGCTTCCTGCTCCCTACACCTATCTTCATTACATTACATTTGGTTGGGTTAAACTCTAACAACCATTTGTTCGACCATTCTTTCAGCTTGTCTAGGTCTTCTTGAAGCCTCAAACAGTCTTCTTCTGTCTTAATACTTCTCATAATTCTGGCATCGCCCGCAAACATTTGAGAGAAATGAATCGATAAACTCCGGGAGATCATTTATATATATCAGAAACAAGATAGGACCGAGTACAGAGGCCTGTGGGAATCCACAGGTGACTTCACGCCAATCGGAGGTCTCACCACTCACTTTAACTCTCTGCTTCCTATTGCTTAGGTACCCCCTTATCCACTGGAGCACCTTACCAGATACACCTGCCTGTCTCTCCAGCTTATGTACCAGCCTCTTATGCGGTAATGTGTCAAAGGCTTTCCGACAATCCAAGAAAATGCAGTCCGCCTAGCCCACTCTTTCTTGCTTAATCTTTGTCACCTGATCATAGAATTCTATCAAGCCTGTAAGGCAAGATTTACCCTCCCTGAACCCATGTTGGCGATTTGTCACGAAGTCCCTTCTCTGCAGATGTGTTACCAGGTTTTTTCTCACGATCTTCTCCATCACCTTGCATGGTATACAAGTCAAGGACACTGGCCTGTAGTTCACTGCCTCTTGCCTGTCGCGCTTTTTGTATATTGGGAACACATTCGCCATCTTCCATATTTCTGGTAGGTCTCCCGTCTCAAGTGACCACAATGGAGAGTGGCAAGCAAAGTGCCTCTGCACACTCTTTCAGTACCCATGGTGAGATCCCATCTGGACCAACAGCCTTTCTAACATCCAGATCCAGCAGGTGTCTCTTGACTTCCTCTCTCGTAGTTTCGAACTCTTCCAAGGCCACCTGGTTTACCTCCCTTTCTCCTAGCACAGTGACCTCACCTTGTTCTATTGTGAAGACCTCCTGGAATCTCTTGTTGAGTTCTTCACACACCTCTTTGTCATTCTGTGTATACCTGTCCTCGCATGTTCTAAGTTTCAATACCTGTTCTTTCGCGGTTGTTTTCCTTCTGATGTGACTGTGGAGTAGCTTTGGTTCGGTCTTGGCTTTGTTTGCTATATTATTTTCAAAATTTTTCTCTGCTTCTCTTCTCACCCTGATGTACTCATTCCTGGTTCTCTGGTATCTCTCTCTGCTTTCTGGTGTTCTGTTATTCCAGAAGTTCCTCCACGCCCTTTTGTTCAGTTTCTTCACTTCCATACATGCCCTATTATACCATGGATTCTTCTGTTGCTTCTCGGATTTTTCCCTTTGGGCCAGGATGAACCTATTTACTGCCTCCTGACACTTTTGGGTAACATAGTCCATCATACTTTGTACAGACTTATCTCTGAGGTCTGTGTCCCAAGGTATTTCCCTTAGTAAACTTCTCATCTGTTCATAATTCCCCTTTCGGTTTGCCAGCCTTTTGATTCCTAGTTTTTTTGGGGGGAGATAATTCCTAGCTCTACCAGGTACTCAAACTTCAAAACACTGTGATCACTCATTCCCAAGGGCGCTTCCGTCTTAACTTCCCTTATATCCCACTCATTTAGGGTAAATATCAAATCAAGCATTGCTGGTTCATCTTCTCCTCTCATCCTTGTTGGTTCCTTGATGTGCTGGCTTAGAAAGTTTCTTGTTGCCACGTTCAGCAGCTTAGCTCTCCGTGTTTCTGGTCCTCCATGCGGGTCTCTTTTCTCCTAATCTATCTTCCCATGATTGACGTCTCCTATAATTAGTAGTCCAGATCCATTCCTGCTAGCAACAGAAGCTGCTCCTTCTATTATGTTAATGGTGGCCATGTTGTTTCTATCATATTCCTGTCTGGGTCTTCTGTCATTTGGTGGTGGATTAAATATGACTACAACTATAATTTTTTTCCCTCCAGTTGTTATGGTACCTGCTATGTAGTCACTGAAACCTTCACAGCCCTGAATAACCATCTCCTCAAAATCCCAGCTTTTTCTTACCAGCAGAGCTACACCACCACCACCACCTCTTCCTTCCCTCTCTTTCCTCATAACATAATAGTCCTGAGGGAACACTGCATTTGTTATCGTTTTCTTTAGCTTTGTTTCTGTGAGGGCTATTATGTCTGGGTTTTCCTCTAGTACCCGTTCTCCAAGCTCATTTGCTTTATTTGTAATTCCATCTATGTTAGTGTACATTGCTTTGAGGCTCACTTTCTTCTGTCCCTTCTCAAATCGCGTCCTTGGTGAGTGTTCTGCTGGTGGGGGAAGCTGTTCCATGGGTGTGAGGACCTGTGAGATGGATAACAGGGTCTCAGAGGATACTGGGATGATGGGTGAGGGATCCAGTGAAGGGGGAGGGACAGGGAGGGTATGGGATGAAAGGGAAGGGAGAACAGGAAGGAAAGGAGGGGGAGGGGGGGACTCGGCGGGAGGAAGAGAGGGGTAGAAGGGTGGGGATTGAGTGTGGGGGGAGGGATATTTTGCTGAACATTTGAGTGGGGGCAGGTAGGGTTTAGGGTAGGGGGTTTTCTATGCAGAGGAGGGTGGCGGGGTTGTCCTCCCCTCTGGTGTTACTGGGTAGCTGGTTGTGGGTTCCCCCCTCGCCTCTGGGGGTGTTGTGTTGGGAGCTGTGACTTCCTGGTTTTTCCCTCTCGCCCTGCGCCTCTTCCTTGCTTCTGCCGCCACGGCTCTCTCCTCCCTCGTCATGTTTCTCTGGAGGAATACATTTTTGAATTCTCAAACGTTTTTCAGGGAACTCTTCCTTGATAGAATCTTCTCCTTTGTGCTCTCGTTTGCAAACACTGTCTCTATCACTCGGTCTTTGTTGTACCATCCTTGCCTGAAAACCTTCTCAATGCTATGCTCAGCCCCTTCCAAGTCTAGTGCCTTCAGTACTTCATTCACTGCTGCTTTGTCCTTGTCATTCCACTCTGTCCTATTGGAGCCTTCCTGCTCTTTAATACCCACAGCAACCACTGATCTGTTCCTTTCTAGCAGTTGGCTAGTGGAGCATGCCGCCTCCTGTGAGGTAGCTGCTTTCTTGACCACCTCCATCACTGCAGACGTTACTTCAGAGTTATTTTTTTAGCATTTCTGCAAATGTTGCTTTTATTGTGGCATTCTCTTCCAAAAAACTATTACCACCTTCTCCCTGGATGATTTTCTGAGTCTCAGCCTCGATACCGTTCTCTTTAAAGACTCTAATCTCCTCCTTTGCTGCTGTGAGCTCTCTTTTCAGGTTGCATATTTCGTTCTTCATTTCCTGCATCATTTCTTGCATCTCACTCTTGATGTCCTCCAGAAACTGGGAAAACATTTCCTTCATTTCGTCACCTTGACTTTTCCCTGTTCCCCTGGTACCTCTGACTGTCATGCATGCCCCTGTTCCTATAGTTGTGCCGTGATAGGATTTGTCAGGAGGGCAGAGCGGGATAGGGGGGAGAGAGAGAGAGAGAGAGAGAGAGAGAGAGAGAGAGAGAGAGAGAGAGAGAGAGAGAGAGAGAGAGAGAGAGATAAAGGGAGAGATAAATGGGTTGGTGGGGGCAATCCGACCCTGCCACTGAAGTGAGAAGAAAGTAGAGGGGGAGGGGGGGGAGATGGAGAGAGAGGAGGGAGAGAGGGAGAGAGAGAGGGAGGAGAGAGGGAGGCAGAGGAGAGGGAGAGAGAGGGAGAGGGAGAGAGGGGGTGAGGGAGAGACGGGGTGAGGGAGAGAGAGAGAGAGAGAGAGGGGGGGAGGTGTGTGTGTGTGTGTGTACTCACCCAATTGTACTCACCTAATTGTGCTTGTGGGGGTTGAGCTTTGGCTCTTCGGTCCCGCCTCTCAACCGTCAATCAACTGGAGTACAGATTTCTGAGCCTACTGGGCTCTATCATATCTACATTTGAAACTGTGTATGGAGTCAGCCTCCACCACATCACTTCCTAGTGCATTCCATTTACTAACTACTCTGACACTGAAAAAGTTCTTTCTAATGTCTCTGTGGCTCATTTGGGTACTGAGTTTCCACCTGTGTCCCCTTGTTCACGTCCCTCCAGTGTTGAATAGTTCATCCTTGTTTACCGGTCGATTCCCCCGAGGATTTTGTAGGTTGTGATCATGTCCCCCCTTACTCTTCTGTCTTCCAGTGTCGTAAGGTGCATTTCCAGCAGCCTTTCCTCATAACTCATGCCTCTTAGATCTGGGACTAGTCTAGTAGCATACCCTTGGACTTTTTCCAGCTTCGTCTTGTGCTTGACAAGGTATGAGCTCCATGCTGGGGCCTGTGGGACATTTGGGGCTTGAATCTGATTATTTAAATATTAATGTAGTAAATTAAATTACGAACGACCACCCGCTTTTATAGTAAAGAGGGAAACTGAGAATTTCTGATCATTAGGTAATTTCTAGATGAACTAGTAACTATGGATAAAATACTAGAGAATATGATCATAGAAATAATTAATGGGCTGTATAATTAAATGAATCAAACCCTCAAACACCTACATTGGGGGGTTATTACTGGAAGTCAGTACGTCCAGGAACTAGTGTGGTTCGTTCACTAATCCAAATTATAATAATCTAATCCTATGAATTATTGAAACCAATGTCATTACCATTAATGAGAACATAGATAATGAGTATAATAATGATAATCACAATAAACACATGTTAATCCAAGGAATTCTGCATGTAAGCAATTTCAGAAATTTAATGAATACAAAGGAATCTTAGCTTAATGACGATTCCTTTGTGTAAGCCACGACGCTTCCTCTAATTCCCTGGGCTCGGCTGGCTGGCTAGTGGGATGGATTAACATGGGAGAAGGCGGCAGGAAGAATTCTTCTCACGTGCTGCAAAACAAATATTTACAGTAGCAACTAATTAAACTACTGAATCTCAATGTTCAAGAAATTAAGATTTAAAGGTGATAATAGGTAATGACCTGTGGTTTGGTGTTGGTATACGTCGTCACGGTCAATCACCCAGCTACTACACTACACCTTACACGATGCATTAAATAAGGATAAGATACTTAGCTAATATGGGCACTGTATAAGTTTTAAGATTGCCGAAATTCGCGTCCCAGGCTCTGGCTTCAGCTTATCCTGGATAATGGCGCGCTTCACTGGCCGGTCACGTGTAGTCAAGAACCAGATTAAAAAGGTTCCTTATATTACGCTGACACCGGTTGAAGATATTGTCTGCAAGGTTGTTCACGCCTCACAGTGGCGACTTTCATCTGAGGATGGATAACGTCTACCCTAATGACTGGGTAATAGCGTCTTCTCGTGAGCCCGATGAGGACAGGTCTGCTCGAGAGCTTCCATCCACGTGTACTGGCGTGCCTCCTCCACCCATGCCGCGTCTCGCATTCATTAGACAAATTATTGTCATGAATATTAGTATTTCTCGCATTTGTGCTTGAAATGTTGTAGACAGGACGGGTTCATTATTTAGAAGAGGGAAATATTATTATTTGCCAATTTAGTGATAGTAAACATATAAAGGAGAGGAATTAATGTCTCTCCATATCATTCACTCGTGACATTAACTTTTATTACTTGATAACCGCTATGACTCTAATGCTCTATTTGGCTTTTAGTTGGAGGTCAATTTATCTGTAATTAATTATCACACAGAATGCCTTGGTAATGGAGAATCGAATTTAATTCTCAGATACATTGGATATAATGTGTTTATTGTAATGAAATCTGACGCAATACTGGCGTCTGATGACCTGAGAATTCTAGCCTACTGCACAGATGAAATTATTAGTACATAAGAATTCTACGTGGTGTTAATTTTACTTACTACAATAATTAGTAGAGTTAGTAATAAGTAATGAGAATACAACATTGTTGTATTCGGTGTTGGAAATTTCCAACATAACTCCGGGGGGAGGATTCTAGGGTCGTAGTGTACTGTGGAGTACTGACCTATCCCGAAGTTGATATCAAGATTAGTACATTAGTAGGTTAATATGTTAGTATGTTAGTACACACATAACGAACGTGCCAGATTTATCAAGGACTTACAAGAACTTGAGTCTTGCTATTTACATGTCAAATGAAACATGTTATTTATAGCCTACACAATATTCAAAAATTTTAACACACACAATTTAAACAAGAGAATCTACAGTGATGGGATATCCTGGGTCATAGTGACGTGTAATGTTTTGTTACGTGATATCACATCGTAGCGTCATCATAGTTATCTAAGTGGGAGGTGAAGGAAATTACTCTTGTTCAGAGTTGTAATAGGCTTGCAAATTCCGCCTACATTGTTGAGCAGCAGCTCTAGCGGGGCGGTTGCTTGGAGGATCAGGATTATTGTCCTCGGAAATTACTGGGGAAACTGGATCTGGCTGATATTCTTGCTCAGTCAGTTCAAGGGGAACCAGCTTCTCTAAAGTTTTTAGAGTAGTGTTGCCTCGGCATAAAACTTTAACTACTCTCAGGACACCTTGATGATCTGGATGAATGGCAACAATTTTGCCTATAGGCCACTCTGACCTTGGTCCATCACTGTCGACTAGTACTAGGTCTCCTGGTTTTAATTGCACCTTATTGTAAGGACTCGAAGCTCCGTAGTGGTACTCTCGTAGAGCTGTGAGGTACTCACGAGTCCATACCTCATTCCACCTGTTAATAACTCTGGAGAGATGCTGATAGCTTTCCACCAAGTCTCCTCTGGTCACATGTGACGGGTCTACAGGGTCCTCTTCGGCTAAAGGGATGAGAGGGCTCAGTAGACCTCCATGGATCAAGTGTGAGGGGCTCAGAGGTTCTCTCTGGGTGAAATCATCAGACAGGTAGGTTATTGGGCGGTTATTGACTCGCGCCTCGATTTCCACAACAATAGTTTGGAGTTCTGAGTAACTGACCTTTTGTCGGTGTAAAGTTTTCCTTAGACACTTCTTGACTGTGCCTACCATTCGCTCATAGAACCCACCTTGCCAAGGGGCTCTCGGTGCTATGAATTTCCAGTGACATTGTCGTCTCTGTAGGACTGACTGTACTTCTGGGTGGTTCCAGACTTCTCGCAAACAATTTTCTCCTGCCACAAAATTGGAACCATTGTCCGATATCATTAATTTAGGACACGATCGGCGGGCAGCAAATCTGCGGAAAGCTTGAATGAAGGCTTCAGCACTTATGTCTGGAGTGACCTCTAAGTGTACGCCTCTGGTTGTAGCACACGTAAAGAGACAAATGTACGCCTTCACTGGTGTATTATCTGGGTTACCAGTGAGGAGTAAGGCTCCTGTATAATCAACACCAGTGGTTTCGAAAGGACGAAGATGAACCACTCGTTCTTCTGGGAGTGGTGGAGGTCCTGGGTAAGGACATACTCTAGCGTCGTATCTCTTACAGATTACACAAGATTTAATAATTGTCTTAACAGTCTGACGACCTTGAGGAAGCCAGTACCTTTGTCTAAGGTCGGTGAGAGTATCTAAAACTCCACCATGTAAGGTACCATATTGATGGTGGTGTAAGACAAGAAGTTTAGTTATGATGTGATGACGAGGTAGTAGAATTGGATTCTTTGCGTCCAAATCAATTTTTGCATGTAGCAAACGTCCTCCACATCGTAGTATGTTATGAGTGTTGGCATCGTACCAGATGCCTAGAGACTTAGTTAATTTATCTGGAAGATTCTCATATTCGCTTCCATATGTCTCTTGTTGTGCACGTTTGATCCAGTAGAGGATAGGATTGGGAAACTTATGTCGAATTCCTACATTAGCAAGGAAATCAAACACGTGTGCAGTCACTCGTAGCAATTTGCTTAAGTTAGAATAATGATGAGGATCAATGGCTAATATTCGTTGAGGTTCTGGTTCATTCATGGGAGTGGTGATATTGGTCACTATGACTTGTGGCTTTTGTTTGGGCCACTGACCACCAACAAGCCATGAAGGTCCATTGAACCACAGCGAAGACTTGATAAGTTGCTTTAATGTTAACCCTCGCGATAAATAATCTGCAGGATTGTCCTTAGTAGGAACATGTAGAAATTTATATCCAGCAGATAAATCATGAATCTCCCTGACGCGATTACTGACGTAAGGAGTTTTGTTGTTATTGTTTCTTACCCATTGTAAGACTGCCTCGTTGTCTGACCACACTACAATCTCACCAAAGTGGATATTATTGAGTGTCTTTGCTATGCAATGAGCCAATCTTACTCCCACTAGCAATGCAGTCAACTCCATCTGAGGTAAAGATCTCTTCTTAATGGGAGCAACTCTTGCTTTAGATGTGAGCAAAATTGATTGTGCACTGTTAACTAAATAGGCTACTGCGCCATATGCTTTGCCAGAGGCATCGCAAAAAACGTGTAAATTGGTGGGTAAGTTTGGTCCTGAAGCATTACGAGGAAATTTCAAAACGCCTAACCGATTAAAATCTGTTGAGAGTATTTGCCATTTAGCTTGTAACTCACTTGGTAACGGATCATCCCATCCCATATGTTTCTGCCAGCACTCCTGCATTAGGAGTTTGCCCCTTATTAATATAGGATTAAGTAGGCCTAAAGGATCAAATGGTTGACTGACAAATGAGAGCAGTGTTCTCATGGTAAGGGTTGAATTATCAGTTTGTACTGACTTGACATTCATCTCGTCAGTACTGGTGTTCCATTCCACGCCTAGAACCTTTAATTGACTGGGTACCTGATAATCTGGAAATTCTTTCTCGATTACCTGGTTAAGCAGCTTATTATTTGAAGCCCATGACTGTAGTGGCATATTGGCTCCTAATAGTTCACGGTTAGCCTCATGGTAGATTTCTACCAGATCAGCTTGATCATTAGTTGTCCCCTGGAAATTGTCGACATACAAGTTGTCGCTAATGGTTGCTTTATAAGGGCTGTTTGATTTCCTCAAATGCGTGTCTAATGTTGCTTGCAAAAGAAACGGTGAGGACGAAGCTCCAAATAATACTGAAGCAAAACGATAGGTGATTACTTCACTGTTAGGATCCAGTGGATCCTTAAACCAGAGGAATTTTGTGTAGTCACGATCTTCCTTCTGTAACCCTACTCGGAGAAAGGCTTTGCTGATGTCCGCCGTATAGGCAAAAATGCCTGGGCGAAATCGTAACAACACATCATGTAACCTTTGTGTTAGGCTAGGTCCCGTTTGGAGACATTCATTTAAAGACACACTGCTCGGCTTTACTTTAGCACTGCAGTTAAAGACAATACGAATAGGTGTTGTCAATGAGTCTTTCACCACGGCGTGATGAGGTAAATAATGACCTGTTTTTCGGTCATCGTGTTCAACAACTTCAATGAATTTACTGTTAAGTTGTTGTTGGATAAGTTGATGATACATGTTCAGTTTGTCTGGCTGCTTCTGTAGTCGTGTTAATTGAGACTGCAATTGTGAGGCTGCTATAAAATAATTAACTGGAAGTTGTGGATGATCCAACTTCCATGGGAGTCTTACCCAGTATTGTTTATTTGAGTAGACAACTGTATCCAGATATTGCTGGTAAGTCCACGTATCATCAGGATTTGGTTGCTCAGGGATGATGCCTAAGGTGTCTAAATCCCACAAACGATGTATTGGTGGGTCAGACTCAATATCTTCAGATATTTCCCTGAAACGTAAGGGTGACTGTTCCAAGCCTAGTCACGCCACGATTACATTATTGGATTGTTGGTTTGTGGACGCTGGACCTTGTCTGAAAAGCACTGGTCCTGTAAGCAATTTGCCTCCTGCGGACGACAACAAATTCATACCATGTTGCCTAGTGCATCCAGTTATAAACTTGTAATAATGATCCGCGCCTATAAGTATTCCAACATCTGTGAGGCAGTCAGAATTTATTTTATAATCTGCTAGCCTCATGCGGTTTCGTTTAAGGTGTCTCGCAGTGCGAGCTAACCCTGTGACCTGCAGGTCTGTAGGAATTTTATCCACTACTACCGCTTGGATTGGATTAGTAGAAGATCCGAGTCTTACTAATACTTTGACTACCTTGTAGTCACGAGGTCCACTATTTGACAAGAAACCAGAAATATTTAACCTCACACTTTTGGCAGGTTTCAAATTTAGCTCATCTACCAACTGTTGTGTAATGAAGGTTTTCTGTGAACCTTGGTCAAAAAGACCTCTAGTGTTAATTCTAGATCTTCGGTTTATTAGTTTAAGTTGAGCTGTAGGTAGAGTAGTATTATTGCCTGACTCAGTAGCAAGTACATTCACTTCTTGATGTACTTTGCAATATTGCACTGCGGTAGAATTCGTAGAATTCTCTCCAGTGGTCATGGTAGGTGTAGAAGATTTTCTACATAAGGCGTAGTGGTGTACACATTGACTGCATCTGTTGCAGGGACGTAGATGCACTACACATTTTTTGGGATCATGAGAGCCCATGCACCTGGTGCACTTGCGTATTTCTTGCAACCTTTTAATCCTAGCATTATAAGTAGGATAAACAGAGCATTGGTATGAGGTATGCCCTTGATTGCAGAGCAGACACCTTCTCTGTTTAATAGACTTGGTCTCTTTAGCAGACAAATCATTGGTTATCTCAGAAGGAGACACGCATATGTACCTACATTTCCACTTCTTTTCCCAGTGGGTGGAGTAGTTCTTGATGTAAATTTATTAGACTTATTTAAAGTCTGTTTAGGTTTGATAGAAGTGTCAACTTGAGCTGAGTTACGATGGGAGTTAGTAGAGGAGTTTGAAACTTTCTCCCCGTCTTGATTGGCTCTTTGTCTCTCGACTAAGGTATGCAGACCTTCTGTGATCTCTTTCAAAGTCAAAAAAGTCGTATTGTACATAGTACACAACTTATCTAAAGTTTCTCTTGGCAATTTTCGCTTAACAACTACTTTAGTCATCCATTCAGCTGACTGGATTTGGACTTTAAGGCTTAAGGCCTTGAGTAAAGACTCTAACTCTAGTCTGAAAATTTGGAGAGACTCTGCGGAATTATTAGCAGAGGGTAAATCCAGCAATTTTTGAACTAAGACAGTAACAGTTCTCTCCGTGTTGTCGTAGTTAACAGGCCTTGTAAATAAGTGAATTTGGTGGTTTGAGGAATGTTAGTTTTAGAGTCTACTGCATCTACGAATTTACTCCAGAAATCATCCCAACTTTCGTTCTCATCACCAGAGAATGTGGGTATATTGATTTGAGGTAATTTAACCTCAGGATCTGCACGTACAGTAGAAGCTACTGTTAGCTTGTTTTTAGCAATTTGCTTCTTAAAAGGTAAAAGCTTAACTCGGATATCTTCTTCATACTGGGCTAACTCATCTATAACCTCATCAAGTTCACTACTTTCTACAGAAGTTGATTGAAGTTCTGTCAAATACAAATTCATGTGTTGCTTAATATGAGCAAATTTACTTTCAGCAACTTGTAATAAATCTTCTAATTCAAAGTAATCAACAGTTGACTGTTGTGACAGATTTTGGCATTCATTAATCTGTCGGGTCAAATGACCTTTCAGACCGATAAGGGTCCTTTTCATTGTGGTAGCCGTGTCCATCTTGTTGGGTAAAGGCTGATTGGTCAGTAAATACTTATAACTGAGATAACTGGGATATTGACTCATTCAGTGGAGTTCAATATCAATGAGAATAGCCTAATATACTTGAATAGACTATGGTTCTACCTACCTAACACGAAATAGCTAGATATTTTGTGCACTGTCTGAACTTCACCATTAGTTCTCGTCCGGTTAGCTCATCTATATCACCATCAGAGTTAACGGAGATTATCCAGCAATACACAAAATAGATACACAAAATAATGTATACAAGAGAAATATTATGGAGACACTCCAATCAGAGTTATCTCAAAAATTAATCCCACCCTATTTAGGGTCAGCACAAATGGTATAATACATACACTACTGACTAGTTTAGGACTAGTCGGGATAATTCCTAACTAAGAACTATAAAGTTATTTAGTCTGGGCTTGTACCAAATTCAGTACAATCTCAGTCTAAATTCTACCTAATAACATTGGTAAAGAGTATTGTGGTGCAGTAAGGTGGATATAATTGTGCTGTATTTTAGGGTTTTTTGTTTATAAGAGTGCACTTACACACACAAGTGAAAACATATAAAGGTTATGAGCTAATGCTCCTGGTGACCTAAAGATTCATACTTCTGTATGAGGTATAGATCTAAGTGTTGTGGGTAATTGGCTATGACCCACTAAAGCTACCTTATACATGAGGTGAAAGTAGCAATATGTTAGTGTGATTTAGACTAACTGATGGGTTACACTGTTAGTTGACACAATTAATTAAATAGTTAATCTAGCTTATGTCACACAAGGATTAGTTATTAATGATTAATATTTTAATTATAAATTTAATGCCTATCCGGTTCGATAAGGACCATAATGTGGGACATTTGGGGCTTGAATCTGATTATTTAAATATTAATGTAGTAAATTAAATTACGAAGGACCACCCGCTTTTATAGTAAAGAGGGAAACTGAGAATTTCTGATCATTAGGTAATTTCTAGATGAACCAGTAACTATGGATAAAATACTAGAGAATATGATCATAGAAATAATTAATGGGCTGTATAATTAAATGAATCAAACCCTCAAACACCTACATTGGGGGGTTATTACTGGAAGTCAGTACGTCCAGGAACTAGTGTGGTTCGTTCACTAATCCAAATTATAATAATCTAATCCTATGAATTATTGAAACCAATGTCATTACCATTAATGAAACATAGATTATGAGTATAATAATGATAATCACAATAAACACATGTTAATCCAAGGAATTCTGCATGTAAGCAATTTCAGAAATTTAATGAATACAAAGGAATCTTAGCTTAATGACGATTCCTTTGTGTAAGCCACGACGCTTCCTCTAATTCCCTGGGCTCGGCTGGCTGGCTAGTGGGATGGATTAACATGGGAGAAGGCGGCAGGAAGAATTCTTCTCACGTGCTGCAAAACAAATATTTACAGTAGCAACAAATTAAACTACTGAATGTTCAAGAAATTAAGATTTACAGGTGATAATAGGTAATGACCTGTGGTTTGGTGTTGGTATACGTCGTCACAGTCAATCACCCAGCTACTACACTACACCTTACACGATGCATCAAATAAGGATAAGATACTTAGCTAATATGGGCACTGTATAAGTTTTAAGATTGCCGAAATTCGCGTCCCAGGCTCTGGCTTCAGCTTATCCTGGATAATGGCGCGCTTCACTGGCCGGTCACGTGTAGTCAAGAACCAGATTAAAAAGGTTCCTTATATTACGCTGACACCGGTTGAAGATATTGTCTGCAAGGTTGTTCACGCCTCACAGTGGCGACTTTCATCTGAGGATGGATAACGTCTACCCTAATAACTGGGTAATGGCGTCTTCTCGTGAGCCCGATGAGGACAGGTCTGCTCGAGAGCTTCCATCCACGTGTACTGGCGTGCCTCCTCCACCCACGCCGCGTCTCGCGTTCATTAGACAAATTATTGTCATGAATATTAGTATTTCTCGCATTTGTGCTTGAAATGTTGTAGACAGGACGGGTTTATTATTTAGAAGAGGGAAATATTATTATTTGCCAATTTAGTGATAGTAAACATATAAAGGAGAGGAATTAATGTCTCTCCATGGCATTCACTCGTGACGTTAACTTTTATTACTTGATATGACTCTTATGTCATATCACTTTATTACTTGATATGACGTTAACTTTTATTACTATGACTCTAACACTCTATTCGGCTTTTAGTTGGAGGTCAATTTATCTGTAATTAATTATCACACAGAATGCCTTGTTAACACTTTCGCGCTTTAGATTAGAGATAACTCGTCACTGTTTTTTCTTACGATTCCGCATAACAGCCTACTTTTCTCGTCCATCGAAAAAATATTTCTATAAATTCCATTTTTTAACCGAAATGGATGGGGATACTCTCAGATTGGCCTTAGCCTTATGACTCAGCCTTATTGGCGTGGAACAGCGAGGAATGGCCAACAACAACAAGCATACCACATGTTCCCGACATAGATGCCAGCGCAGCTCCTCCTGCTGACGCGGCAGTTTCAACACCCGGGCCATCTAGTGCGAGGCGTCCTCTGTTCACCTCAACACCTCAAGCCCACTCATCAACCACAAATTCTGAAATGGACATTGAGGACATAGAACCACTTGATGTTTCTGATTTCATAGAAGATTCTACTACAAGTTTGGTGGTTCCTGTAGAAGACAATATTCCTCCAGTGCATCCAAGAAATACAAGAATTATAGATTCAGAACAACATCTCAACTACAAGTTGACGCATGAACTCGTGCACTTGGCTAAAAAAAGAAGATGCCGTGTTTGTTTCAAGTCTGGCAAAAGGAGGGACGTGATATATGGATGTAAAACTTGTGATGTGGCACTGTGCGCTGCGCCTTGCTACACAAGGTACCACCGAAGAAAGATATTTTGGGTGGAGAAAAAATAACCACCGGCAACAGCTTCACTCCACCTAAGAAACATCAGATGAGCAACTTCAGGATCAGAAGCCTGAAGATGGTGGAGTGAAGAAAAAATGCTCAACTGTTGATCTTCAATCAACATAGACAGGGTAAGTACACCTATTTGGAATTTTTTATCATCTATAAGAAGTTATATTATATACGTTTTGTAGAGAATTTATTTGCGAATTTTTTGGTACCAGAATGAATATTATATCACATAAACTTCTATGAGTAAAAAAAAAAAACACAAAGTATGTTTGGGGGTGTGGCGGGTGTGGCTCTGGGTGTGGCGGCCGTGTGGTAGTGGGTTCCCCTTAGCCGTTGATATATCCAACACGTGGGAAATATTTGAATGTGATATGTATATGTCTGTGTAGGGAATTTTACTGCGATCACTGTCATACAAATTATAAAATGTTTCAACAAGTATAAACATGACAAACATCAAACGAACGAAAACAATGCGTTCGTTTCTGCCGCGAACGCATACTGAGCGACGTGGTTCTATATTTGGCGCTTCTCTTACACATGCTTTGTACAATTGTTATACATTTCATCTTATAGAAAATTTTATTGCGAACACATTGGTATAAAAAAGAAATACGTACATAGAAAAGTAGGGTCAGGACACGTATAAATGTATAAACTTTCCAAGCATGATTTCCCCCCTGTGTTTTCGCCAGTGCGCTCGCGGCTAACTACTCTCCACTTCACACACTCTTGCGGGTGGGCAATTACCTATATTAAACATTCATATGCATATGTTCGTGTAGAGAATTTTATTGCGATTCCAATGATACCAAAATTAGCGATGTAGGGCAACTGTAGGCGTTGCAACCATTAAGAGAGTGGAAACATTTTGTTGCTGTTTGGCACTCTCGGCGAGTGATCTGCATAGTTTTTTATTTGGTGTTGATACTCCTTATACTTGGGCGGCATTTTATAGGTATGCGCTTATAGACAATTTCATTGCGAACACAGTGATACCAAATTTAAATACGTGCGCCTTCAATTATTGTCAGGACAGTCAAAAGAGTGTACACTTTTTTGGTCTTACCGCGTAGGCGTGCGAAGTGCCGAAAGCATCTGGGGTATTGATTTTTTTTGAGCGCCGAGAGCGCGAAAGTGGTAATAGAGTATCGAATTTAATTCTCAGATACATTGGATATAATGTGTTTATTGTAATGAAATCTGACGCAATACTGGCGTCTGATGACGTGAGAATTCTAGCCTACTGCACAGATGAAATTATTAGTACATGAGAATTCTATGTGGTGTTAAATTTACTTACTACAATAATTAGTAGAGTTAGTAATAAGTAATGAGAATACAACAGTGTTGTATTCGGTGTTGGAAATTTCCAACAGGGACGCATACTCCAGGATTGGTCTTACATATGTGGTGTACAAGATTCTGAATGATTCCTTACACAGGTTCCTGAATGCCGTTCTGATGTTAGCCAGCCTCGCATATGCCGCAGATGTTATTCTCTTTATGTGGGCTTCAGGAGACATGTTCGGCGTGATATCAACTCCCAGATCTTTCTCTCTGTCTGTTTCATTAAGTACTTCATCTCCTATTCTGTATCCAGTGTCTGGCCTCATATTTCCACTGCCTAGTTTCATTACTTTGCATTTACTCGGGTTGAACTTCAGCAGCCATTTGTTGGACCATTCACTCAGTCTATCTAGGTCATCTTGTAGCTTCCTACTATCATCCTCTGTTTCAATCCTCCTCATAATTTTTGCATCGTCGGCAAACATTGAGAGGAACGAATCTATACCCTCTGGGAGATCATTTACATACACCAGAAACAGTATAGGTCCAAGGACTGACCACTGCGGGACTCCACTTGTAACGTCTCGCCAATCTGAGACCTCACCTCTCACACAGACTTGTTGTCTCCTGTTGCTTAGGTACTCCTCTATCCACCGGAGTACCTTCCCATTCACTCCAGCCTGCATCTCCAACTTTTGCACTAGCCTCTTGTGTAGCACTGTATCAAAGGCTTTCTGACAATCCAAAAATATGCAGTCTGCCCACGCTTCTCTTTCTTGCCTTATTTTTGTTGCCTGGTCGTAGAATTCAAGTAACCCTGTGAGGCAGGACCTGCCATCCCTGAACCAATGTTGATGCTGTGTTACAAAGTTCCTTCGCTCCAGATTCTCCACTAGTCTTTTTCGCACAATCTTCTCCATCAGCTTGCATGGTATGCAGGTTAGGGACACTGGCCTGTAGTTCAGTGCCTCCTGTCTATCCCCTTTGTTGTATATTGGGAGTTCGTAAGCTGCTTTCCAAATATCTGGCAGTTCCCCTGTTGCCAGTGATTTGTTATACACTATTTAGAGTGGTAGGCACAGTTCTCTTGCTCCTTCCTTTAGAACCCAAGGGGAGATTCCATCTGGGCCTATAGTCTTTGTCACATCCAACTCTAGTGAACACTTCCTTACTTTCCGGCTGGTAATCTCAAACTCTTCCAATGGTTCCTGGTTAGCTATTCCCTCACTTACCTCTGGAATTTCTCCTTGCTCTAAGGTGAAGACCTCTTGGAACTTCTTATTCAGTTCCTCACACACTTCCTTGTCGTTTGTAGTGAATCCTTCTGCCCCTATCCTTAATTTCATAACCTGTTCCTTTACTGTTGTTTTTCTCCTGATGTGGGTATGCAACAATTTAGGCTGAGTCTTTGCCTTGCTTGCGAGGTCATTTTCGTATTGTCTTTCTGCCTCTCTTCTCATCCTGACATATTCATTCCTGGCGCTCTGGTATCTTTCTCTGCTCTCCAGTGTCCTGTTATTCCTATAGTTTCTCCATGCCCTTTTACTTTGCTGCTTAGCTAGCCTACATCTCTGATTAAACCATGGGTTTCTCATTTTAATTTCTCTGTTTTCCTTTTGGACTGGGACAAACTTGTTTGCTGCGTCCTTGCACTTCTGCGTGATGTAATCCATCATATCTTGGGCCGTCTTTTCCCTGAGCTCTGTTTCCCATGCTATATCTGTTAGGAATTTTCTTATCCCCTCATAGTTTCCCTTTCGGTATGCTAACCTTTTGGTTTCGGTATCCCTCCTCGAGTTCAATAACCCTTCTTCAATCAAGTACTCAAACACCAGTACACTGTGGTCGCTCATTCCTACTAGGTCCTCAAAACCAATTTCTCTTATGTCGGAGTCGTTCAGAGTGAAGACTAGGTCGAGTCTCGCTGGTTCGTCATTGCCTCTCATTCTTGTGGGTTCTCCGACATGCTGGGTTAAAAAGTTTCTTGTCACCACCTCCAATAGTTTGGCTCTCCATGTATCCTCGCCTCCATGCGGTTACTTGTTCTCCCAGTCAATCCTTCCGTGATTGAAGTCGCCCATGTTGAGCAGGTGGGATCTATTTCTACAGGCAGCAGAGGCTGCCCTCTCAATTATAGTGTTAACTGCCATGTTGTTGTTTTCATACTCTTGACTGGGTCTTCTGTCATTTGGTGGAGGGTTGTATATTACTGCTACTACTATTCTTGGTCCTCCCATTGTTATGGTGCCTGCTATGTAGTCTCTGAACTCCTCACAGCCCGGGATGGCCATCTCCTTAAAACTCCATTCCTTTCTCATGAGTAGGGCCACTCCGCCTCCTCCCCTACCTTCCCTCTCTTTCCTTATTACTGTGTACTCCTGGGGAAACACTGCATTCATTATGATTCCAGAGAGTTTTGTTTCAGTGAGTCCGATTACATCTGGGTTAACTTTTTGTGCTCTTTCCCTTAGTTCACTTGTCTTGCTTGTGATCCCATCTATGTTCGAGTACATCTGGCGGGGGGAAGAGGGGGAGGGTAATGGGGGTGGATAAGAGGGGGAGGGTAGGGGGGAGAGTGAGAGGGAGAGAGTTGGGGGGGGAGGGTGAGTGGGGGAGGTAAGAAAGGGAGGGTTAGGAAAGCTTGGGGGGAGGAGAGGCTTTGGGGGATTGGGGAGATGGTGGGTCTTGGGGGGGGGGGAGAAAAGGGTGGAGGGCTTGAGGGGGCGTGGGGGAAAAAGGAGGGCTGAGGTGGGTGAGGAAGAGGGGAGGGTTTAGGGGAGTGGGGGAGAGGGGAAGACTTAGGTGGGGTGGGGGAGAGTGGGGGTCTTAGGGGGAGCAGGGGAGAAGGGAGGGCTTGGGGGTGGGAAAGACGGGAAGGCATGTGGGAGAAGGGAGGGCTTGTGGGATGGGGGAGAAGGGAGGTCCTGGGGAATGTGGGAGGAGAGGGGTGAGTGGGAGGAGGGGGTGGGTGGGGGGATGGTGTCCTAGGTGGGTACTTATTGGGGGGGCTGACAAGGGATGGGGCAGGTTGGGTGTCTGTTGGGTAGAATGTGGGGGTGGTGCGCCAATTCCTGTGGCTGTTGCACTGTTTGAGGAGGGTTCTCTACTTCCCTCTGGGATTGTAGGGTTCTGGGTTGTGGTACTCTGAATCCTTTTTCTCCCCTGCGCTCCTTCCTCGCGTCTGCTGCGTGTATTCTCTCTTCCCTTGTCATATCCCTCTGCAGGAATACATTTTTGAAATTCGGAACATTTGCTAGACTGCTCTTCCTTGCTAACAGTTCCTCTTTCATTATTTCGCTCATGAATACCACCTTTATCATTCGGTCCCTGTCCTTGTTGAAATTTCCAAGCCTGAAAACCTTTACAACATTTTGGTCAGTTCCCTCCATTCTTACCTCTTTAAGGATCTCGGTAACTGCGTTTTTGTCCTTGTCTCTCCGCTCCTTTGGGCTGGTCCCTGTTTGCTCTTTAATGGCTGCTACTACAACTGCTCTTTTTCTCTCTATCAGCCAGCTAGTACATCTAGCTGCTTCCTGAGAGGAAGCCACTTCCATGGCAACTTCCTTAACTGCAGACCTAGCTTCAGGGCTCTTTTTAAGCATTTCAGCAAATGAGACCTGGGTTGTGGTGGTCCCCTCCACAGTAGCATTCCCATCTCCCTGAGGTACGGTTTGTGTCTGGTATTGTGGAAGAGTCTCCTTTAGGCATCTTATCTCCTCCTTTGCTGCCCTTAGATCATCTTGCAGGTTGGCTACTGTCTCCCTCATTACCCTCAGTCCTTCTCTGAATTCATTCCGCATTTGCTGGAGTACTTCCTTCATCCAGTCTTCCTGTCCCCCCCCCATCCTCTGTGTTTGTTCCAGCTGCGATTATCCTCCTGCGTTTGCCAGCCAGAGTTCGTATCCCTTCCATGATTTCCCTATGAGTGTGTGTGTGTGTGTGTGAGAGAGAGAGAGAGAGAGAGAGAGAGAGAGAGAGAGAGAGAGAGAGAGAGAGAGAGAGAGAGAGAGAGAGTGAGAGAGTGAGAGAGTGAGAGAGTGAGAGAGTGAGAGAGAGAGAGAGAGAGAGAGAGAGAGAGAGAGAGAGAGAGAGAGAGAGAGAGAGAGAGAGAGAGAGAGAGAGGGTGAGAGAGAGAGAGAGTGAGAGGGTGAGAGAGAGTGAGAGGGTGAGAGAGAGAGAGAGTGAGAGGGTGAGAGAGAGAGAGAGTGAGAGAGAGAGAGAGAGAGAGAGAGAGAGAGAGAGAGAGAGAGAGAGAGAGAGAGAGAGAGAGAGAGAGAGAGAGAGAGAGAGAGAGAGAGAGAGGGTGAGAGAGTGAGAGGGTGAGAGAGAGAGAGAGTGAGAGGGTGAGAGAGAGAGAGAGTGAGAGAGTGAGAGAGAGAGAGAGTGAGAGGGTGAGAGAGAGAGAGAGAGAGAGGGTGAGAGAGAGAGAGAGTGAGAGGGTGAGAGAGAGAGAGAGTGAGAGGGTGAGAGAGAGAGAGAGTGAGAGGGTGAGAGAGAGAGAGAGTGAGAGGGTGAGAGAGAGAGAGAGTGAGAGGGTGAGAGAGAGAGAGGGTGAGAGAGAGAGAGAGTGAGAGGGTGAGAGAGAGAGAGAGTGAGAGGGTGAGAGAGAGAGAGAGAGAGAGGGTGAGAGAGAGAGAGAGTGAGAGGGTGAGAGAGAGAGAGAGTGAGAGGGTGAGAGAGAGAGAGAGTGAGAGAGAGAGAGAGAGAGTGAGTGAGTGAGTGAGTGAGTGAGTGAGTGAGTGAGTGAGTGAGTGAGTGAGTGAGTGAGAGAGAGAGAGAGAGAGAGAGAGTGTGAGTGAGTGAGTGAGTGAGTGAGAGAGAGAGAGAGAGAGAGAGAGAGAGAGAGAGAGAGAGAGAGAGAGAGAGAGAGAGAGAGAGAGAGAGAGAGAGAGAGAGAGAGAGAGAGAGAGAGTGAGAGAGTGAGTGTGAGTGAGTGAGTGAGTGTGAGAGAGAGAGAGAGAGAGAGAGAGAGAGAGAGAGAGAGAGAGAGAGAGAGAGAGAGAGAGAGAGAGAGAGAGAGAGAGAGAGAGTGAGAGAGTGAGTGTGAGTGAGTGAGTGAGTGTGAGAGAGAGAGAGAGAGAGAGAGAGAGAGAGAGAGAGAGAGAGAGAGAGAGAGAGAGAGAGAGAGAGAGAGAGAGAGAGAGAGAGAGAGAGAGAGAGAGAGAGAGAGAGAGAGGTGTGTGAGTATATGAGGGGCAGTTGGAAGGTGGAAGTGAGGGAGGGGGATGGTAAGGGTGTGTAGGGGTGGATTAGTGCGGGAGGGTTCAGAGAGAGGATGTGTGTGTGTGTGTGTGTGTGTTTACTAGTTGTGTTTTTGCGGGGGTTGAGCTTTGCTCTTTCGGCCCGCCTCTCAACTGTCAATCAACTATTTACTAACTACTTTTTATTTTTTCCCCACCACACAAACACACCCCAGGAAGCAGCCCGTGATAGCTGATTAACTCCCAGGTACCTATTTACTGCTAGGTATTAGGGACACTTAGGGTGAAAGAAACTTTGCCCATTTGTTTCTGCCTCTTGCGGGAATCGAACCCGCGCCACAGAATTACGAGTCCTGCTCGCTATCCACCAGGCTACGAGGCCCCTATATGTGTGTGTGTGTGTGTGTGTGTGTGTGTGTGTGTGTGTGTGTGTGTGTGTGTGTGTGTGTGTGTGTGTGTGTGTGTGCGTGCGTGCGTGTGCGTGTGTACTCACCTAGTTGTGCTCACCTAGTTGTGCTTGCGAGGGTTGAGCTCTGGCTCTTTGGTCCCGCCTCTCAACTGTCAATCAACAGGTGTAAAGGTTCCTGAGCCTATTGGGCTCTATCATATCTACACTTGAAACTGTGTATGGAGTCAGCCTCCACCACATTGCTTCCTAATGCATTCCATTTGTCAACCAATCTGACACTAAAAAAGTTCTTTCTAATATCTCTGTGGCTCATTTGAGCACTCAGTTTCCACCTGTGTCCCCTAGTGCGTGTGCTCCTTGTGTTAAATAGCCTGTCTTTATCAACCCTGTCGATTCCCTTGAGAATCTTGAATGTGGTGATCATGTCCCCCCTAACTCTTCTGTCTTCCAACGAAGTGAGGTTCAATTCCCGTAGTCTCTTCTCGTAGCTCATACCTATCAGCTCGGGTACTTCTCTGGTGGCAAACCTTTGAACCTTTTCCAGTTTAGTCTTATGATTGACTAGATATGGACTCCATGCTGGAGCCACATACTCCAGGATTGGTCTGACATATGTGGTATATTATGTTCTGAAAGATTCCTTACACAAGTTTCTAAAGGCCGTTCTTATGTTAGCCAACCTGGCATATGCTGCTGATGTTATCCCCTTGATATGAGCTTCAGGTCACAGGTCTGGCGTGATATCAACCCCCAGGTCTTTCTCTCTCTCTGACTCTTGAAATATTTCATCTCCCAAGTGATACCTTGTATCTGGTTTCCTGCTTCCTACCCCTATTCTCATTATATTTCATTTGCTTGGGTAAACTCTAACATCCATTTGTTCGACCATTCCTGCAGCTTGTCCAGGTCTTCTTGAAGCCTCAAGCTGTTCTCCTCTGTCTTAATCCTTCTCATAATTTTGGCGTCGTCAGCAAACATTGAGAGGAATGAGTCTATACCCTCTGGGAGATCATTTACGTATATCAGAAACAGGATAGGTCCAAGCACAGAGCCCTGTGGGACTCCACTGGTGACTTCACGCCATTCTGAGGTCTCACCCCTCACTATAACTCTCTGCTTCCTATTGCTTAGGTACTCCCTTATCCACTGGAGCGCCCTACCAGTTACTCCTGCCTGTTTCTCCAGCTTATGCATCAACCTTTTATGGGGTACAGTGTCAAAGGCTTTCCGACAGTCCAAAAAAATGCAGTCCGCCCAGCCCTCTCTTTCTTGCTTAATCTTTGTCACCTGATCTTAGAATTCTATCAAGCCTGTAAGGCAAGATTTACTCTCCCTGAACCCATGTTGGCGATTTGTCACGAAGTCCCTTCTCTCCAGATGTGTTACTAGGTTTTTTCTCACAATCTTCTCCATCACCTTGCATGGTATACAAGTTAAGGACACTGGCCTGTAGTTCAGTGCCTCTTGTCTGTCACCCTTTTTAAATATTGGTACTACATTAGCAGTCTTCCATACTTCTGGTAGGTCTCCCGTTTCCAGTGACCTACTATACACTATGGAGAGTGGCAAGCAAAGTGCTCCTGCACACTTTTCATTACCCATGGTGAGATTCCATCCGGCCCAACAGCTTTTCTCACATCCAGCTCCAATAGGTGCTTCTTGACCTCATCTCTTGTAATTTCGAACCTTTCCAAGGTCACCTGGTTTGCTGCCACCTCTCCGAGCGCCATGACTTCTCCCTGTTCTATTGTAAAGACCTCCTGGAACCTTTTGTTGAGTTCTTCACACACCTCTTTGTCATTCTCTGTGTACCTGTCCTTGCCTACCCTAAGTTTCATCACCTGTTCCTTCACTGTTGTCTTCTTCCTGATGTGACTGTGTAGTAGCTTTGGTTCGGTCTTGGCTTTATTAGCTATATCATTTTCATACCTTTTCACAGCTGCTCTTCTCACACTGACATACTCGTTCCTGGTTCTCTGGTATCTACAAGGTCAACCAATAGAATGGGTCGACCCCTACCAGTATCTAGGAATCATCCTGGACACACACATGAATTTTAATGCTAAGGTCACTTACTTGAGAGAGCGAACTGCGGCCCGGACGGCAATCCTCAGGTCGCTAACCTCCCTTTCTGGAGGAGCCAATCTGCAAGTCCTTCGCACATACTATGTACAGGCAGTCAGATCAGTGATCGATTATGCCGCATCTGCACTCACAAATCTATCACACCAACAGTGGAAAAAGCTTGAAGTTGCCCAAAACAATGCTATGAGAGCTGCACTGGGAGCCCCCATGTGGACCAGGCTTAAAACTCTTAGACTGGAGACGGGTTTGCCCTCTCTACAAGAAAGAATATCACAAAGGACAGCTACAATTATCAGTAAGATAATTATTTCTTCTGATCCAATCCCAGTACGGCAGGCCTTGGTGGTTGGACTAGGCCAAAACCATGGAAACTCTTGGGTTGCAGGAGCAGGAAAAGTCCTAAACAGACTACATTTAAAAAAACATGATTCTTGATAGAGAGGGTGATCATCCACACCCAAATTACACTCCTTCCGCGCCGTGGGAAGAGCCTACTTTCAAAATAGTAATAGAAAGTCTCCCAATGAAAAAGGCTGCCTATGATCCGACAATCCTAAGGCGCATAATAGAAGAGCAAATGTATAGCATAGCAGTAGCAGGAGCCACCCACATCTTTACAGACGGATGAGAGTGCTGGCGCTGCTCTTTGCACGACCAGCGTACAGGCATATTGGAGACTGGGAGGACTAGTATCATCAACCCAAACTTAGCTGTTTGCCATACAACAGGCATTCGCATATGTGATTGCACAAAACACTCAAAATGCAATCATACACACAGACTCAAAAGCTGCACTTCAAATACTAGGACAAAAACAGTGGAAAGATAATGTGGAAATAATTACCACCTGCACCAGAGAATAGCTGAAGGTTCTGGTTCAGATTAAATTCTGTTAGAGTGCCAGATTTTCGAAAAGCTGATTTTAATAGCCTAAGAAATTTTTTGGGTCAAATAGATTGGAAACTCTTGGGTATGGGGTGTGGGCCGGTCTTAGAGCGAGAGATGAACCCAGCAATAGGTGACGTAAAAGGGGATTTTGATGTGGATTTAATATATAACTTATTTAAGAATATTCTAAACAAAGCACAGGAACGTAGTATACCATACAAATTGAATAAGTCGAATACTAATGACCCAAAGTGGATAACAAATAATTTAAAGAACCTTATAGGTAAAAAGAGAGCTTGGTACAAAAGGATTAAGAATGGGGAAGTCAGGTCAGAACAGGAATTCATACAACTGGTTAGAAATGTTGAAAAAGAGATTAGGAAAGCAAAAAGAAACTATGAAGTTCGCATAGCAGAGCAAGCAAAGTCAAATCCTAAAGGGTTTTTTCAGTTATATCGAACTAAGACTAGGGAAAGGATAGGTCCATTAAAATCTGAGACAGGTCAAATAACGGATAATGACAAGGAGATGAGTAGCATTTTTACCAAAAATTTATATCTGTATTTACTAAAGAAGAACTTAACAATATGCCTTCAGCCGAACAAGTCTATGTGGGTGGGGATGAGGACAGGTTGACTAGTTTAGCAGTTACCAGGGAGGATGTAATTAAACAATTAGAAAAACTAAAACCAAACAAATCCCCAGGGCCGGATGAAGTGTTTGCCAGGGTGCTTAAAGAATGCAAAGAGGAGCTTTCCGAGCCACTGTCTACCATATTTAATAAATCAATAGAGTCAGGCAGAGTGCCAGAGTCATGGAAGGTAGCTAATGTGGTACCAATTTTTAAGAAAGGAGATAGATCACTTGCGTCAAACTATCGGCCAATTAGCCTAACGTCTATTGTGGGAAAGTTACTTGAATCAATAATTGCAAATACAATTCGTCTCCATCTTGAAAAACATAAATTAATAAATGAGTCGCAACATGGTTTTACAAATGGCCGTTCATGTTTAACAAATTTGCTAACTTTTTATTCCAGCATAGTTGAGGCAGTTGATAGTGGTAAGGATTGTGATGTTGTGTACCTTGACTTTAGCAAAGCTTTAGATACAGTGCCACATGAAAGACTAATTAAAAAAATAGAAGCTCATGGTATTGGGGGTGCTATATTAACTTGGATTAGGGCATGGCTATTCCAAAGGAAACAGAGAGTTAGTATAAATGGCGTTAAGTCAGAGTGGGATAATGTTGTTAGTGGAGTACCTCAGGGCTCTGCCCTGGGACCTCTGTTGTTTATAATATATATAAATGATTTAGATTCAGGTTTGAGTAGCAACATTTGCAAATTTGCCGATGATACGAAAATCGGTAGGGAAATTAATTCGGAGGAGGACTCACTATCACTTCAAGTTGATCTAGATAGGGTTTTGAAATGGTCAAAGGATTGGCAAATGCAGTTTAATGCTGATAAATGTAAAGTTTCTGAGGCTAGGTAATGATGATAGAGTTACAAGATACGAGCTAAATGGTGTTGAGATTGCGAAGTCGGATTGCGAAAGGGATCTGGGAGATATGATTAGTAAGAATTTAAAACAAAAGGATCAATGCATGGATGTTCGTAATAAGGCGAATAGGACACTGGAATTTATTAATCGAAGCGTTAGTAACAAGACACCTGGTGTGGTTCTTAAGCTATATCTTGCTCTGGTTAGGCCCCATTTAGATTATGCAGTTCAGTTTTGGTCGCCGTATTATAGAATGGATATAAATTCACTTGAACGTGTCCAACGTAGGATTACTAAGTTAATTCCCCAAATTAGAAATCTTTCATATGAAGAAAGATTAACAAAGCTTAAGTTGCATTCACTGGAAAGGCGAAGAGTTAGGGGTGACATGATAGAGGTTTACAAGTGGATGAATGGACATAACAGGGGGAATATTAATAGGGTATTAAAAATATCAACACAAGACAGAACACGAAACAATGGGTATAAATTGGATAAGTTTAGATTTAGGAAAGACTTTTTGTAAATTATGTTATGTTCTTATGTTCGCCATCTGCAACATGGTATCTTCAGGCAACCAAATTAGAAAGGTTAAATATCCCAAAAGGAATCCACAGGGAAATAGCAGTTAGGCTATATAGACTACATCTAGGTTATAGATGCAACTGGGAGATTGGTGAGCCCCGACAGAGAGAGTGCATCTTCTGCCAAACTGTCACAGAAAAGCCATTACTTCACTATCTTCTGGAATGTGAAGCAACCAATGTCCTTAGAAGAGCTTTAAGAGTTCCTGAATCATGCAGTGGCCACCCTGAAGCCATCAACACAGCCACTCTCCTGGTCAACAAACGTGTCCAGCAGCTGGACACCCTCATAAAGACTGTGAAGCAGTATCCTCCCCCGCGATAACAGCTTGATGGTTAAATGCAACCTCAGAATACTGAGAAAAAAAATTGTACCACTTACGGGCTATTCATGCCCGTGCCACCTCTTGGGTGGCTTAATCTTTATCAATCAATCAATCCTAATGCAGATATGACGTTTTGGAAGGGACACTAGCCGATCGCGGATTGGCCGACTTAGGTCGCGGGCGACCAATCAGGGCTCGCCTTGACATCATCGAGTGCCCCGGGCGGCGCCAACGTCAGAGTTGACCTGACCTTGGAAGCGAGAGGACGCACCTCGGTCAGCTCTCAAGGGTTTGAGGCTCTACAAGCCTTTCTTAGTGGATTAGAGCTGGCTACCACAGCCCATCTTACGTATTGTAGACCCCGCGCTTCTGGGAAGCAAAAAAGGAACCAAGTTTATTGAGCAAAAGAGTGCCAAACTTGGAAATATTCGGCGACGACGCTGGGCGGCGACGCTGGATGTTGAGGGCCTGGAAAGGTGTGGCGGGCAAACCTAGCTGCGACCGGGTCACATCCACTGAGGGTTTTGGAAGGACGACACCGTTCCTAGGACAAGGAGCAACGCCTTGTGGAAGGGGCGAGTGTGGGAAAGTAGTGATTAGCTCAGCGCCCATCGATGAACCAGGATTGGGGTAGCTGAATCTCGGGGATTGGAACGGCGACGACGCAAAGGCTCCACGACACCTGAGGACCTGTGGAACGTTCCTGGATCGTCAAGGATCGACTCAGGAAGCGTGGGAACCTCACACCATCGAGGGTTAGGCGCCGTGAGCCAGGAATGTAAGGTAGATCATTTTCCCTCCCATTACCCCTTGTGTGAGTAGGCTAGTTAGGCCACAATATTTACTTATGTATGTGGCAACAGGACATTAATACTTTAGTAGTAGAATAGGCTGCAAGGCAGCTTGTGTCCAGGACTGTCAGAGGGGACAGTGTGTATGGATGGCAGGACAGTGAAGAAGAGGCGCCGACGTGGTGAAGAGGCCCTCCTGTGAGAGAGTGTGGGACTCCTGTCTTTCTGCCCAGTTGAAGGAGTGTTGGAGGTCGTGGAAGAAGAGGCTGACGATCTCCAGACTTATTATCCTTATTTTCATATTTATGTATTACTTGTGATTGTATGTGTGTTCATGTAATTTGCGTCAGTAAATTCACACATTTTATTATTGTGTTTAAGTGTGCCTCCATTTATAATATTTCTCTATGAGCATACACGAAGGTTATCATAGTACCACCTAGGGAACACTACGTTCTCTATAGAAGTTCTTATTGCCTGGAGAGTGGTAAAGACAGCACGGACTCAGATAAAAGTGTACCCTTAGCCATCCGATCAGTATCAGTGCCTGAATGGTGGCAACTAGTAACGTAGTGGCTAGAGAGAGGTAAAGTCACACAGACCTTCCTGGGAGAGTACCCTGGGCCGACAGTCTAGTAGCAGATCTATGGGAGTAGCGATCTTCTGGCTACAAACAATATATAATACACCCACTGAACTGCATTGCTGGGCTGCAGATATAATAACCCAGCTGGCGACCTTGTTAAGAAGAAGATAGAGAACAGGCGGGAAAAGAGTTCCTGTAACCTTTTTGTCTGGCAGGCAAGACTCAGGGAGGTTATTGTTATAAAGTCAGTGTTATAAAATAATATTGTGGTGGGCTTGTTATGGGGCACTGGTACTATTAAGGGGTAAGGGTAGTTAGAAGACAGAGTATCAAATATGGGAGAGCTAAAAGGCCCGGCCCCCAAAATAAACTATCCACAGTAATAATACCTTGCTACTAGACCATATATGTCAGTCTAAGGGTTGATCAATGCACTCCCACACAGGAAGAAGGGATACTCCTATAATTCATGTACTTATTTATTAACCCCTTAACAACCCCCCATATACACTCACACCAACAACAATAATAATAATAACTTTACCACACTACCTTACGTTAAAAGCCTTGGTCCACATAAACAGGATACAAGGTTTTACACTGAGCACAAGCTAGGGTAAAGCTCTACTATTGAATAACTTGAAGTTTGAGTCAGCTTAGGGTAGGGGACCACGTGGTTCCAATGGGACCCCCTTTAGAATACTAGTAATATAAACCCTAAAAACACCTACTACACACACAGTATACTACTAAACACATAGGACATGAGTATGCCAGACATACATAATACTGTGCTCAATATACTTATCTTGAACAAGACACAGAAATAAGGAAACGAAGAGGAAGGGTAAAAGGTTCCTGTCCATACCACGCCAGCTCAGAAAAAAAGATGGAGTCTCAGTCTCCTTCCCCACAGCTGCCGGCAGACTGCTCAATTAATCGTACCGCAGCCCTATACCAAGTTTACTCAGGTTTACTTTACAAATGATTAGAAATTAATAGTAAGCATAGTTGGTGCCTATGTTATTATTTAATAATCAACCCCCAGCTCAGTCTTTAAATGCTCTTTGAGAAACAAGAATAGTCTTACGTCTGGCAGGGAAGATACAAACAAAGCCACATCGGGTTTCGATTTTCTACTCTAACGTAGCTTAATTAGTTAAATTTTGACCTCTGGTTTCCACTGAAGAACCCAGGGTCGTAACAGTCAGCCTGAGTCTTCCTTCACTCCTCCACGGGTCTAGGCCGGAACTGTTAACAGCAGTTTCCCCGTGTTTGACTGAAGGGCTTCCAGGGTGGATCAGTGGCACCCCCCTTTTGTGGTGGAAGCAAAGACCTGCGGAGGTGGGCATTGTTGGTCCTCTCCTGTGTGACCAAAGAGAGTCCGGTGAGTCCCGGGAGTCGGAGGGGCTGAGTACTCAACCCTTTGAGCCCCCAGCAGCTGAGTGCTAGCAGAGCCCCGGCCCACCTCCACGTGACACATGTCACCCCTAACTCTTCCTCCAAAATAATCATTCCTGCCTCTACTCTACACAGACGCCGTCTTGTTGAATCGGCTCTAATACACAATGTACCCAACATGAACTTGAGTCCTGGCTTTGTTGCTGTGGACTCTTCCCTTTCATAGTATATACTCAAATGCTCTAATCTTTCTAACAAACGTGACCTTACATAAGCTTATCCTTTCCATTTATCTTTCTTTCTCTTCTCTCTTTTTTTCTGTTCATTGTCTTCTCCTACGTTCCCTTGCTTTCCTCTTCTTATTCCTATTATTTTCTCCTTCTCCTTAGGTGGTTATAATAGGAACTGCCTCGTATGGGCCAATAGGCCCTCTGCAGTTCCTACTACTACACCTTACTTTGCTCCTCTTCTCTCTCATGCCTATTTATTGCCTGTCTCTACTTCCTCATCCACGACACGCTGACTTTGTCTCCAGTAGCACAGAGCATCACCTTCATTCACCAGACCACTCCACAAGTGATCATTTGAATTTCATCATGGAATTCCAATTGACTTATAATCGATCCAGCAATGCTGCTCAGTGTAGGAAAAGACCATCGATAATGGATACTAGTTCTGAAAGTGACGGCGAGTGGCATCACGTGAATAAGGATAACAGGACAAGCCACTCCATGACGTCCCATCGCCCATTAATCTCTCCAGCTTCTCCAGCTCTCCCAGCGCCTCAGACTAGATCAACGCTTCCAATCTTCAAAGTGCAGCACACGGAAGGTAAGTCTTCCTACGCTACTGTAGTGGACTTAGAAAAAGAGTACCTCCAGCTCTATGTCAGAGCAAAACCTAATCTCAAAGGAGAATGCATTCTGAGGCCTAAAGACGAGTGGGCCGCTACGATTCTAAAAAATTATGCAAAATGTGAGGAACTGAAACCAGAGGATAAAATAAGTAAAATCATTGTCCTCCAGTATCCCTTGCATATGGCCCTTGACCATCTCGAAAAGCTGAACTATGTGGTGTCAGCAGAGAGATGCCAAGTACGAACCACAAAACAGGAAACTCGACAAGTCCTTCTCACAGTAAGAGGACGGATCCCGGAGAAACTTGACCTTGTAATCTGGGGCGTGTTCCAACACAGGCCTTACACCCCAGAACCCCTAAGATGCTTTAGATGTCAGAGATTTGGGCATCACAAAGATGGCTGCCAACGCCCAGTGAGGTGCGGAGTCTGCAGGCAGCCCCATGATACAAAAACATGTATTGATAAATTCAAGGCAAACCACCCTGTTCAGCCAAAATGCCCAAATTGTTCCAAGGCACATCATGCCTGGAACTTGAAATGCCCTGAAAGGCTCAAAAGGCTTCAAACGAACCCCACCACGCCTACAGCGGAGCCGAAACCCCCACCAAAACGAATACCAGCTCCCATGCCCACTAAAACCGCGTGGGGTCTACCCATTCAGGAAGAGGGGGCACACGGCCCTTCACCATCGGCCATGGTGAAGGGTGAGAAGACAGTACAGGACAAAAAGAAAGATGGAGGACACAAGAATCATGTTCAAAGCAGTCGGCCTCCCATTTCATCCAGCAAGCACACTGGGGCCAATAGGAGTAGCAATTCCAGTGTCAAAGTTACCACCGAGAAGGGTCTAAAAGCTACTAGGCCCCAAACCTGCACAGCATTAAATAGTGCTCCCACTGAACTGGACGCTCTCTGGCCAATGCTCAAAACTTTGGTCATTGAGTTGATCGAAAGTCTGCTGTCTTCACATGGAATCAAGCAAACCACAGAGACTCAGAAGACAATTGAGCACAAGCTCAAAAAATTCGAAGATGTAATATCCACACCGTCAAGACAGCAGGGCAGGAGACACCCCCTTAAAAAACAGATAGAGTCCAGCTCGTCGGAAAGCGACATTGATTTCAGGTCCACTAAGAACCTATACACCAATTGCAACTTCCATGGCGTGTTCATCAGACTCCATGGATACCACGGAATTATCAGCAAATTCCAAGAACCTAGAGGTCTAAAGATCCTGCAATGGAATGCGCAAGGACTGCGCACTAAATTGCAACACTTGCAATGCATTGCAGCAACCAAGGGCATAGACATCCTGATACTACAGGAGAGCTTTCTTCGAGCCGGATTAGAACCTAAAATCCCAGGCTATCGAGGCTTCTTCCTTCCATGGATCAATGGGCAATCCAGGGGATGTGCAATCTATGTAAAATGTGACCTGATCTCCAAATCCATAACCAGCCCACCCAATTGTGGAACAGGGACAGAGGTAATGGGAGTCACCATTGAGCTAAGACACGACAAACTTGAAGTATTCAATGTGTACAGGTCTCCACAAACCGAAATGGATCTCTCTGTGTTATTTGGACACGCGACAACAACAAACACAATCATTTGTGGAGATTTTAATGCCCATCATCGATTGGCACTGGGCTCGAACAGAACAAATGAAGCCGGCATACACATTACACATCTACTGGACCAGCTTCCAGAAATACAAATCCTAAACAAGAATGAACCTACCCACATCCAAGGAGGCAGATTAGACCTAACCTTCGTTTCAGCCTCCCTAAGAGATGCAGCAACATGGTCAGTTGAGCCCACACTCACAAGCGACCACTATGGGGTCCAAATTGATCTTCAGTTAGACCTACCCACACCACCTCCGCCTCTATCTGAAGCCTGGAACTTTGCTTTAGCAAACTGGGACCTATTTCAAAACCTCATTTCAGAGTGGCAAAGAAACTATGATCTTCCCGAAGACATTAATCAGGCAGAACAAGAATTTGTCAAAGCGATTCAAAGTGCAGCCAACCACTCAGTCCCACTGAAAAAACAGTCCACCGGACACCATAAAGATCATTGGTACTATTGCGAACGTGTCAAAGAACTCAACCATAGACTCAATAGAACAAGAAAGCTATACAAAAAGCAGCCAAGTGACCGCAACAGGATCTTACTTTGTGAGGTCAAGGAACATGTACATCGAGAGACGAGACAAATAAAAGAACAAAAGTGGCTGGAATGGTGTTCACACCTAATTGAACACACCTCTCTCGGAGAGATGTGGCAGCAAATTCACCGGGCCAAAGGGAATAAAACACCTAAAGCCCCACACCCCAAGGATCCTCAACCGGAAGCCGAAGTACTGGCAACCAGGTTTGCAGAGAGAGCAGCCAGCAATCAACTTCCACCAGATGTATTAGCAGTACAGACCGGACTAGAGGAAGAAATGTGGCACAGAATCCTAACAGCATGTGAAGAAGTCTCTGACACTAATGCCCCCTTCATACTGGATGAGCTCAATCGGGCTAAGAAAAACTCCAAGGATACATCCCCTGGAGCCGACAAAATAACCTATAAAATGATTAGAAACCTCGGCCCAGAGGGAGACGCTGCATACCTAAGGTTAATTAATTTAGCCTGGACTTCTCAAACTAGACCTTCTGCTTGGAATAGAGCAGACATAGTGCCGATCCCAAAACCCAAAGATCCAGCTAATCCCAGGCCCATCTCTCTCCAAAGCTGTGCAGCCAAGACGGCTGATAGAATGGCACTCAACAGACTGGAATGGAAAATGCCTAAACTGCACCATGATATGTATGCCTATAGAAGAGGGGTTGGCACAGTGGAATGCATTACAACTCTGTTAGCCCACTTGAATGACAGACCAGGAATGCTGATATTCCTGGACCCCGAAAAAGCCTTTGAACTGGCTAGCGCCCCAGCTATTCTCTGCTGCCTCATTGACAAAGAGGTCACAGGCAACCTGCTCTCCTGGACCAAAAACTGTCTCATAAACAGAGAAGCAAGAGTAAAACTTCATGGCACAGTCTCTGAGTACAAAAGACATGAAAATGGTACACCGCAAGGAGGTATTCTCAGCCCTCTTCTCTTCAACTGTTTAATGGAAAGAATAATGAGGTTGAAACTCCCACATCACTGCAGGCTGCTAAACTACGCGGACGACTTTGTCATCATCATAAAAGGAAGGGATGCGGCGCGCCTTGCACCCAAATGCTTAGACTGCATCAGCAAAGAGGCAAAACAGATTGGGATCAAACTCAACCCCTCAAAGTCAAAGGCCATGCCCATAAAAATAGCGAAGCCCAACATCCAACTCACAGTACAGGGTCAACCAATAGAATGGGTCGACACCTATCAGTATCTAGGAATCATCCTGGACACACACATGAATTTTAATGCTGAGGTCACTTACTTGAGAGAGCGAACTGCGGCCCGGACGGCAATCCTCAGGTCGCTAACCTTCCTTTCTGGAGGAGCCAATCTGCAAGTCATTCGCACATACTATGTACAGGCGGTCAGATCAGTGATCGATTATGTTGCACCTGCACTCACAAATCTATCACACCAACAGTGGAAAAAGCTTGAAGTTTCCCAAAACAATGCTATGAGAGCTGCACTGGGAGCCCCCTTGTGTACCAGGCTTGAAACTCTTAGACTGGAGACGGGTTTGCCCTCTCTACAAGAAAGAATATCACAAAGGACAGCAACAATTATCAGTAAGATAATTATTTCTTCTGATCCAATCCCAGTACGGCAGGCCTTGGTGGTTGGACTAGGCCAAAACAATGGAAACTCTTGGGTTGCAAGAGCAGGAAAAGTCCCAAACAGACTACATTTAAAAAACATGATTCTTGATAGAGAGGGTGATCATCCACACCCAAATTACACTCCTTCCGCGCCGTGGGAAGAGCCTACTTTCAAAATATAATAGAAAGTCTCCCAATGAAAAAGGCTGCCTATGATCCGACAATCCTAAGGCGCATAATAGAAGAGCAAATGTATAGCATAGCAGTAGCAGGAGCCACCCACATCTTCACAGACGAATCGGTGGACACAGAATATGAGAGTGCTGGCGCTGCTCTTTGCGCGACCAGCGTACAGGCATATTGGAGACTGGGAGGACTAGTATCATCAACCCAAACTTAGCTGTTTGCCATGCAACAGGCATTCGCATATGTGATTGCACAAAACACTCAAAATGCAATCATACACACAGACTCAAAAGCTGCACTTCAAATACTAGGACAAAAACAGTGGAAAGATAATGTGGAAATAATTACCACCATTTTGTATCTTAGAACAGTCGCTAAAGGCAAAGGACTCAACATAACATTAAACTGGATCCCATCCCATATTGGAATCCCATTAAATGAAAAAGCTGATGAAATTGCTAAATTGGCAACTCGTCATCCAGTGATACATAAAACAATTCAACCCAGCCTAGAGCACATAAAAAACATCATCACCAAAAAACTCTCACATCTCAACAAAGCCGACCTACACCAGAGAATAGCTAAAGGTTCGCCATCTGCAACATGGTATCTTCAGGCAACCAAATTAGAAAGGTTAAATATCCCAAAAGGAATCCACAGGGAAATAGCAGTTAGGTTATATAGACTACGTCTAGGTTGCAGATGCAACTGGGAGATTGGTGAACCCCGACAGAGAGAGTGCACCTTCTGCCAAACTGTCACAGAAAAGCCATTACTTCACTATCTTCTGGAATGTGAAGTAACCAATGACCTTAGAAGAGCTTTAAGAGTTCCTGAATGATGCAGTGGCCACCCTGAAGCCATCAACACAGCCACTCTCCTGGTCAACAAAGGTGTCCAGCAGCTGGACACCCTCATAAAGACTGTGAAGCAGTATCCTCCCCCACGATAACAGCTTGATGGTTAAATGCAACTTCAGAATACTGAGAAAACAAAAAATTGTACCACTTACGGGCTATTCATGCCCGTGCCACCTCTTGGGTGGCTTAATCATTATCAATCATCAATCTTCCTCATCCACTTTATCAATCTCAGACGCCGAGTGTAGCAGTACACAGTTACAGTCACTCCCTCAGTTACTCTTTTAGTACAGTGTAACCATATCTCCCCAGGATATGACTTTCCTAACCATCCTTCTTGAATTATTAACGTCAGAAGGACACAGTGATATAGTAGCAAGAGCAAGGAAAATTGCTGAAGATGACCCAACCCTAAACGAAGCACCGTGGCAACTTGTAGGCAACGGAAAGGCAAACAAACGAAGAAGAACCGAAGAAACGTCCAAAGAAACCAAACTAGAAGCAAACCAGAACTCAAGAGGAGCACCCAAACCAATGCCAAGGACCATATTCAAAACCAGTTGATGGTCCCACTTATGCTTTCATTGCCGCACTGGAAAAGAATAATCCAGGATCAGATCTTAGAATCAAGCCCGACATTAGAGGTAGATATAACATATCCACAGCTAATCCGGATATAATCACAAACCTCAGGAACACAGAACACCTAGTGGAACTGAAACCAGAAGAAAAAATCACCAAAATGATAGTTCAAAGTTTCCCGGTCGAAGTTCATGCAAACAGACTCCTAGAATGCCCAAATATCACAACGGCGGAAAGATGCAAGCACAACAATATCGAAACAAGACAGGTTCTTGTAACAATAAAAGGACCTCGCATCAACACTCTGAGTGTTGGCATCTATGGTCAATTCAGGCTGAGACTGTACAACGCAGAACCCATGCGCTGTTACAGATGTCAGCGCTTCGGCCACCACAAAGATGGCTGCAGAGGCCCGGAACGATGTGGTGTATGTAGAGAGCTCCACAATACCGACATATGCAAGAATCTGCATAAAGAAGGCAAACAAACGAACGCAAAATGCCCGAACTGCAGGGATACGCATCACGCCTGGAACAAACGTTGTCCAGAAAGGGTAAAAAGAATACTAGCCTTCAGATCAACCCAGCAACCCACAGTAACAACTTCGAGACCCCAATCGACCAGACCCTCGGTAAAAAGCCAGTGGTACACCCCTCGGCACGTCCGAATAAATGAGGATCAGCAACAGTCTGGCGAGCCGGGTCCTTCTGGTCTGGGCAAGGACGGGTCCTCCAACAACTGGAGGGGGCAGGGCGCTGCTCCACTGGGAGCAACCTGTCCTCTTAAAAAGAACGTCGCTTTTGGCCGTTTGCCCGTATGGCCGAATTTGAAATTGAAAAACGTAGACGTAAAAACGTCCGACGTAATTTGAAATTTAAAAAAAATGATAATAAAATTGGGATTTTTTTTTCAACAACAGTAAGTTAAGGGTCCTCTGATAGGTTAGGTGGCCAGGAAATTCTCATAAAGTTTCAAAACGGTATGAAAAACGTTAATTTAAAGTGTCCTCTTATAACCTCTGCGCGTAAGCTGGATGACTCAAATAGAAAACGGAACAGAACGTCACTTTTGTGAGTCGATTTCATCTCAAATTACGTCCAAATTTGGCCATAGTGCGCATACGAGCCAAAAGTGACGATATTTTTAAGAGGACGGGTTGCTGGGAGACCGCAACAGAATGGATCCGGGCGGCAGGGTGAACATGCCTGCCGTTGACTCCGGGACCTTTAGCCCAGGCAGGAATGATGATCCCTGCATCATCGGGTGCCTGGGCACCCGATGATGCAAAAATCATGGGCAAAAATCAGTGGCTGGATGTAGCAGGGGCGCTTCGGCCCAACCAGGAGTCTCCTCACCCACCAAGAAGAAAGTCTCCACTCCAGCCAAGAAGACACAAACGGTCGGAAAAACCAGTACTGTAAAAACCATGGACTCAATGATTCCACTATAACGGAAAAATGGACAATCTCAAAATTATACAATGGAATATTCAAGGATTCAAAAGCAAAGCACAAACACTCAGAGCAGTGCTTCTCAATAGCATTGATAGCATTGATATTGTTCTACTCCAAGAAACACTCACCAGGACTGGCAGATTTATCAATATTCCAGAATATCAAGGATTCCACTGCCCTATGGCACAAGGTGGCACCAGAGGCATTTCAATTCTAGTAAGAAATCATACCAATGCCACAGCAATCACAGACCTGCCCAACTGTGGCGAGAACGTCGAAATTATGGGAGTCAAGCTCACTATGAGGAACTCAACGCTGTCCATTTTCAATGTATACAAGAGCCAGAGAGAACATGACATGGATCTCTCAACAATCTTTGAAATAGCAGTCACTACACCTACTATCATCTCTGGTGACTTCAACGCTCATAGTGAATTACTTCTTGATTCACCAAGAACCGACGCCAACGGAAGACATATTGAACATCTTTTGGATGAACTGCCAGAAATCAGTCTGCTTAATTCGACGGAACCAACCCACACTGGTGGGGGAAAGTTGGATCTCACGTTTGTTTCCACCAGTATTTATGAGTTGTGTCATTGGTCAGTTGATCATGTTCTGACTAGTGACCACTTTGCTACAAAAACAGTTATTAATATAGCACTACCTCCTAGACCTCCAGCTCCCGAGCCCGGATGGGACTTTATCAAGGCAGATTGGACGAAGTTTCAGGAAGCTCTCGAAACTTCCGGCACCAAAACTACACTCCTGACAACACCGAAGAAATGGAAAAAGATTTAGTAAATGCAATACATAGAGCAGCAAATCACGCCATCCCCAAGAGGAAAACAATTACCCAACAACACAAGGACCATTGGTATTACTGTGATAGGATCAAAGAGCTACATAACAGACTAAATCGTGCACGAAAGAATTTCAGAAGAGATAGAACCGAAGCTAATCTAGGACTTCTTAGAGCTGTTCGAGATCATGTGCACGAAGAAACAGCAAAAATCAGAGAAGAAAAATGGCTCGAGTGGTTTGCCAAGCTAAATCAGCATACGTCCTTGGGCGACATCTGGAGGCAGATCAACAAGGCCTAAGGAAAATCGCATCCTGCTCCGCCGCACCATGTTCATCCAGAGCAAGAAGCAGAAAGGCTAGCAAATCTATTTGCTTCAAGAGCCAGTTCCACTCAACTTCCTCAAGCAACTCTGACTCACCAACAAAGACTTCAAGCAGCAGGATGGAAAAAAATAGATGATGCTTTAGCCTTACCTGACGAACTAGACCAACCTTTCAATCTAAAAGAACTCAGACGTGCTACAAAGAAAACTAAAAATACAGCTCCAGGCGAGGACAAAATCACTTACAACATGCTAGCCAAGCTAGGAGAAAAGGGTGAAGAAGCCTTCTTGAATCTCATCAACAGAGTATGGGTGACAAGAACCCGACCACTCTCTTGGAACAGTGCAATTATAGTTCCTATTCCAAAACCTAAAGACCCAGGAAATCCAAGACCCATCTTATTAACAAGCTGTCTGGCCAAAACTGCAGAAAGAATGGCCCTTAATCGAATTGAATGGAAAGCCAATCCACTACACCAAAATATGTTTGCTTACAGAAAAGGTGTTGGAACCACAGAATGCCTTACCTCCCTCCTGGATAAAATCAATGACAAACCTGGAATCCTTATTTTTCTAGACCTTGAAAAAGCCTTCGAGTTAGCCAGTGCTCCAGCTATACTGTGCTGCCTTGTGGATAAGGAAATCAAAGGACACGCTCTTGCTTTTGCCAAAGGAAGCCTGCTTAACCAAGAAGCTAAAGTCAAATTCCAAGGAAAAACATCGACCTCAAAGAGGCTGGAAAATGGAACTCCGCAGGGAGGAATACTAAGCCCCTTCCTCTTCAACTGTCTCATGGAACAATTCATGAAGCTCAAGTTACCAAAAGCCAAATTTCTTAACTATGCAGACGACTTTGTGGTCATCATCAATGGCAAAGGTGCAAAGAACCATGCACAAAAATGCCTAGATATTATCAGCAAGGAAGCGGAACGCATAGCAGTGAAAATAAACAGCAATAAAACAAAAGCAATGGCCGTTAAAATGAGAACTCAAAACATCAGACTGGCAATACAAGGACAAGAAATTGAGTGGGTTACCTCTTTTCAATACCTAGGAGTCATAATAGACAACCAGTTGAAATTCACTCAAGAAATTGAATATCTTCGGCAACGCTGTAAAGCCAGAAACTCAGCATTGCGCTCTCTGACCAGTCTTAGAGAGGGTGCATCTCTACCAGTACTCAAAATGTACTACGTTCAAGCAGTTAGGTCACTCATCGACTATGCTGCTCCTGCTCTTACATCCCTCAGTGATAACCAATGGGAGAAATTGGAAATGTCTCAAAATGATGCTCTGAGAACAATGCTGGGAGCACTATATGGACGCGTAGAGAGAACCTTAGAATGGAAACAAATTTACCAGCATTAGAAAACAGGATGAAACAAAGGATAGCCACCACTATATGGCCACCATAAAAGGAAAACGTACTGGAAAAACCGCCAGGCTGTCAATCAAAGACAGCATACAGAAATCCTTTCAGAAAAACCTACAGTATAGAACAAGCTCATGGATGGATAATGTGGTCAAGATTTTAGAGAAAATGGACATGAAATGGACCATTAAAAACAAAGGGGAAGATAGACCATATCAACACTTTCGACAGCCTCCTCCATGGGAAGAATTGAATCTAAAGATAATCATTGAAAGATTACAGTTAAAAAATCAGCATGTGACCCGCAGAGGCTCAAGGAAGTAATAGAGCAACAAATGGAAACTATCTCTAGACCCACAACGACTCACATCTTCACAGACGGATCAGTTGATCAAGAAAAAGGTTCTGCTGGGGCAGCAGTTTACACTACCAACCATGAAGCTTACTGGAGCATGAATAGTGGGTGCTCAACATTGCGAACAGAATTATGTGCCCTGAAGGAGGCAATAAACTATACAATTGAGAATAATTTACATGATGTCATCATTCATACATTGATAATAACTTACATGATGTCATCATTCATACAGACTCTAAATCTTCGCTCCAGGCATTCTTATCCAGTTAGCACAGAGATAATATACAACTCCTCACAGAAATTAAACATATAGGAAAAGATGCCCATAATCGAGGGCTGTCAATCACCCTAAATTGGATACCAAGTCACATTGGCATAGATGGTAATGAAAAGGCAGACTCACTAGCAAAAGCTGCCACTGCTCTACCTGTTGTACAGGTTCAAATACCTCCAAGTTTCTCACAGATAAAGGAGCAAATCAAGAAGAAAATATTCTCAACTATTAAAAGTCGCCACAGAGCCAAAGTAGCGGAAGGAAGATCCACTGCGATATGGTACGAACAAGCCACTGGTTACTCCTCTTTCAAGCCTGGCAAAAAGATATCCAGAGACATTGCAGTAGCCATACACAGACTCAGACTTGGTTACAAGTGCTGCTGGGAGGTAATGAACCCAATAGTTAAAGAGTGTCATATCTGTGAAACAGAAGCAGAGGCGCCACTATTGCACTACTTACTGGAATGTGAAGCTACTGAAGCCCTGCGCATCAAACTCAACATTAATCCAACGACAGCAGCTGCATTAGATGCACATTCCCCCGCGACTACAATGATTAGAAAATGTTGAGGAATGGGACTCATTAGTGAGCATTCTGCATCTACATCCACCACCAAGATAATGTTAATAAAACAAGATTAAAACCAGTGCACTAAAACAGAAGCGATAAATAAGCAGGGAAAAAGGAGAAGTCCTCTCCTCCATTTTTAACTTAGACCCAAATATCACAGGAAAAAGGTTATCATGTATAACCAAACTCAATTACGGGCTCACCATAGCCCGTGCTACATAGACACTTCGTCCTGAGTAACTAAATCTTTAACAACAACAACATTCCTCATCCACAGGACGGGAGAGACATCTCTCGCCAACACATCACAAGGCGCAGTGTGGTCACAATGCGACCCAAACGTCTTAAGGTCAAAGCTACTCGACTTGACGGTCATGCTATCGGAAGAAGCAATACTTTAAAGGTCCTGAAGGACGTAACTGGCCTCAAACCCGCTGACATTAGTCAGGAAGGTGAAGATATCGTGCTCTACTTTTCATGTGAAGAGGAGCTAGAAAAACTCCTCACTAACGATGCCTTTCTTCGCAAAGAGCACTACCTACATCCTCACTTCCCACGTCAGTTCCTGGCCGGAAGAACTGTCTTGACCAGTAGGACCAGCCGGTGGATCGCTGAGCGACCTCAACATCATATCATAAACAATATCGAAGACGAAAATCCAAACCTGTCGGTATTCAACCTAGAGTTCTGCAACACCGACAAAACATCAATGAAGATTACGTTCACCACCATAGCTGCGGCCACCCAGGCTGCCACACAAGGATTCTACTGCTTCGACCTAAAAATACCACCCCACCAAATAAAAAAGGAACGATACCATGTGATCCAGCAGTGCTTTAAATGCTACGAGCTCTCCCACCCGACCAACAAGTGTCAACACCCTGTCCAGAGGTGCAGCCTGTGCGCACTGGACCATCACTACTCCATATGCAAGGCAACAGTCCATCACTGCTTGCTCTGTGATGGCAATCACCCCACAATTTCCTACCGTTGCCCCTGCAGACAGGAAATCATTAAGGCCCAGGTTGAAGCCAAAAGAAACAACTCCTCTACCTCCTTGACCAAAGCCCCAAGCGTTCAACTCACCACTTTAGCTCTCACTAGTCGACCAGAAGACTTTCCGGTTCTACCAACATGTGGCTCCTCCCAGCAGGCGACACAGCCTTCTCATTGGGGACCCAAGTTCCCACAGGCTCCTTCACAGCCCCCTGCATCACGTGCAGGCATTATCCCTGGTCTTCTTAAACTAGCGGAAAGGCTTGCAGGACCAGACAACCACCGCTTTGTCAGTGAACTAAACGCATTATACATAGACAATGGCCTGGCCCCCATCATAGCCACTAGCGTAAATCTCACTGCCTCCTCTACCACTCCGGAGACTACCACCAGGACGACCAGGTGGTCAACTTCAACACCGACTCCAGAACCGCCCATAACCCGGGCGACACAAACAAAGGTAATTCATTCTCCAGCTCCCAACACTCCTACCATCACTATCTCAGCAGCCGCGCTAGCAGACGTGCTGTCTATAAACGATAACAGCACCACCAGCGCTCCTAAAATAGCTACCACCACCAATCAACGACACCTAAACCTACCTAAGGCTGCGAGGCGAAAGTACAAAAACGCCCACTACGGAGGTTACGGACTCCTCAGACGAGGAAATCACAGTAGGAGCTCCACCGCTGCATCACAAATACGGCACCTACACGGTTCAAGACGTCATCATGGAGGCCACGTCACCAAACTCTAACGACAGCACTGCTCAGCCAAAATCGCAGGCAAAGAAAAAACGGAAAACCTATAGGTCTACACTAACCCCACCAGCTCCATAACTGGTATAGCCAGCCCTCCAGGCTGAAAACCACCATGAAGACCCCAATCCATGGCCACATCTCTAATATCAGCCACTGATACAGATAATGGCTCCAAAGAGCCTCCACTTACGAGCTCACCATAGCCCGTGCTACTGGAACTTATCGTTCTGAGTAGCGAAGCTTAAACAACAACAAACAACTTCCTCATCACAGTCGACTTGAGAATGGTCCAGGACGGACCGAAACGTCGTCGTTTCGAAGACGACGTGTGTGGTCTGGTCAACAATCGTCAATTAATTCTAGAAAATCTTCTCTTTCATTATTCCCTGTTTTGTTCAACCAGTTTATTCCACTAAAATTAAAGTCACCAATGACATAAATACTGTTAGATCTAGAGCTCTAGATATTTCTTCCCATAGATGCTTTGCTTCCATTCTGTCTAAATTTGGTAGCTTATATATAACTCCTATTATAATATTATTTGCCTTTTCGTTTAATTCTAACCAAATAGTTTCTGTGTGTGACTCAGTCTTGATTCCCTCTTTGAGACTACATTTCAAATTATCCTTAACATATATGGCTACTCCCCCTCCTCGTCTAATATATCTGTGTGAAATTTGTGAGTTTATCAGAAATCTATTTCTGTGTGAAATAGTTTAAATCCATTTATTTTATATTCAGCTAATAGTTCTCTACTTTCTACATTCATCCACGTTTCGCTAAGTGCAATAATATATATTTTTTCTGTGCATTTGTGTCTGGAGAGTTTCTCATGAGTAGGTTGGCCGTTTTTTTGGTTTTATAGTAAATCGTCAATTGTATCTTCTGATTTTTGTCTGTAGGGATAACGTTCCTATCAACAATATATTTCAGGACCCTTTCCTCCTTTTTATGAGCTGTGGAAAAGAAGTTCCTGTAAAATAGTCTAATAGGGGGTACAGGTGTTGTTAGTTGTCTCTTCAGAGGTTGCATGACCGTTTCACCTTCCTTCTTATGAAGTCTTCAACGAAACCATTGGGGAAGCCGTTGTTGACTAGGACCTGCCTTACTCTACAGAGTTCTTCATCGACTTGCTTCCATCCTGAGCTGTGTCTGAGAGCACGGTCGACATAAGCGTTAACAACACTCCTCTTGTACCTGTCTGGGCAGTCACTGTTGGCAATGAGGCGCATTCTTATGTTTATTTCCTTAGTGTAGACTGCAGTGTGGAAACCTGCGCTCCTTTCCATGACTTACATCTAGAAAGGGCAGCTTCCCATCCTTCTCCATCTCGTAAGTGAAACGCAACACAGAATTCCACTCAAATGCCTCTTTCAGCTCCTGCAGATGTCTGTCATCAGGTACCTGTGTAAAAATATCGTCAACATACCTGCAGTATATCACCGGTTTCAAGTTCATGTCGAGTTCATGTCATGTTCACAACACTGCAGGTATGTTGACTTCATTTTTACAGCACACCACTCACCACACACCACAAGGAGCAGTGTGGTCACAATGCGACCCAAACGTCTTAAGGTCAGAGCTACTCCACTTGACGGTCATGCTATCGGTCATGCTATCGGGAGAAGCAATATTTTAAAGAACCTGAAGGATGTTACTGGCTTCGAACCCGCTGACATTAGTCAGGAAGGAGAAGATATCGTGCTCTTCTTTTCATGTGAAGAGGAGCTAGGAAAAACTCCTGACTAACGATGCCATTCTTCGTAAAGAGCACTACCTACATCCTCACTTCCCACGTCAGTTCCTGGCCGGAAGAACTATTTTTATCAGCAGGACCAGCCAGTGGATCGCTGACCGACCTCAACATCATATCAAGGACAATATCGAGGACGAAAATCCAAACCTGTCGGTATTCAAACTAGAGTTCTGCAACACCGACAAAACATCAATGAAGATTACGTTCACCACCATAGCTGCGGCCACCCAGGCTTCCACACAAGGATTCTACTGCTTTGGCTTAAAAATTCCACCCCACCAAATAAAAAAGGAACGATACCATGAGATCCAGCAGTGCTTTAAGTGCTACGAGCTCTCTCACCCGGCCAATAAGTGTCAACACCCTGTCCAGAGGTGCAGCCTGTGCGCACTGGACCATCACTACTCCATATGCAAGGCAACAGTCCATCACTGCTTGCTCTGTGATGGCAGTCACCCCGCAATTTCCTACCGCTGCCCCTGCAGACAGGAAATCATCAAGGCCCAGGTTGAAGCCAAAAGAAACAACTCGTCTATCTCCTCGACCAGAGCCCCAAGCGTTCAACCCACCACCTTAGCTCTCACTAATCGACCAGAAGACTTTCCAGTCTTACCAACATGTGGCTCCTCTGAGCAGGCGACACAGTCTTCTCATTGGGGACCCAAGTTCCCACAGGCTCCTTCACAGCCCCTTGCATCACGTGCAGGCATTATCCCTGGTCTTATTAGACTTGCGGAGAGGCTAGCAGGACCAGACAACCACCGCTGTGTCAGTGAACTAAACGCATTATACATAGACAATGGCCTGGTCCCCATCATAGGCACTAGCGTAAATCTCACTGCCTCCTCTACCACTCAGGAGACTACCACCAGGACGACCAGGTGGTCAACTTCAACACCGACTCCAGAACCGCCCATGACCCGGGCGACACAAACAGGTAATTCCCTCACCAGCTCCCAACACTCCTACCATCACTATCTCAGCAGACGCGCTAGCAGACGTGCTGTCTACAAACGATAACAGCACCACCAGCGCTCCTAAAATAGCTACAACCACCAATCAACGACACCTAAACCTACCTAAGGCTGTAAGGCGAAAGTACAAAAACGCCCACTACGGAGGTTACGGACTTCTCAGACGAGGAAATCATAGTAGGAGCTCCACCGCTGCATCACAAATACGACACCTACACGGTTCAAGACTTCCTCATGGAGGTCACGTCACCAAACTCCAACGACAGCACTGCTCAGCCAAAGTCGCAGGCAAAGAAAAAACGGAAAACCTAGAGGTCCACACTAATCCCACCAGCTCTATAACTGGTATAGCCAGCCCCCTAGGCTGAAAACCTAAGTTCTAAGTAGTGAATCTTAAACAACAACAACCTAAATAATAGCATAATAGAACACTGTTTAGTGTTTGTCGGTTATAGTTGTGTGTGTAAACTAAAGTCTTTGAAAATGTAATAAGTTATTACGAAACGCGTTCAAGTGTCACGTCAGACTAGAAATAAAAATGAATTTTGGAGAATTGATTTTTCAATTACCATCGACAGTGAAAAGAAACATAAGAAATATTGAGAAAATTCGTGTTAGAATTATTAATCGTACTTTTTCGGTCATATTTAATAGTAATATATGTTTACAAGAAAGACTGAAATATATATATTTCAGAAAGAAAGAAAGACATATATATATATATATATATATATATATGTCTTTCTTTCTTTCTGAAATATATATATTTCAGTCTTTCTTGTAAACATATATTACTATTAAATATGACCGAAAAAGTACGATTAATAATTCTAACACGAATTTTCTCAATATTTCTTATGTTTCTTTTCACTGTCGATGGTAATTGAAAAATCAATTCTCCAAAATTCATTTTTAATTCTAGTCTGACGCGACACGGGCGCGTTTCGTAAAACTTATTACATTTTCAAAGACTTCACAAATACACAACTGATTAGAACTTACGTCTCTCTGATATTATATCTACATTTGAGAACCCAGTAAAAAAAAAACCAGTATATAGGCAAGACAACAACATCTCTTTCTAGGCGTTTAACGATGCATAAGCAACAGGGCTCCATTAAGGAACATATAATCTCTTCCCATAACCAAACCATCGCCAGAGAAATCCTAGTAAACAACACAGAAATCATCGATAGATACAGCGATAGCAGGCGGCTTGACGTTTGCGAGGCACTACACATCAAGAAGTCAACACCAGCAATCAACAGCCAATTATTGCACAACTATATTCTACCCACCTCAAGACTCCTCTCCAATATAGAAGCATCAAGAAATATGGACCAATAGGCTTTCTACAAACACTTCTATTCAATACCCAATAATAATATATGTCTACAGGAAAGACTGCTACCAAAATATACTAATATATATATATATATATATATATATATATATATATATATATATATATATATATATATATATATATATATATATATATATATATATATATATATATATATATATATATATATATTGGTGTATACTGGCAGCAGGTTTTCTTTCAAACATGTTTCATTGAATATGACCGCATATTCTGTATTTATTATTTTCTGGTTCAGGGCTTCTATCCCTCTAACTATTTTCTTAGCATCAGGGCTTAATTGAAATAGGAGTTCTCCAAAACTCATTTCGTACTTTTAAGGTGAAGAAAAGAAGTGATTTACTATAGAGTGTATTACACTTATTTGTATAATTTGCACGACGTTTCGAACCTCCATGGTTCATTCTCAAGTGAACAGATCTTACAATACTAGTTGATTTTATACCCTCATTAGGTCAGGTGATAATACAATGAAGGTGAAAAACATGGGGGGATACATAAGGGATAAATGTGAGGTGAAACATAGAGGCTGCAGAAGGCTTATTGGCCCATACGAGGCATCTCCTATCTAAACACAAAGATTAATCCAGTGTAATTGGCCTGTTATGTTGGACATTGTCTTCTGTGTTGGCATCGATATGTTCTTGTCTTGTCCTTACTCTCATGGTGGGTAGAGTAAATAGTTCCGTGATTTGGGTGTTCATGGTAGGTCGCTCTATTCTTATGTGAATTGCCTCAAGAATTTGTAATCTTCTTGAATCTTGGGTTTTGTCTATTATGCAAGTATTCTTGTTCAACATTTCTCTTGTTAGAGTAATGTCATGGGCTTGTCTCATGTGATTCCTAGGGGCACCAGATTGAAGATGGCATGTCAAACGCCTCGTCAGCTTGGTCGACGTCATACCTATGTACTTACATTGAAGGTTACATCCTTCGTGGGGGCAAGTGTACATGTATACAACGCTTGACTGCTGTAGAGGGTTCTCCGTCGGCTTCGGGCTGTTTTTGATAAGGAGTTCGGAAGTCTTCTTGGTTTTGTAGAATATTATCAGGTTTATGTTTTGGTTAGGAGTAGTGCTTTTTGCTCCTTTACGGATTATTTCTTTCATTATTCTTTCCTCTTTTATATGTTCACTGTGCATGGTTGATTTGTAATATAATTTTATTGGGGGTGTTGTGGTTTCTGTTCTAGGTTCTGAATTATACCAACGGTCCAAGTGTCTTCTTATAGCAGCATTTATTTCCGCGTTGCTATATCCGTTGTTCACCAATACCTGAGTTACTCTTTCAAACTCTCTACTCACGTTGCTCCATTCAGAGCAGTGGGTAAGCGCTCGACGAATATAAGCATTGAGAACACTGGCTTTGTATCTTTGGGGGCACTCACTTCTACCGTTCAGGCATAATCCTATGTTGGTGGGCTTGGTATATACGTTGGTGCTTAAAGAGGTTCCTGTTTTCGTTATTAGTACATCCAAGAATGGCAGACTGTTATTTTCACTATTTTCATGTGTAAATCGGAGTACTGACTCTCTCTCTAGGTGTCTTTTTAGGTCAATTAGTTCATCTGAGTCTTTTACTATTACGAATATGTCATCTACATAACGGCAGTATACAGTTGGTTTTTGTCTGCTACTGAAGACCCTATCTTCGATGGTTCCCATATAAAAATTAGCAAATAAAACTCCTAAGGGGGAGCCCATTGCTACTCCGTCTATTTGTAAATACATGTCTCCTTGTGGACTGATGAAAGGGGCTTCCTTTGTACATGCTTCGAGAAGACTTTTCAAGTGTGGCTCAGGTATGTCTAATTTGGGGGTGCTCTCGTCTCTGTATACTCTGTCTAGTATCATTCCTATGGTTGTGTCGACTGGGACGTTGGTAAATAGGGATTCAACGTCCAGGGAAGCGATGATTCCATCGGGCTGGGTAGATTTGATCAATTCCAGGAAATCTGCTGATGATTGTAGACTAAACTTATTTGGAGTGTATGGAGTTAGGAGTTCATTGAGTTTCTTTGCCAGGTGATAATATGGGGTTGGTATTTGGCTGATTATAGGGCGTAGTGGGTTACCTGGTTTATGCGTCTTAACATTGCCGTAGGCATATCCTAAGCCATAGTCGCCTTGAAGTTTATTGAAATGCACTTGCCCAATAATGAAAGAAATAATCCGTAAAGGAGTAAAAAGCACTACTCCTAACCAAAACATAAACCTGATAATATTCTACAAAACCAAGAAGACTTCCGAACTCCTTATCAAAAACAGCCCGAAGCCGACGGAGAACCCTCTACAGCAGTCAAGCGTTGTATACATGTACACTTGCCCCCACGAAGGATGTAACCTTCAATGTAAGTACATAGGTATGACGTCGACCAAGCTGACGAGGCGTTTGACATGCCATCATCAATCTGGTGCCCCTAGGAATCACATGAGACAAGCCCATGACATTACTCTAACAAGAGAAATGTTGAACAAGAATACTTGCATAATAGACAAAACCCAAGATTCAAGAAGATTACAAATTCTTCAGGCAATTCACATAAGAATAGAGCGACCTACCATGAACACCCAAATCACGGAACTATTTACTCTACCCACCATGAGAGTAAGGACAAGACAAGAACATATCGATGCCAACACAGAAGACAATGTCCAACATAACAGGCCAATTACACTGGATTAATCTTTGTGTTTAGATAGGAGATGCCTCGTATGGGCCAATAAGCCTTCTGCAGCCTCTATGTTTCACCTCACATTTATCCCTTATGTATCCCCCCATGTTTTTCACCTTCATTGTATTATCACCTGACCTAATGAGGGTATAAAATCAACTAGTATTGTAAGATCTGTTCACTTGAGAATGAACCATGGAGGTTCGAAACGTCGTGCAAATTATACAAATAAGTGTAATACACTCTATAGTAAATCACTTCTTTTCTTCACCTTAAAAGTACGAAAATGAGTTTTGGAGAACTCCTATTTCAATTAAGCCCTGATGCTAAGAAAATAGTTAGAGGGATAGAAGCCCTAAACCAGAAAATAATAAATACAGAATATGCGGTCATATTCAATGAAACATGTTTGAAAGAAAACCTGCTGCCAGTATACACCAATATAAACCCACATGACCCAGCAGTCCGCAATACAGAGTTTACCTATAGGTATAGGCAAGAGCTCATTCGGCATCAACTAAACAAGAAGAAGGAAGCCCTCCAAACCTTTATAGAGCAGGCGGAGCATCTGTTAAACAAATGGACCCAGTACGACATCCTGATAATATTCTATCCAACTCAAGCAAACCATCAACAGTGAACTATTTAACCTGAAACAACAACATAAAACTCTTGTAGAAACAAAGACACTCCGTAAGTTAACATCCCTAAACGGTGGACAGCTAAAAATCCCTCGTCCTAAAGATGGCTACTTTAACCTGACTTCTTATGATCTTACCCAGGACCAACGAGACCTCTTAAACCTTGGTCTAAATTGTCAATTCTTATCTAAACCAAAGATGCATCAAAAACGCCTGGAAATCGAAATGCTTCTGGACGATATCCATAAGCTAGAAGACAACGAAAAAGTCATCACCACTGACACACTTCAAGCTGAACTACTTGCAGAAGCAGGGAAAAAACGAGGAACATATTCATCTACAATCTTAACCCCACGACTCAAAGAAGCAGCGAAACAACTAAAAAATCTGAAAGACGTAACAATAAGAAAAGCCGACAAAACAGCAGCATATGTATTGATTCCTAACCATGAATACATGAACAAAATTAGCGACATCCTAAGTGACGACTCCAAATTTCAACGAATCACGAGGAACCCCGTAGAAGACCTTAAGCGGAAAGTAAACAAAACAATTACAGCAATCAACGCAAAGAAAGGTAGTGTGCATTTCAATAAACTTCAAGGCGACTATGGCTTAGGATATGCCTACGGCAATGTTAAGACGCATAAACCAGGTAACCCACTACGCCCTATAATCAGCCAAATACCAACCCCAACTTATCACCTGGCAAAGAAACTCAATGAACTCCTAACTCCATACACTCCAAGTAAGTTTAGTCTACAATCATCAGCAGATTTCCTAGAATTGATCAAATCTACCCAGCCCGATGGAATCATCGCTTCCCTGGACGTTGAATCCCTATTTACCAACGTCCCAGTCGACACAACCATAGGAATGATACTAGACAGAGTATACAGAGACGAGAGCACCCCCAAATTAGACATACCTGAGCCACACTTGAAAAGTCTTCTCGAAGCATGTACAAAGGAAGCCCCTTCCATCAGTCCACAAGGAGACATGTATTTACAAATAGACGGAGTAGCAATGGGCTCCCCCTTAGGAGTTTTATTTGCTAATTTTTATATGGGAACCATCGAAGATAGGGTCTTCAGTAGCAGACAAAAACCAACTGTATACTGCCGTTATGTAGATGACATATTCGTAATAGTAAAAGACTCAGATGAACTAATTGACCTAAAAAGACACCTAGAGAGAGAGTCAGTACTCCGATTTACACATGAAAATAGTGAAAATAACAGTCTGCCATTCTTGGATGTACTAATAACAAAAACATGAACCTCTTTAAGCACCAACGTATATACCAAGCCCACCAACATAGGATTATGCCTGAACGGTAGAAGTGAGTGCCCCCAAAGATACAAAGCCAGTGTTCTCAATGCTTATATTCGTCGAGCGCTTACCCACTGCTCTGAATGGAGCAACGTGAGTAGAGAGTTTGAAAGAATAACTCAGGTATTGGTGAACAACGGATATAGCAACGCGGAAATAAATGCTGCTATAAGAAGACACTTGGACCGTTGGTATAATTCAGAACCTAGAACAGAAACCACAACACCCCCAATAAAATTATATTACAAATCAACCATGCACAGTGAACATATAAAAGAGGAAAAAATAATGGAAGAAATAATCCGTAAAGGAGTAAAAAGCACTACTCCAAACCAAAACATAAACCTGATAATATTCTACAAAACCAAGAAGACTTCCGAACTCCTGATCAAAAACAGCCCGAAGCCGACGGAGAACCCTCTACAGCAGTCAAGCGTTGTATACATGTACACTTGCCCCCACGAAGGATGTAACTTTCAATGTAAGTACATAGGTATGACGTCGACCAAGCTGACGAGGCGTTTGACATGCCATCTTCAATCTGGTGCCCCTAGGAATCACATGAGACAAGCCCATGACATTACTCTAACAAGAGAAATGTTGAACAAGAATACTTGCATAATAGACAAAACCCAAGATTCAAGAAGATTACAAATTCTTGAGGCAATTCACATAAGAATAGAGCGACCTACCATGAACACCCAAATCACGGAACTATTTACTCTACCCACCATGAGAGTAAGGACAAGACAAGAACATATCGATGCCAACACAGAAGACAATGTCCAACATAACAGGCCAATTACACTGGATTAATCTTTGTGTTTAGATAGGAGATGCCTCGTATGGGCCAATAAGCCTTCTGCAGCCTCTATGTTTCACCTCACATTTATCCCTTATGTATCCCCCCATGTTTTTCACCTTCATTGTATTATCACCTGACCTAATGCGGGTATAAAATCAACTAGTATTGTAAGATCTGTTCACTTGAGAATGAACCATGGAGGTTCGAAACGACGTGCAAATTATACAAATAAGTGTAATACACTCTATAGTAAATCACTTCTTTTCTTCACCTTAAAAGTACGAAAATGAGTTTTGGAGAACTCCTATTTCAATTAAGCCCTGATGCTAAGAAAATAGTTAGAGGGATAGAAGCCCTAAACCAGAAAATAATAAATACAGAATATGCGGTCATATTCAATGAAACATGTTTGAAAGAAAACCTGCTGCCAGTATACACCAATATAAACCCACATGACCCAGCAGTCCGCAATACAGAGTTTACCTATAGGTATAGGCAAGAGCTCATTCGGTATCAACTAAACAAGAAGAAGGAAGCCCTCCAAACCTTTATAGAGCAGGCGGAGCATCTGTTAAACAAATGGACCCAGTACGACATCCCTATCCAACTCAAGCAAACCATCAACAGTGAACTATTTAACCTGAAACAACAACATAAAACTCTTGTAGAAACAAAGACACTCCGTAAGTTAACATCCCTAAACGGTGGACAGCTAAAAATCCCTCGTCCTAAAGATGGCTACTTTAACCTGACTTCTTATGATCTTACCCAGGACCAACGAGACCTCTTAAATCTTGGTCTAAATTGTCAATTCTTATCTAAACCAAAGATGCATCAAAAACGCCTGGAAATCGAAATGCTTCTGGACGATATCCATAAGCTAGAAGACAACAAAAAAGTCATCACCACTGACACACTTCAAGCTGAACTACTTGCAGAAGCAGGGAAAAAACGAGGAACATATTCATCTTAACATCTTAACCCCACGACTCAAAGAAGCAGCGAAACAACTAAAAAATCTGAAAGACGTAACAATAAGAAAAGCTGACAAAACAGCAGCATATGTATTGATTCCTACCCATGAATACATGAACAAAATTAGCGACATCCTAAGTGACGACTCCAAATTTCAACGAATCACGAGGAACCCCGTAGAAGACCTTAAGCGGAAAGTAAACAAAACAATTACAGCAATCAACGCAAAGAAAGGTAGTGTGCATTTCAATAAACTTCAAGGCGACTATGGCTTAGGATATGCCTACGGCAATGTTAAGACGCATAAACCAGGTAACCCACTACGCCCTATAATCAGCCAAATACCAACCCCAACTTATCACCTGGCAAAGAAACTCAATGAACTCCTAACTCCATACACTCCAAGTAAGTTTAGTCTACAATCATCAGCAGATTTCCTAGAATTGATCAAATCTACGCAGCCCGATGGAATCATCGCTTCCCTGGACGTTGAATCCCTATTTACCAACGTCCCAGTCGACACAACCATAGGAATGATACTAGACAGAGTATACAGAGACGAGAGCACCCCCAAATTTGACATACCTCAGCCACACTTGAAAAGTCTTCTCGAAGCATGTACAAAGGAAGCCCCTTTCATCAGTCCACAAGGAGACATGTATTTACAAATAGACGGAGTAGCAATGGGCTCCCCCTTAGGAGTTTTATTTGCTAATTTATATATGGGAACCATCGAAGATAGGGTCTTCAGTAGCAGACAAAAACCAACTGTATACTGCCGTTATGTAGATGACATATTCGTAATAGTAAAAGACTCAGATGAACTAATTGACCTAAAAAGACACCTAGAGAGAGAGTCAGTATTCCGATTTACACATGAAAATAGTGAAAATAACAGTCTGCCATTCTTGGATGTACTAATAACAAAAACAGGAACCTCTTTAAGCACCAACGTATATACCAAGCCCACCAACATAGGATTATGCCTGAACGGTAGAAGTGAGTGCCCCCAAAGATACAAAGCTAGTATTCTCAATGCTTATATTCGTCGAGCGCTTACCCACTGCTCTGAATGGAGCAACGTGAGTAGAGAGTTTGAAAGAATAACTCAGGTATTGGTGAACAACGGATATAGCAACGCGGAAATAAATGCTGCTATAAGAAGACACTTGGACCGTTGGTATAATTCAGAACCTAGAACAGAAACCACAACACCCCCAATAAAATTATATTACAAATCAACCATGCACAGTGAACATATAAAAGAGGAAAAAATAATGAAAGAAATAATCCATAAAGGAGTAAAAAGCACTACTCCTAACCAAAACATAAACCTGATAATATTCTACAAAACCAAGAAGACTTCCGAACTCCTTATCAAAAACAGCCCGAAGCCGACGGAGAACCCTCTACAGCAGTCAAGCGTTGTATACATGTACACTTGTCCCCACGAAGGATGTAACCTTCAATGTAAGTACATAGGTATGACGTCGACCAAGCTGACGAGGCGTTTGACATGCCATCTTCAATCTGGTGCCCCTAGGAATCACATGAGACAAGCCCATGACATTACTCTAACAAGAGAAATGTTGAACAAGAATACTTGCATAATAGACAAAACCCAAGATTCAAGAAGATTACAAATTCTTGAGGCAATTCACATAAGAATAGAGCGACCTACCATGAACACCCAAATCACGGAACTATTTACTCTACCCACCATGAGAGTAAGGACAAGACAAGAACATATCGATGCCAACACAGAAGACAATGTCCAACATAACAGGCCAATTACACTGGATTAATCTTTGTGTTTAGATAGGAGATGCCTCGTATGGGCCAATAAGCCTTCTGCAGCCTCTATGTTTCACCTCACATTTATCCCTTATGTATCCCCCCATGTTTTTCACCTTCATTGTATTATCACCTGACCTAATGCGGGTATAAAATCAACTAGTATTGTAAGATCTGTTCACTTGAGAATGAACCATGGAGGTTCGAAACGACGTGCAAATTATACAAATAAGTGTAATACACTCTATAGTAAATCACTTCTTTTCTTCACCTTAAAAGTACGAAAATGAGTTTTGGAGAACTCCTATTTCAATTAAGCCCTGATGCTAAGAAAATAGTTAGAGGGATAGAAGCCCTAAACCAGAAAATAATAAATACAGAATATGCGGTCATATTTAATGAAACATATATATATATATGTATATATATATGTATATACATATATATATATATATATATATATATATATATGTATATAATATATATATATATTATATATTATATACATATATATATTATACATATAAATATATTATATATATAATTTTGGAGACGAAACGTGGTGAAAGATAGCAAATAAATGTGCACGAATATAGTTGTGATATGGTAAATGTCAGAAACAGGATAACGTGGCAATTGGTAACTATCCTGTGGAATTTTAATCTTTAACAATTAAAGTTAATTATAGGATGGTAAATGATTAGTTAATCAAAATCGCAGGAATTCTTGTACCCGGTACTCAATGTAAGAGAATAAGAGCAAGAAAATCCTACTAAATAAGTGAAACTGAGTTTCTAAAACAAATGAAACATTTAATTGCTCCAAGAGTGAATTAGGTAGTCCAAGAATGTAGGCATACCTTGCCGAGTCTCTATAGGACATAAGCAAGGGTTTCCCAATAAATGAATATGATACTTACAGAATTAGCGAACTTTGTGCTCTGTAAAAAGAAAGCTAATTCCCTACCTAAGTAAATATCATCATCTCTGACCGACGTGTAGGGGTGCGAGTGTCAACTGGTGACGAGAACTGCAGTTGAGGTCCCAACTCAGCAACAAAGTCCGTGCTAGAGGAACTATGGCCCTCTTTTACTCCTTCGGTCGGATTGCAGAAGATAGGGTGCTTTGACCCGAAGACAAACCAAAGTACCAGGGTACCACAATGATGATCTGCCGATAATGTGAGAAATATCCTAAGGACAAAAGGTAGTAAACACGAGTAATAACACGGAGGAAGAGATGACCAATTAAGAGAATGACTGAGGCCTACAGTCACCACGTAATCCAAAGTTATCTCACACTCACCATATGCTACTCTCGGAATGCACAATACACACAGCACCATATAAATATAAAAATTAATGATAATATTGAAAGGCTACTTTAGCAAAGTGAAGTACGTTTACCACAAATTGACGTTCTGGTACTAGTACCTGAGTAAAGCTCCTTGGACAGGCCCCCATTAAAATGTGACGGGAAAGTGTTGGAGTGTTTATGTTCGGCAGTCCTCCAATGGCAGGTGTCAAAGCCTGGTCACACTTTAAACAAAAATATAGACTGCTTGCCTGTTGTCTGTGATAAGTTAGAGGGAGGAACACGTAAAACACAAAATATGAACAATGAAACTTTAATATATTTACTTTAAACATAAATGAAAATAAAGAGAAATCTCGGGAAGTTAAATTACAGTTAAATAATGAAGAAAATGTAAAGACAATGTGAAATACAAAAATTACAATATTAAAATGGTGCTGAGAATATCGGCTATGGCTGAAACCTCCCTTCGTATACGAGCTAATGAGCTAGTATGCCAGAGAGAGATGTCATCCGTAAGAGCACAAGGAATATTCTGAAGTGGATAGCTGGTCAGGCTCAGACGTCGATTCGTGTAGAGGGCGCTGAGGTGCTGGGTGCAGGTGCACGGCTGGCGAGTCGCCAATCAGAGGCAGGCAAGCTGGTGAAGGGTAGTTAGCTGGTTTGATGACGAGCCGGCGTGAGGAGGGTGTGGAGTTGGGGGATCTTGGATACGTTTTGCCTCCTGGTCAAAACGTTTTGTGCTACTGATGACGTATCTTGAATGTAGCATCTTATACTTGTGTCTTTGGCGTAACTTAAAGTAGGGAAGAGCAGGCTCAATCTATCTTGAAAGAGATTATCGTCACAATATATATTAGTATATATATATATATATATATATATATATATATATACATATATATATATAATATATATATATATATATATATATATATATATATATATATATATATATATATTAGTATATTTTGGTAGCAGTCTTTCTTGTAAACATATGTTGTTAAATATGACCGAAAAAGTAAGATTAATAATTCTAACACGAATTTTCTCAATATTTGTAATTTTTTTTTTACTGTCGATGGTAATTGAAAAATCAATTCTCCAAAATTCATATTTATTTCTAGTCTGACGCGACGCTTGAACGTTTTTCATAATAACTTATTACATTTTCAAAGACTTTAGTTACACACTCAACTATAACCTAAAAACACTAAACAGAGTCATACTTTTACTAACACTAAACATCTGATCCGTTGCACTTATACTCACATTTGGGTGAGGTGATATGGTGCAACAGTTTTGCATAAGGTGAACAAACTTGTGACAAATACAAGACAGAACACGAAACAATGGGTATTAATTGGATATGAGAGCATAAGAATGGAAGTAACTGCAGAAGGCCTATTGGCCCATACTTCCTCTTGATGCTTCTATATTGGTTCGGAGTCTTGAAGTGGGTAGAATATAGTTGTGCATTAATTGGCTGTTGATTGCTGGTGTTGACTTTTTGATGTGTAGTGCCTCGCAGATTTCGAGCCGCCTGCTATCGCTGTATCTATCGATGATTTCTGTGTTGTTTGTTAAGACTTCTCTGGTGATGCTCTGGTTGTGAGAGGAGATTATATGTTTCTTTATGGAGCCCTGTTGTTTATGCATTGTTAATCGCCTGGAAAGAGACGTTATTGTCTTGCCTATATACCGAGTTCTTTGGGGCTTACAGTCCCCAAGTGGGAATTTGAAGGCATAGAAAACGTTGGTTTCCTTCCAGGCATTCAGCTTTGTGTCTGGGGAGTTTTTCAGGAGTAGATTGGCCGTTTTTTTGGTTTTATAACAAATATTATGTTAAAGTGAATGTGTTATAAATAAAATTTTCAGTATAAATGAGCCTATAGCACCTCGTTTGGTGGTTAGTTATATTTAAAAGTAATATTGGTTTCAAACTTTGTGAATATTTTCATATTTATGATTTATATTTGACCTTGCATGGGAAACAGTAATTGTATGTCACTTTTGTCGCGTTCCTAACCAGATATAGTCTGGGACTGGGGCAAAAATCCTGTATTGAATAACACAGTAATGCTCCTTTGGCCAGTTGTTCTAATAGTCTATCTTGAACCATTGCAACCTAAACAGTTATCACTTGTCTGTGACGTGTGGATTTTGACTATAATTTGATTTAAAAACCAGAGAACTCGAGCAAGAGAGAGGCCTTTTTATTATATTTATATCAAGTGATTTTGAATGAACTTAAACTGTCCATCAATGCATGTATGGATTAAGCCTTACTAATCGATACTTCTGAGTTTACCACATTACCGGAAACATGGCCGTTCATGTTTAACAAATTTGCTGTCTTTTTATTCCAGCATAGTTGAGGCAGTTGATAGTGGTAAGGATTGTGATGTCGTGTACCTTGACTTTAGCATAGCTTTTGATACGGTGCCACATGAAAGACTGATTAAAAAAATAGAGGCTCATGGTATTGGAAGTGCTCTATTAAGTTGGATTAGGGCATGGCTATTCCAAAGGAAACAGAGAGTTAGTATAAATGGGTTAAGTCAGAGTGGGAAAATGTTGTAAGTGGAGTGCCTCAGGGCTCTGTCCTGGGACCTCTGTTGTTTATAATATATATCAATGATTTAGATTCAGGTTTGAGTAGCAACATTTGCAAATTTGCCGATGGTACAAAAATCGGCAGGGAAATTAACACGGAAGAAGACTCACTATCACTTCAGGTTGATCTAAATAGGGTTTTGAAATGGTCAAAGGATTGGCAGATGCAGTTTAATGCTGAGAAATGTAAAGTTTTGAGGCTAGGTAATGATGATAGTGTTACAAGATACGAGCTGGGTGGTGTTGGGATTGCGAGGGGGATCTGGGAGTTGTGATGTGTAAGAATTTGGAACAAAAGGATCAATGCATGAATGTTCGTAGTGAGGCAGGTGGGACGCTGGGATTTGTTGATCGAGGCGTTGGTGACGGGACACCTGGTGTGGTTCTTCGGCTGTATCTTGCCCTGTTTGGGCCGCATTTGGATTATGCAGTTCGGTTTTGGTCGCCGTACTATGGAGTGGATGTGGATTCACTTGAGCGTGTCCAGCGTGGGATGACTAAGTTGGTTCCCCAAGTTGGAAATCTTTCATATGGGGAGGGATTGGCAAAGCTTGGGTTGCATTCGCTGGAGGGGCGAAGAGTTGGAGGTGACATGATAGAGGTTTGCAGGTGGATGAATGGACATAGCAGGGGAGATATTGGTGGGGTGTTGAAAGTATGAACGCGGGACGGAGCACGGAGCAGTGGCTATATGTTTGATGGGTTTGGATTTGGGAGGGACTTGGGTGGATGCTGGTTCGGTGGCAGGGTTGTTGATTTGTGGAACCAATTACCGCGTAACGTGGTGGAGGTGGGGTCCCTCAGTTGTTTCGGGCGCGGGTTGGACAAGTATATGAGTGGGATTGGGTGGTTATAGATAGGAGCTGCCTCGTATAGGCCAATAGGCCTTCTGCAGTTAACTTTGTTCTTATGTTCTTATGTTCTCTGTTATTTATCAATGGTTTGGAATGATTGAGATTGTTGCTGCTGGAACCCACAGATCCAAGACATTACAAGGGTGAACTCCTCTCCCTCAGGTCAACCTAATTTCTGAATCAAGCTTCTTCAGACATTGCTTATCCAGGACTGAGTGTTGAGTTCCCCTCACTGCTAAACCTGCAGGTTACCCATTATTCTCTCATACACTACTTTCACTTAATATGAATGACTATTGCTGGTTATCACCTTTATTCGTACTCTCTGTCGTCTCACATGGCTCCTCATCAAAGATTATATTCAAGCATATACTAGTAATCTTACCATTATATGCTGCTTTCACTCAAACGTAATAAATGAAGGATGAACATGATAGAAGAACACATTCCATGTTAAAACTGAACAATATGAAGTAAGTAAGTAATTATCAATAGAAGGCACCAAACCGGGAAGGTTATGTAGCACCATTAAATGTGCGGGATAATCAGAGGGCCCAAAATATCACCAAGGACGCCAATACGAGAACATAAACGCATAAAGCGAACGATATCAAAAGTATCCGAGTCACCAAGAATACTATCGAGAGACAAGCGACTGCGGGGGATGGTCGGAAAACAAGACACTCGCTCGTCCCGGAAGACAGGACATTCAACAATGAACAATATGAAGATAACATGTTATGGCTGAATATGACGAAAAACTTTATAAAAAACCTAACTAATGCTTTCTTATCTTAAACCACGTGTCGTTACTCTGATTCATACTAGATAAGTTTAGATTCTGAAAATACACAGGTAAATATTGTTTTGGAAAGAGTAGTAATTGAAGTGATTACCATATAACATAAAAGACATTGGAATTCAGGATTGCTGCAAGCGATGGTTAGACATGTATATGCATAAATTTTATTCAAAATGAAAATACATGGGCAATAGGTATTATTTTGAAGTCTCATTTATCCATATAAATGAAAGTGCAACAATAACATCACCTTGTACTCACCTAGTTGTGCTTGCGGGGGTTGAGCTCTGGCTCTTTGGTCCCGCCTTTCAACTGTCAATCAACAGGTGTACAGATTCCTGAACCTACTGGGCTCTATCATATCTATATTTGAAACTGTGTATGGAGTCAGCCTCCACCACACCACTGCCTAATACATTCCATCTGTTAACTACTCCATCTGTTAACTACCGGGAGCAGTGTGGGGGCATTTGCACTCCCAGTTGCAATTCTTTTGATCATGTCGTGGCGGAATCGTCAAAGGCGCGTTAGGGATCATCCTAGACGTAAGTTCGAACCCCCATCACAGCCCTTGTGGATTTGTTCGTATGATGAATCACGCTATTGTGATTTCTGTGGGTATTGAAATGAGGGCGAAGATGTAGAACAACTTGTTGATAAAGCCCGGGTGCAGGGGGAATTGTGTAAAACAGGGAGCAGTTGCACTCACGGTTGCAATTCCATTCACCATGTCGTGGCGCAGTCGACTAAGGTTCGTCTGGGTTCATCTTGGGCTGTAAGTTCAAACCCTCATCACGGTCATTGTGGATTGGTTAATTTAGAGTTTGTTTTTCACTTCAGTGTTAAAAAAGTTGTTCATCAAGGACGGTTTATTTCAACACTTTAGAGAAACCGCTAGACTCGTGATGGTTTATGCATAATAACAATTGTGGTATCTGTTAACAGGCAGGAGAGCCCTTCACGAGGCAGCCGAAGGTGGTCACGACAACATTGTGAAGGCCCTCCTCGACGCTGGAGCAGACGTCAACGCTGCAGATGATATAGGTAAGTATCACAATTATGCATCCCAACATTATATAGCACTCAAGTCACACAACACCCCAAACTTATAGTGTAACAAAATAGAATATTGTTATTTTATAATACAATACGGAGCACAAAGGGTGTTTACGTTCCCCAGCCTGCCTAAGAAACAATTAAATGTTCAACATTTATAGTAACATTATTCACAAGAAATATGCTCTCAAAATAATGGTATTACTGTAGTGCAAACATTACATATATTATGCTACATAATTCACTATGTATATGAGGAAGAACATTACTTCATTGTTTAGGTGTCGCACATTACAGAACACGTAGAGTGACACACAATATAATACATTGATGGTATTACTCAGTACTCCACATTTATGACACATCACACTACGTCACGTATTGAACACATCACACTACGTCACGTACTGAACACATCACACACCGTCCCATATTGAACACATCACACTACGTCACGTATTGAATACATTACACTACGTCACATATTGAACATATAATACACAGCTTAAGGTGTTACACAATTCATATAGTGTCCCAAAACACACTTCACATTTGGCATCAAACAATGCAATACATTTAATCTGTGACATATTTCACGACACTGATCGCAACAAATATGGTGTTTCTCAATATACCATGCTTATATGGGCGCAAAACAAAGAAAAAACATAAAGGTACTAAGTTTAAGTCACAGTGAAGCACAATCATTGTGACACACAGTGCACAGTATATGTGATGTCACCCCACAAACACACTACACTTATGACAACACCAAACAACCATGTAGATGATGACTCACAATTAGTCAATGGCACAACTAGAATTTTGCTTGGAAATCAATCAATCAATACTTTCCCATTTGTAATAAGTACCAATTTGACAATTAATATATTCAAAATGTAAATAAACATCTCCTAACCATTGCCTTGTGGCACTTTTTCTGTGGACTCCTCATTAGAGAGGCTTCGTTGACAAAATTAAACAAATAATTCTTTCTTTAGTAATTATAGGAAAAGTTATGCCAAATTGGGGGAGGAAATGTATATAAATTATTATTCATGTCACAGTTTTGCACTGAAATGATTTGGGGTTTCTCTGACAGATTACGGATATAAAGGTATACAAAAAATAGAATAACAAATATGAATTTTATGAATATGCTAATAAAGTAATTACAATAAAATGAAAAAAAAAATTAGTTGCATTTTGTGGTTGATAGGGACCTTAGAAATAGGTTTGTGCCTCAGATCTCCCCAGGCAAAATATAAGAATATCAACGAAACAAAACTTGTATTAAGTTATGCAAAACATGTAGAAAAAATGGAATGATTTAGAACAATTTAAATTTCCTTATATTTAGTGGTAGCAAATCAGCACCATAAGAAATATGATATATATATAATAATATTACATTTGAAACAAACATTTAACATTTTGTTTTTTATTATCTTAAATTAAAAAAAATAGATTACATACAAATTAAGAAACAGTAATTACTTACTTTTCCTTGGGTTTGGGAGCACAAATATGTAGTATTATTGGTGTGTGTTGCCTCCCTGACCTAGCCAAGCAACCCGTCCTCTTACAAATTACGTCGCTTTTCCCTCATGTGCAATACGGCCAAAAATTACCGTATTTTAATTTTAAACATAATGAAAAAAAAATCTATTTAAAATGGACCCAAAGCAGCAAGTTTTGGGTCCCCTGGTAGGTTAAGAGGGCTGGAAAATCTTCTAAGGTTTCAAAACGTCATGAAAACTGTTATTTAAACTGACTTCTCGTAATCTAATAGAGTAAGCCAGAGGACCCAAAACAGAAAACGTGACAGAAGTCAATTTCGTGAGCCGAGCTCATTTTCCATTACGACTATTTATGGCCTTAGTACGCAAACCACCGAAAAGCAACGTAATTTGTAAGAGGACACGTTGAGCCAAGGACCGCCCCCCCCCCCCTCCCGAGACTCAGGCCGGAGCCTAGATAAAAGGATGCCACAATCGGTGATGGACGAGATTTACACAAATTCTCGTATAATTCCGTTAATATAACAGATAGTTAAAATATTTTCCAACAGTGTTATTGATAAGGACAATCGAAGGTGATTGCACATTACTGAAGGGGGAAATGTTCTCGTGTCATAAGGTGTTACGGACCCGGATCCAGCGTCCGAGCACGGAGCAGTGACGACCACGCCATCTGTGGGTCGGCTCCCGAAACCCCCTTCAAACGGACGACGACACCTGGTGAGGACGACGTGTACTGGCCACAAGGGCCAGTTTCCAGCCCTGTTCAGCACACAACACAGCCGCTGCTGACCTCTGGTGAGGTGGTCCTCAGACGACAATGCCATCTATGGAGTGGATATGTCGGGCGTTTGTGTCTGAGCTTGTAAGTGAGGTGCTTTAGTGTGTCCCTGTTATTGATGACGTGTCTACTTACAGAGTCGACCTGGGACTGCTGTAAGAGAAGTTGAGTCAGTCTACCCAAGGCAGCCGTCCCCATACCTTGTGCTTTGCTGCAGCAGCTGTGAGTCGCCTCCCGGAGGAACACTGTGGTGTTACCCTGCCAGTGAAGTGGCAGTAGAAGGATTGTCGTTCCCGGGACCGACTGCTGGAGACGATTGACCACTGGGGTATTGAGGACAGGAGAGTGATTTGTGGTATCACACGAGGCTCCTGACTAGGGCGCTACCCTAGTATCGCTCGTGGAGTGGCCTGACCAGCGTTGCTGATCCGGAACCTGCCAGCTGTTCTGCTGGACTTGTGGTTGACGGCCTCCACGGCAGTGCCCCAGTGGAACTGTGTTTTGGCTGGCCTGTGTCTGGGGTAGACTCAGCTTGATCGAAGGATTCGTCAAGAGACCACGAAAGCACCGAGGATTCGGCACCGAGAGGATCCCGCGTCTTCAGGAGAAGACAACCGTGTATATACTTCCCTTGTGTAGTGTTAATATCCCTCCCCCAGTGTAACTTTTATATATTAATTATTGGTGAAGGTAATTATAATCTTAAGTTTTTGCCTTTCTTTCCCTTCCCCTTTTATTTTACTTGCGTCACGGATCTCATCCCTTGAAAGCCACTACTGGCTTGGGGCCGGATACAACTTCCTCTAACGACATCAGAGTACGAACCCAGTTGCGACCCGAGAGGGCCGTAACATAAGGAAATAAGACCAAAAACAAGAGAAACAGAATCAATAAAAGTTTCCCAAATTTTTGATCAATATTCTTATATAGTAGTACTATACGTTACTCTTTAAGAATATATAATACATCACATTTCTGCTGATACTTTTGGACAAAACATTCACTATTCATTCGGAAGCACACAGCAGACTATATTTCTGGATTTATTCAATACACCCGACTTACAAACCATGTAGGAGACTACATAGAGCACAAGACTAAATTGGAGAAAGTTTAAAGGTTGGCTATCGCACAAGTACCCGAGATGATGGGAATGATCTAAAGGAGAGACTACTGAAACTAAATCTCATTTAACTGGAAGACAGAAGAGATAGAGGAGACATGATCACCACAAACAAGATTCTCAGAGGAATTGATAGGGTAAATATTTTATTTTTATTTATTTTAGTGATATAGTAGTTAACATCGTTGATCGCACTTTCGTGGATCGTTGTGTCAAAATTTCAAAGTAATCGGTGAAGAACTTTCGGAGATTACAGCGTGTGTTGCTCCTACATTCAACTGATGGCGCTGTTTATATAAAAAAATCATGTTTTTTTCCTGTCAGATGTGAGGCATTTATAAAGTAGATATATAAAAACATTCGCTTATTTGAATGCAACGTTGTGTCAAAATTTCAAAGCAGTGGGTAAAGAGGTTTCGAAGATGTTCCCTCACATGAAAAACACAGTTTTTCCAAGAAAAGCATGTTTTTTCCTGTCACAGAAATGACACCTATACAGCATGTATATAAAAAACGTGCTCGGATGCGAATGAAACGTTCTGTGAAAATTTCAAAGAATTTCGGTGAAAAAACTTTCGGAGATTAGCGATTTTGAACAAACGAACATTTCCATTTATATATATATATATATATATATATATATATATATATATATATATATATATATATATATATATATATATTTTGGTAGCAGTCTTTCCTGTAGACATATATTATTAAATATGACCGAAAAAGTAAGATTAATAATTCTAACACGAATTTTCTCAATCTTTCGTACATTACGCTTCACTGTTGGAGGTAAATCAAAAATCACTTCTCCAAAATTCATTTTTATTTCTAGTCTGACGCGACACGGGCGCGTTTCGTAAAACTTATTACATTTTCAAAGACTTCACAAATACACAACTGATTAGAACTAGCGTTTCCCTGATTTTATATCTACATTTGAGTGAGGTGGGAAGGGTGATGTGGCATTACATTTGAGTGAGGTGGGAAGGGTGATGTGGCATTAACACAAGACAGAACACTAGAGGATATTAATAGGGTATTAAAAGTATCAACACAAGACAGAACAGAAACAATGGGTATTGAATAGAAGTGTTTGTAGAAAGCCTATTGGTCCATATTTCTTGATGCTTCTATATTGGAGCGGAGTCTTGAGGTGGGTAGAATATAGTTGTGCAATAATTGGCTGTTGATTGCTGGTGTTGACTTCTTGATGTGCAGTGCCTCGCAAACGTCAAGCCGCCTGCTATCGCTGTATCTATCGATGATTTCTGTGTTGTTTACTAGGATTTCTAGGATTATAGAAATCCTAGTAAACAACACAGAAATCATCGATAGATACAGCGATAGCAGGCGGCTTGACGTTTGCGAGGCACTGCACATCAAGAAGTCAACACCAGCAATCAACAGCCAATTATTGCACAACTATATTCTACCCACCTCAAGACTCCGCTCCAATATAGAAGCATCAAGAAATATGGACCAATAGGCTTTCTACAAACACTTCTATTCAATACCCATTGTTTCTGTTCTGTCTTGTGTTGATACTTTTAATACCCTATTAATATCCTCTAGTGTTCTGTCTTGTGTTAATGCCACATCACCCTTCCCACCTCACTCAAATGTAATGCCACATCACCCTTCCCACCTCACTCAAATGTAGATATAAAATCAGGGAAACGCTAGTTCTAATCAGTTGTGTATTTGTGAAGTCTTTGAAAATGTAATAAGTTTTACGAAACGCGCCCGTGTCGCGTCAGACTAGAAATAAAAATGAATTTTGGAGAAGTGATTTTTGATTTACCTCCAACAGTGAAGCGTAATGTACGAAAGATTGAGAAAATTCGTGTTAGAATTATTAATCTTACTTTTTCGGTCATATTTAATAATATATATATATATATATATATATATATATATATATATATATATATATATATATATATATATATATATAAGCCTATACTTGCATAAACCACAAGTGAAGATAAACAATCTTTGGACAACACCCACCAGTGGGACTCGAACCCAGAAAGCACAACTACCTTCCAGTAGCTGGCATAACTAGTATGCTTTAACCCACTACGCCATCAGACCTTACAAAAGAAGTAGATAGTTCGAGATATATATATCTCAAACATCTCTACCTCCCGAAGGCACCAGATGAGTGAGGGGTCAGTCTGCAATTTTCGTCAAGCCACTGTCAATGTGAGAGAACTCGTGTCCAGCTTATAAGCCTATACTTGCATAAACCACAAGTGAAGATAAACAATCTTTGGACAACACCCACCAGTGGGACTCGAACCCAGAAAGCACAACTACCTTCCAGTAGCTGGCATAACTAGTATGCTTTAACCCACTACGCCATCAGACCTTACAAAAGAAGTAGATAGTTCGAGATATATATATCTCAAACATCTCTACCTCCCGAAGGCACCAGATGAGTGAGGGGTCAGTCTGCAATTTTCGTCAAGCCACTGTCAATGTGAGAGAACTCGTGTCCAGCTTATAAGCCTATACTTGCATAAACCACAAGTGAAGATAAACAATCTTTGGACAACACCCACCAGTGGGACTCGAACCCAGAAAGCACAACTACCTTCCAGTAGCTGGCATAACTAGTATGCTTTAACCCACTACGCCATCAGACCTTACAAAAGAAGTAGATAGTTCGAGATATATATATCTCAAACATCTCTACCTCCCGAAGGCACCAGATGAGTGAGGGGTCAGTCTGCAATTTTCGTCAAGCCACTGTCAATGTGAGAGAACTCGTGTCCAGCTTATAAGCCTATACTTGCATAAACCACAAGTGAAGATAAACAATCTTTGGACAACACCCACCAGTGGGACTCGAACCCAGAAAGCACAACTACCTTCCAGTAGCTGGCATAACTAGTATGCTTTAACCCACTACGCCATCAGACCTTACAAAAGAAGTAGATAGTTCGAGATATATATATCTCAAACATCTCTACCTCCCGAAGGCACCAGATGAGTGAGGGGTCAGTCTGCAATTTTCGTCAAGCCACTGTCAATGTGAGAGAACTCGTGTCCAGCTTATAAGCCTATACTTGCATAAACCACAAGTGAAGATAAACAATCTTTGGACAACACCCACCAGTGGGACTCGAACCCAGAAAGCACAACTACCTTCCAGTAGCTGGCATAACTAGTATGCTTTAACCCACTACGCCATCAGACCTTACAAAAGAAGTAGATAGTTCGAGATATATATATCTCAAACATCTCTACCTCCCGAAGGCACCAGATGAGTGAGGGGTCAGTCTGCAATTTTCGTCAAGCCACTGTCAATGTGAGAGAACTCGTGTCCAGCTTATAAGCCTATACTTGCATAAACCACAAGTGAAGATAAACAATCTTTGGACAACACCCACCAGTGGGACTCGAACCCAGAAAGCACAACTACCTTCCAGTAGCTGGCATAACTAGTATGCTTTAACCCACTACGCCATCAGACCTTACAAAAGAAGTAGATAGTTCGAGATATATATATCTCAAACATCTCTACCTCCCGAAGGCACCAGATGAGTGAGGGGTCAGTCTGCAATTTTCGTCAAGCCACTGTCAATGTGAGAGAACTCGTGTCCAGCTTATAAGCCTATACTTGCATAAACCACAAGTGAAGATAAACAATCTTTGGACAACACCCACCAGTGGGACTCGAACCCAGAAAGCACAACTACCTTCCAGTAGCTGGCATAACTAGTATGCTTTAACCCACTACGCCATCAGACCTTACAAAAGAAGTAGATAGTTCGAGATATATATATCTCAAACATCTCTACCTCCCGAAGGCACCAGATGAGTGAGGGGTCAGTCTGCAATTTTCGTCAAGCCACTGTCAATGTGAGAGAACTCGTGTCCAGCTTATAAGCCTATACTTGCATAAACCACAAGTGAAGATAAACAATCTTTGGACAACACCCACCAGTGGGACTCGAACCCAGAAAGCACAACTACCTTCCAGTAGCTGGCATAACTAGTATGCTTTAACCCACTATGCCATCAGACCTTACAAAAGAAGTAGATAGTTCGAGATATATATATCTCAAACATCTCTACCTCCCGAAGGCACCAGATGAGTGAGGGGTCAGTCTGCAATTTTCGTCAAGCCACTGTCAATGTGAGAGAACTCGTGTCCAGCTTATAAGCCTATACTTGCATAAACCACAAGTGAAGATAAACAATCTTTGGACAACACCCACCAGTGGGACTCGAACCCAGAAAGCACAACTACCTTCCAGTAGCTGGCATAACTAGTATGCTTTAACCCACTACGCCATCAGACCTTACAAAAGAAGTAGATAGTTCGAGATATATATATCTCAAACATCTCTACCTCCCGAAGGCACCAGATGAGTGAGGGGTCAGTCTGCAATTTTCGTCAAGCCACTGTCAATGTGAGAGAACTCGTGTCCAGCTTATAAGCCTATACTTGCATAAACCACAAGTGAAGATAAACAATCTTTGGACAACACCCACCAGTGGGACTCGAACCCAGAAAGCACAACTACCTTCCAGTAGCTGGCATAACTAGTATGCTTTAACCCACTACGCCATCAGACCTTACAAAAGAAGTAGATAGTTCGAGATATATATATCTCAAACATCTCTACCTCCCGAAGGCACCAGATGAGTGAGGGGTCAGTCTGCAATTTTCGTCAAGCCACTGTCAATGTGAGAGAACTCGTGTCCAGCTTATAAGCCTATACTTGCATAAACCACAAGTGAAGATAAACAATCTTTGGACAACACCCACCAGTGGGACTCGAACCCAGAAAGCACAACTACCTTCCAGTAGCTGGCATAACTAGTATGCTTTAACCCACTACGCCATCAGACCTTACAAAAGAAGTAGATAGTTCGAGATATATATATCTCAAACATCTCTACCTCCCGAAGGCACCAGATGAGTGAGGGGTCAGTCTGCAATTTTCGTCAAGCCACTGTCAATGTGAGAGAACTCGTGTCCAGCTTATAAGCCTATACTTGCATAAACCACAAGTGAAGATAAACAATCTTTGGACAACACCCACCAGTGGGACTCGAACCCAGAAAGCACAACTACCTTCCAGTAGCTGGCATAACTAGTATGCTTTAACCCACTACGCCATCAGACCTTACAAAAGAAGTAGATAGTTCGAGATATATATATCTCAAACATCTCTACCTCCCGAAGGCACCAGATGAGTGAGGGGTCAGTCTGCAATTTTCGTCAAGCCACTGTCAATGTGAGAGAACTCGTGTCCAGCTTATAAGCCTATACTTGCATAAACCACAAGTGAAGATAAACAATCTTTGGACAACACCCACCAGTGGGACTCGAACCCAGAAAGCACAACTACCTTCCAGTAGCTGGCATAACTAGTATGCTTTAACCCACTACGCCATCAGACCTTACAAAAGAAGTAGATAGTTCGAGATATATATATCTCAAACATCTCTACCTCCCGAAGGCACCAGATGAGTGAGGGGTCAGTCTGCAATTTTCGTCAAGCCACTGTCAATGTGAGAGAACTCGTGTCCAGCTTATAAGCCTATACTTGCATAAACCACAAGTGAAGATAAACAATCTTTGGACAACACCCACCAGTGGGACTCGAACCCAGAAAGCACAACTACCTTCCAGTAGCTGGCATAACTAGTATGCTTTAACCCACTACGCCATCAGACCTTACAAAAGAAGTAGATAGTTCGAGATATATATATCTCAAACATCTCTACCTCCCGAAGGCACCAGATGAGTGAGGGGTCAGTCTGCAATTTTCGTCAAGCCACTGTCAATGTGAGAGAACTCGTGTCCAGCTTATAAGCCTATACTTGCATAAACCACAAGTGAAGATAAACAATCTTTGGACAACACCCACCAGTGGGACTCGAACCCAGAAAGCACAACTACCTTCCAGTAGCTGGCATAACTAGTATGCTTTAACCCACTACGCCATCAGACCTTACAAAAGAAGTAGATAGTTCGAGATATATATATCTCAAACATCTCTACCTCCCGAAGGCACCAGATGAGTGAGGGGTCAGTCTGCAATTTTCGTCAAGCCACTGTCAATGTGAGAGAACTCGTGTCCAGCTTATAAGCCTATACTTGCATAAACCACAAGTGAAGATAAACAATCTTTGGACAACACCCACCAGTGGGACTCGAACCCAGAAAGCACAACTACCTTCCAGTAGCTGGCATAACTAGTATGCTTTAACCCACTACGCCATCAGACCTTACAAAAGAAGTAGATAGTTCGAGATATATATATCTCAAACATCTCTACCTCCCGAAGGCACCAGATGAGTGAGGGGTCAGTCTGCAATTTTCGTCAAGCCACTGTCAATGTGAGAGAACTCGTGTCCAGCTTATAAGCCTATACTTGCATAAACCACAAGTGAAGATAAACAATCTTTGGACAACACCCACCAGTGGGACTCGAACCCAGAAAGCACAACTACCTTCCAGTAGCTGGCATAACTAGTATGCTTTAACCCACTACGCCATCAGACCTTACAAAAGAAGTAGATAGTTCGAGATATATATATCTCAAACATCTCTACCTCCCGAAGGCACCAGATGAGTGAGGGGTCAGTCTGCAATTTTCGTCAAGCCACTGTCAATGTGAGAGAACTCGTGTCCAGCTTATAAGCCTATACTTGCATAAACCACAAGTGAAGATAAACAATCTTTGGACAACACCCACCAGTGGGACTCGAACCCAGAAAGCACAACTACCTTCCAGTAGCTGGCATAACTAGTATGCTTTAACCCACTACGCCATCAGACCTTACAAAAGAAGTAGATAGTTCGAGATATATATATCTCAAACATCTCTACCTCCCGAAGGCACCAGATGAGTGAGGGGTCAGTCTGCAATTTTCGTCAAGCCACTGTCAATGTGAGAGAACTCGTGTCCAGCTTATAAGCCTATACTTGCATAAACCACAAGTGAAGATAAACAATCTTTGGACAACACCCACCAGTGGGACTCGAACCCAGAAAGCACAACTACCTTCCAGTAGCTGGCATAACTAGTATGCTTTAACCCACTACGCCATCAGACCTTACAAAAGAAGTAGATAGTTCGAGATATATATATCTCAAACATCTCTACCTCCCGAAGGCACCAGATGAGTGAGGGGTCAGTCTGCAATTTTCGTCAAGCCACTGTCAATGTGAGAGAACTCGTGTCCAGCTTATAAGCCTATACTTGCATAAACCACAAGTGAAGATAAACAATCTTTGGACAACACCCACCAGTGGGACTCGAACCCAGAAAGCACAACTACCTTCCAGTAGCTGGCATAACTAGTATGCTTTAACCCACTACGCCATCAGACCTTACAAAAGAAGTAGATAGTTCGAGATATATATATCTCAAACATCTCTACCTCCCGAAGGCACCAGATGAGTGAGGGGTCAGTCTGCAATTTTCGTCAAGCCACTGTCAATGTGAGAGAACTCGTGTCCAGCTTATAAGCCTATACTTGCATAAACCACAAGTGAAGATAAACAATCTTTGGACAACACCCACCAGTGGGACTCGAACCCAGAAAGCACAACTACCTTCCAGTAGCTGGCATAACTAGTATGCTTTAACCCACTACGCCATCAGACCTTACAAAAGAAGTAGATAGTTCGAGATATATATATCTCAAACATCTCTACCTCCCGAAGGCACCAGATGAGTGAGGGGTCAGTCTGCAATTTTCGTCAAGCCACTGTCAATGTGAGAGAACTCGTGTCCAGCTTATAAGCCTATACTTGCATAAACCACAAGTGAAGATAAACAATCTTTGGACAACACCCACCAGTGGGACTCGAACCCAGAAAGCACAACTACCTTCCAGTAGCTGGCATAACTAGTATGCTTTAACCCACTACGCCATCAGACCTTACAAAAGAAGTAGATAGTTCGAGATATATATATCTCAAACATCTCTACCTCCCGAAGGCACCAGATGAGTGAGGGGTCAGTCTGCAATTTTCGTCAAGCCACTGTCAATGTGAGAGAACTCGTGTCCAGCTTATAAGCCTATACTTGCATAAACCACAAGTGAAGATAAACAATCTTTGGACAACACCCACCAGTGGGACTCGAACCCAGAAAGCACAACTACCTTCCAGTAGCTGGCATAACTAGTATGCTCATTATGTATGAGTCCCACTGGTGGGTGTTGTCCAAAGATTGTTTATCTTCACTTGTGGTTTATGCAAGTATAGGCTTATAAGCTGGACACGAGTTCTCTCACATTGACAGTGGCTTGACGAAAATTGCAGATTGACCCCTCACTCATCTGGTGCCTTCGGGAGGTAGAGATGTTTGAGATATATATATCTCGAACTATCTACTTCTTTTGTAAGGTCTGATGGCGTAGTGGGTTAAAGCATACTAGTTATGCCAGCTACTGGAAGGTAGTTGTGCTTTCTGGGTTCGAGTCCCACTGGTGGGTGTTGTCCAAAGATTGTTTATCTTCACTTGTGGTTTATGCAAGTATAGGCTTATAAGCTGGACACGAGTTCTCTCACATTGACAGTGGCTTGACGAAAATTGCAGATTGACCCCTCACTCATCTGGTGCCTTCGGGAGGTAGAGATGTTTGAGATATATATATCTCGAACTATCTACTTCTTTTGTAAGGTCTGATGGCGTAGTGGGTTAAAGCATACTAGTTATGCCAGCTACTGGAAGGTAGTTGTGCTTTCTGGGTTCGAGTCCCACTGGTGGGTGTTGTCCAAAGATTGTTTATCTTCACTTGTGGTTTATGCAAGTATAGGCTTATATATATATATATATATATATATATATATATATATATATATATATATATATATATATATATATATATATATATATATATAGTTGTGGAGCAGTAATATAGTGCGAGGAGGAGAGCTCTGTCCAGAAGACTTAAGAGCCGTCAGTGATAGGGGGAAGGGAAATGGTTTCAAAATTTAGGATTACTGGAAGTAGGGCTGTGAAGGTGGTGGTGAAGGTGGTGGTGAAGATGGTGGTGAATGTGGTGGTGAAGGTGGTGGTGAAGGTGGTGGTGAAGATGGTGGTGCAGAGGGTGGGGAGATGGGAATGATGGGGTGGACGAGGGGACGGGTGAGTGGGAAATGTTGGAGAGGACTAGGAAGTTTGCTGTGGCTCAGCAACGCACATGCGTTTCTGAGCCACAGCAACACGTGGCCGGGTACTGCTAGTTGTTATATAATTTAAATATATAATTTATAATAATTTTCTTAAATGAAAAACAAGTTTCCTTAAGGAATGCTCAGGCTCAATTGATGAACTTACCTTGTTCTTTTCTGGATGGGAATTAAGTTGAATTTAAGGTTATTTACCTTTGACAAAATGTTGCCTTTACAAACGTTATTGAGGAAACATGGATTTTTATGCCAACTGTATTTGTAAGAAATCTATTTTCTTGATTATGATGAGAAGACAATGGCTTTCGTGACTCAGCATCTCAGAAAAGATACCACATTTGGACATTGCATATGTCCCTAGATTACAAAATAATGTATAAAATCAGTTCCCTCTGTAGTAACAGGAAAGTTTATCAAGTCCTTCACTCACGAGTGCCCATAAATTTCAATCCATAATCTCAGTACTCAAATTCAGTATTGTTATAGATGTGCAGGGATATACTGCTGATTAATTGCAGTGTTTGAGCCTGTAAGATCGATTTTCTCTTCAGTCGATGCTCAGTCTCAGTGCTAGTACTTTCTACTTCAATTCAATTAACAATTGCTAACACAAACAGGGGAAAGTAGTCTTTGATTAATTACTATAGCAAAAGGGATGGAAGAGAGGCATAGACCTCAACTTCGAGTGTAGCGGTGAGGACAGGGGTAAGTGACTATGAGGTGGGTGAGTGTTTAGCTACAGCAACCGAGTGTGGCTGCTCTGGATCCGACATGACAGTGTTATCTGCTAAAATATGACTGGTTATACACACCTTGTCATTCTCTGAAATGAATAAAGAGGGCAAGATAGTCTTCTTGCAAAAGGTCTGCCTTGTTCTGCCATGCTGTGTATTCTTCTATGTAATGCTATGCAAGAAGTATAACTGAAAATTTAATAATTTTGATAATTTCTTGAATTTCATTGAATGTTAGGTTTTTAGATTTTATTTGATTTCCTAAGAATGATTATAATTAATAAATATATTACAAAATAAAAAGAATGGTAGCAACATTTTAGCTGTCTAGAGTGACAGTATTCATATCCAGTGGCCCATAGGAAAACTGTAGTCGTCTTCGTTCTTTAGTGAACTGTATGGGATGTCTCAGTGTTCTCTAGGTGGATCACATTTAGGGAGACGCAGCAGGAAGGGTGCTGCCTCCACTTACCTGCCGGATGAAATAAATTTCAGTACGTTATAGTAAAATAATATATGTATAACATAACATGCACTTATAATTAATATAAAATATTAGTTTTAGCTTCTATTTTTAATTCTGGTATTTTGTCACACATGAATGATATTATCAACAATGAGAATACTTAATATTTTATCATTGTAAATTTATCTATTGCAAAATGTGTATTTTTATTTCTCTCTAAAAAAATTGCAATATTTTTCAAATATTTATTTGCTAAACATTGGTTAACCTAGTTAGTTATATTTAATTCAGTAGCAAGAAATTGACTTACTGAGGTTGGCTGAAAAGCCTGTGTTATGTCCAAGTTGCTGAAATAGAACAATTAGTGAAACATCTTAACAAGGATCCCTGACAAAAATAGTTATTACGAACCGTTCCCATAACGTTCATTATAATGTATATTATAATACACAACATAGGAATCTGGGTGGCCAAAGTTTTTCATCATCTAGTAGATCATTGTTAAGACTTGTACTCACCTAGTTCACCTAGTTGTACTCACCTAGTTGTGCTTGTGGGGGCTGAGCTCTGGCACTTTGGTCCCGCCTCTCAACCGTCAATCAACAGGTGTGCAGATTCCTGAGCCTATTGGGCTCTATCATATCTACACTTGAAACTGTGTATGGAGTCAGCCTCCACCACATCACTTCCTAATGCATTCCATTTGTCAACCACTCTGACACTAAAAAAGTTCTTTCTAATAACTCTGTGGCTCATTTGGGCGCTCAGTTTCCACCTGTGTCCCCTTGTGCGTGTTCCCCTTGTGTTAAATAGCCTGTCTTTATCTACCCTATCAATTCCCTTCAGAATCTTGAATGTGGTGATCATGTCCCCCCTAACTCTTCTGTCTTCCAGCGAAGTGAGGTTTAATTCCCGTAGTCTCTCCTCGTAGCTCATACCTCTCAGCTCGGGTACTAGTCTAGTGGAAAACCTTTGAACCTTTTCCAGTTTAGTCTTATGCTTGACTAGATATGGACTCCATGCTGGGGCTGCATACTCCAGGTTTGGCCTGACATATGTGGTATACAAAGTTCTAAATGATTCTTAACACAAGTTTCTGAATGCCGTTCGTATGTTGGCCAGCCTGGAATATGCCGCTGATGTTATCCTCTTGATATGGGCTGCAGGAGACAGGTCTGGCGTAATATCAACCCCCAAGTCTTTTTCTTTCTCTGACTCCTGAAGAATTTCCTCCTCTCCCACCTTGTATCTGGCCTCCTGCTCCCTACACCTATCTTCATTACATTACATTTGGTTGGGTTAAACTCTAACAACCATTTGTTCGACCATTCTTTCAGCTTGTCTAGGTCTTCTTGAAGCCTCAAACAGTCTTCTTCTGTCTTAATACTTCTCATAATTCTGGCATCGCCCGCAAACATTTGAGAGAAATGAATCGATACCCTCCGGGAGATCATTTACATATATCAGAAACAAGATAGGACCGCGTACAGAGCCCAGTGGGAATCCACTGGTGACTTCACGCCAATCGGAGGTCTCACCACTCACCTTAACTCTCTGCTTCCTATTGCTTAGGTACCCCCTTATCCACTGGAGCACCTTACCAGCTACACCTGCCTGTCTCTCCAGCTTATGTACCAGCCTCTTATACGGTAATGTTTCAAAGGCTTTCCGACAATCCAAGAAAATGCAGTCCGCCTAGCCCACTCTTTCTTCCTTAATCTTTGTCACCTGATCATAGAATTCTATCAAGCCTGTAAGGCAAGATTTACCCTCCCTGAACCCATGTTGGCGATTTGTCACGAAGTCCCTTCTTTCCAGATGTGTTACCAGGTTTTTTCTCACGATCTTCTCCATCACCTTGCATGGTATACAAGTCAAGGACACTGGCCTGTAATTCAGTGCCTCTAGCCTGTCGCGCTTTTTGTATATTGGGAACACATTCGCCATCTTCCATATTTCTGGTAGGTCTCCCGTCTCAAGTGACCACAATGGAGTGTGGCAAGCAAAGTGCCTCTGCACACTCTTTCAGTACCCATGGTGAGATCCCATCTTGACCAACAGCCTTTCTAACATCCAGATCCAGCAGGTGTCTCTTGACTTTCTCTCTCGTAGTTTCGAACTCTTCCAAGGCCACCTGGTTTACCTCCCTTTCTCCTAGCACTGTGACCTCACCTTGTTCTATTGTGAAGACCTCCTGGAATCTCTTGTTGAGTTCTTCACACACCTCTTTGTCATTTTGTGTATACCTGTCCTCGCCTGTTCTAAGTTTCAATACCTGTTCTTTCACGGTTGTTTTCCTTCTGATGTGACTGTGGAGTAGCTTTGGTTCGGTCTTGGCTTTGTTTGCTATATTATTTTCAAAACTTTTCTCTGCTTCTCTTTTCACCCTGATGTACTCATTCCTGGTTCTCTGGTATCTCTCTCTGCTTTCTGGTGTTCTGTTATTCCAGAAGTTCCTCCACGCCCTTTTGTTCAGTTTCTTCACTTCCATACATGCCCTATTATACCATGGATTCTTCTGTTGCTTCTCGGATTTTTCCCTTTGGGCCAGGATGAACCTATTTACTGCCTCCAGACACTTTTGGGTAACATAGTCCATCATACCTTGTACAGACTTATCTCTGAGGTCTGTGTCCCAAGGTATTTCCCCTAGGAAACTTCTCATCTGTTCATAATTCCCCTTTCGGTTTGCCAGCCTTTTGATTCCTAGTTCTTTTTTGGGGGAGATAATTCCTAGCTCTACCAGGTACTCAAACTTCAAAACACTGTGATCACTCATTCCCAAGGGCGCTTCCATCTTAACTTCCCTTATATCCCACTCATTTAGGGTAAATATCAAATCAAGCATTGCTGGTTCATCTTCTCCTCTCATCCTTGTTGGTTCCTTGATGTGCTGGCTTAGAAAGTTTCTTGTTGCCATGTTCAGCAGCTTAGCTCTCCGTGTTTCTGGTCCTCCATGCGGGTCTCTTTTCTCCTAATCTATCTTCCCATGATTGACGTCTCCCATAATTAGTAGTCCAGATCCATTCCTGCTAGCAACAGAAGCTGCTCTTTCTATTATGTTAATGGTGGCCATGTTGTTTCTATCATATTCCTGTCTGGGTCTTCTGTCATTTGGTGGTGGAATAAATATGACTACAACTATAATTTTTTTCCCTCCAGTTGTTATGGTATGTAGTCACTGAAACCTTCACAGCCCTGAATAACCATCTCCTCAAAATCCCAGCTTTTTCTTACCAGCAGAGCTACACCACCACCACCACCTCTTCCTTCCCTCTTTCCTCATAACATAATAGTCCTGAGGGAACACTGCATTTGTTATCGTTTTCGTTAGCTTTGTTTCTGTGAGGGCTATTATGTCTGGGTTTTCCTCTAGTACCCGTTCTCCAAGCTCATTTGCTTTATTTGTAATTCCATCTATGTTAGTGTACATTGCTTTGAGGCTCACTTTCTTCTGTCCCTTCTCAAATCGCCTCCTTGGTGAGTGTTCTGCTGGTGGGAGAAGCTGTTCCATGGGTGTGAGGACCTGTGAGATGGATAACAGGGTCTCAGAGGATACTGGGATGATGGGTGAGGGATCCAGTGAAGGGGGAGGGACAGGGAGGGTATGGGATGAAAGGGAAGGGAGAACAGGAAGGAAAGGAGGGGGAGGGGGGGACTCGGCAGGAGGAAGAGAGGGGTAGAAGGGTGGGGATTGAGTGTGGGGGGAGGGATATTTGGCTGAACATTTGAGTGGGGGCAGGTAAGGTTTAGGGTAGGGGGTTTTTCTATGCAGAGGAGGGTGGCGGGGTTGTCCTCCCCTCTGGTGTTACTGGGTAGCTGGTTGTGGGTTCCCCCCTCGCCTCTGGGGGTGTTGTGTTGGGAGCTGTGACTTCCTGGTTTTTCCCTCTCGCCCTGCGCCTCTTCCTTGCTTCTGCCACCATGGCTCTCTCCTCCCTCGTCATGTTTCTCTGGAGGAATACATTTTTGAATTCTCAAACGTTTTTCAGGGAACTCTTCCTTGATAGAATCTTCTCCTTTGTGCTCTCGTTTGCAAACACTGTCTCTATCACTCGGTCTTTGTTGTACCATCCTTGCCCGAAAACCTTCTCAATGCTATGCTCAGCCCCTTCCAAGTCTAGTGCATTCAGTACTTCATTCACTGCTGCTTTGTCCTTGTCATTCCACTCTGTCCTATTGGAGCCTTCCTGCTCTTTAATACCCACAGCAACCACTGATCTGTTCCTTTCTAGCAGTTGGCTAGTGGAGCATGCCGCCTCCTATGAGGTAGCTGCTTTCTTGACCACCTCCATCACTGTAGACGTTACTTCAGAGTTATTTTTTTAGCATTTCTGCAAATGTTGCTTTTATTGTGGCATTCTCTTCCAAAAAACTATTACCACCTTCTCCCTGGATGATTTTCTGAGTCTCAGCCTCGATACCGTTCTCTTTAAAGGCTCTAATCTCCTCCTTTGCTGCTGTGAGCTCTCTTTTCAGGTTGCTTATTTCGTTCTTCATTTCCTGCATCATTTCTTGCATCTCACTCTTGATGTCCTCCAGAAACTGGGAAAACATTTCCTTCATTTCGTCACCTTGACTTTTCCCTGTTCCCCTGGTACCTCTGACTGTCATGCATGCCCCTGTTCCTATAGTTGTGCCGTGATAGGATTTGTCAGGAGGGCAGAGCGGGATGGGGAGAGAGAGAGAGAGAGAGAGAGAGAAAGAGAGAGAGTGAGAGTGAGAGAGAGAGAGAGAGAGAGAGATAAAGGGAGAGATAAATGGGTTGGTGGGGGTGATCCGACCCTGCCACTGAAGTGAGAAGAAAGTAGAGGGGAAGGGGGGGGGGAGATGGAGAGAGAGGAGGGAGAGAGGGAGAGAGAGAGAGGGAGGAGAGAGGGAGAGAGAGGAGAGGGAGAGAGATGGAGAGGGAGAGAGGGGGTGAGGGAGAGACGGGGTGAGGGAGAGAGGGAGAGAGAGAGAGAGAGGGGGAGGTGTGTGTGTGTGTGTGTACTCAACTAATTGTACTCACCTAATTGTGCTTGTGGGGGTTGAGCTTTGGCTCTTTGGTCCCGCCTCTCAACCGTCAATCAACTGGAGTACAGATTCCTGAGCCTACTGGGCTCTATCATATCTACATTTGAAACTGTGTATGGAGTCAGCCTCCACCACATCACTTCCTAGTGCATCCCATTTACTAACTACTCTGACACTGAAAAAGTTCTTTCTAATGTCTCTGTATCTCATTTGGGTACTTAGTTTCCACCTGTGTCCCCTTGTTCGCGTCCCTCCAGTGTTGAATAGTTCATCCTTGTTTACCGGTCGATTCCCCTGAGGATTTTGTAGGTTGTGATCATGTCCCCCCTTACTCTTCTGTCTTCCAGTGTCGTAAGGTGCATTTCCCGCAGCCTTTCCTCATAACTCATGCCTCTTAGATCTGGGACTAGTCTAGTAGCATACCTTTGGACTTTTTCCAGCTTCGTCTTGTGCTTGACAAGGTATGAGCTCCATGCTGGAGCCGCATACTCCAGGATTGGTCTTACATATGTGGTGTACAAGATTCTGAATGATTCCTTACACAGGTTCCTGAATGCCGTTCTGATGTTAGCCAGCCTCGCATATGCCGTAGATGTTATTCTCTTTATGTGGGCTTCAGGAGACAGGTTTGGTGTGATATCAACTTCTAGATCTTTCTCTCTGTCTGTTTCATTAAGTACTTCATCTCCTATTCTGTATCCTGTGTCTGGCCTCCTATTTCCACTGCCTAGTTTCATTACTTTGCATTAACTCGGGTTGAACTTCAGCAGCCATTTGTTGGACCATTCACTCAGTCTATCTAGGTCATCTTGTAGCCTCCTACTATCATCCTCTGTTTCAATCCTCCTCATAATTTTTGCATCGTCGGCAAACATTGAGAGGAACGAATCTATACCCTCTGGGAGATCATTTACATACACCAGAAACAGTATAGGTCCAAGGACTGACCACTGCGGGACTCCACTTGTAACGTCTCGCCAATCTGAGACCTCACCTCTCACACAGACTCGTTGTCTCCTGTTGCTTAGGTACTCCTCTATCCACCGGAGTACCTTCCCTTTCACTCCAGCCTGCATCTCCAACTTTCGCACTAGCCTCTTGTGTAGCACTGTATCAAAGGCTTTCTGACAATCCAAAAATATGCAGTCTGCCCACCCTTCTCTTTCTTGCCTTATTTTTGTTGCCTGGTCGTAGAATTCAAGTAACCCTGTGAGGCAGGACCTGCCATCCCTGTACCAATGTTGATGCTGTGTTACAAAGTTCCTTCGCTCCAGATTCTCCACTAGTCTTTTTCGCACAATCTTCTCCATCAGCTTGCATGGTATGCAGGTTAGGGACACTGGCCTGTAGTTCAGTGCCTCCTGTCTATCCCCTTTGTTGTATATTGGGACTACATTAGCTGCTTTCCAAATATCTGGCAGTTCCCCTGTTGCCAGTGATTTGTTATACACTATGAAGAGTGGTAGGCACAGTTCTCTTGCTCCTTCCTTTAGAACACAAGGGGAGATTCCATCTGAGCCTATAGTCTTTGTCACATCCAACTCTAGTGAACACTTCCTTACTTCTCCGCTGGTAATCTCAAACTCTTCCAATGGTTCCTGGTTAGCTATTCCCTCACTTACCTCTGGAATTTCTCCTTGCTCTAAGGTGAAGACCTCTTGGAACTTCTTATTCAGTTCCTCACACACTTCCTTGTCGTTTGTAGTGAATCCTTCTGCCCCTATCCTTATTTCATAACCTGTTCCTTTACTGTTGTTTTTCTCCTGATGTGGGTATGCAACAATTTAGGCTGAGTCTTTGCCCTGCTTGCGAGGTCATTTTCGTATTGTCTTTCTGATTCTCTTCTCATCCTGACATTCATTCCTGGCATTCTGGTATCTTTCTCTGCTCTCCAGTGTCCTGTTATTCCTATAGTTTCTCCATGCCCTTTTACTTTGCTGCTTAGCTAGCCTACATCTCTGATTAAACCATGGGTTTCTCATTTTCATTTCTCTGTTTTCCTTTTGGACTGGGACAAACTTGTTTGCTGCGTCCTTGTACTTCTGCGTGATGTAATCCATCATATCTTGGGCCGTCTTTCCCCTGAGCTCTGTTTCCCATGCTATATCTGTTAGGAATTTTCTTATCCCCTCATAGTTTCCCTTTCGGTATGCTAACCTTTTGGTTTCGGTATCCCTCCTCGAGTTCAATAACCCTTCTTCAATCAAGTACTCAAACACCAGTACACTGTGGTCGTTCATTCCTACTGGGTCCTCAAAACCGATTTCTCTTATGTCGGAGTCGTTCAGAGTGAAGACTAGGTCGAGTCTCGCTGGTTCGTCATTGCCTCTCATCCTTGTGGGTTCTCCGACATGCTGGGTTAAAAAGTTTCTTGTCACCACCTCCAATAGTTTGGCTCTCCATGTATCCTCGCCTCCATGCGGTTCCTTGTTCTCCCAGTCAATCCTTCCGTGATTGAAGTCGCCCATGTTGAGCAGGTGGGATCTATTTCTACAGGCAGCAGAGGCTGCCCTCTCAATTATAGTGTTAACTGCCATGTTGTTGTTTTCATACTCTTGACTGGGTCTTCTGTCATTTGGTGGAGGGTTGTATATTACTGCTATTACTATTCTTGGTCCTCCCATTGTTATGGTGCCTGCTATGTAGTCTCTGAACTCCTCACAGCCCGGGATGGCCATCTCCTTAAAACTCCATTCCTTTCTCATGAGTAGGGCCACTCCGCCTCCTCCCCTACCTTCCCTCTCTTTCCTTATTACTGTGTACTCCTGGGGAAACACGGCATTCATTATGATTCCAGAGAGTTTTGTTTCAGTGAGTCCGATTACATCTGGGTTCACTTTTTGTGCTCTTTCCCTTAGTTCACTTGTCTTGCTTGTGATCCCATCTATGTTCGAGTACATCACCCTGAAACTGACTCTCTTCTGCTTCTCTTCTGGGGGGGTGGGGACCTTTGGGATCTGGGGTGAGTGGGACCTGGCATGGGGAGACTGGTGGAGGAGGAAGGGCTTGGGGGGGGAGAGGGGGAGGGTAATGGGGGTGGATAAGAGGGGGAGGGTAGGGGGGAGAGTGAGAGGGAGAGGGTTGGGGGGGAGAGTGAGAGGGGGAGGGTTGGGGGGGGTGAGAGAGGGAGGGTTAGGGAAGCATGGGGGGAGGAGAGGCTTTGGGGGATTGGGGAGATGGGGGGTCTTGGGGGGGAGAGAAAAGGGTGGAGGGCTTGAGGGGGCGTGGGGGAAAAAGGAGGGCTGAGGTGGGTGAGGATGAGGGGAGGGTTTAGGGGAGTGGGGGAGAGGGGAAGACTTAGGTGGGGTGGGGGAGAGTGGGGGGCTTAGGGGGGGCAGGGGAGAAAGGAGGGCTTGGGGATGGGAAAGACGGGAAGGCATGTGGGAGAAGGGAGGGCTTGTGGGATGGGGGAGAAGGGAGGTCCTGGGGAAAGTGGGAGGAGAGGGGTGAGTGGGAGGAGGAGGGTGGGTGGGGAGATGGTGTCCTAGGTGGGTACTTATTGGGGGGCTGACAAGGGATGGGGCAGGTTGGGTGTCTGTTGGGTAGAAAGTGGGGGTGGTGCCCCAATCCCTGTGGCTGTTGCACTGTTTGAGGAGGGTTTTCCACTTCCCTCTGGGATTGTAGGGTTCTGGGTTGTGGTACTCTGAATCCTTTTTCTCCCCTGCGCTCCTTCCTCGCGTCTGCTGCGTGTATTCTCTCTTCCCTTGTCATATCCCTCTGCAGGAATACATTTTTGAAATTCGGAACATTTGCTAGACTGCTCTTCCTTGCTAACAGTTCCTCTTTCAAGATTTTGCTCATGAATACCACCTTTATCATTCGGTCCCTGTCCTTGTTGAACTTTCCAAGCCTGAAAACCTTTTCAACATTTTGGTCAGTTCCCTCCATTCTTACCTCTTTAAGGATCTCGGTAACTGCGTTTTTGTCCTTGTCTCTCCGCTCCTTTGGGCTGGTCCCTGTTTGCTCTTTAATGCCTGCTACTACAACTGCTCTTTTTCTCTCTATCAGCCGGCTAGTACATCTAGCTGCTTCCTGAGAGGAAGCCACTTGCATGGCAACTTCCTTAACTGCAGACCTAGCTTCAGGGCTCTTTCTAAGCATTTCAGCAAATGAGACCTGGGTTGTGGTGGTCCCCTCCACAGTAGCATTCCCATCTCCCTGAGGTACGGTTTGTGTCTGGTATTGTGGAAGAGTCTCCTTTAGGCATCTTATCTCCTCCTTTGCTGCCCTTAGATCATCTTGCAGGTTGGCTACTGTCTTCCTCATTACCCTCAGTCCTTCACTGAATTCATTCCGCATTTGCTGGAGTACTTCCTTCATCCAGTCTACCTGTTCCCCCCCCCCCCATCCTCTGTGTTTCTTCCAGCTGCGATTGTCCTCCTGCGTTTGTCAGCCCGAGTTCGTATCCCTTCCATGATTTCCCTATGAGTGTGTGTGTGTGTGAGAGAGAGAGAGAGAGAGAGAGAGAGAGAGAGAGAGAGAGAGAGAGAGAGAGAGAGAGAGAGAGAGAGAGAGAGAGAGAGAGAGAGAGAGAGAGAGAGAGAGAGAGAGAGAGAGAGAGAGAGAGAGAGAGAGAGAGAGAGTGAGAGAGAGAGACAGAGAGAGAGAGAGAGTGTGAGAGAGTGAGAGAGAGAGAGACAGAGAGACAGAGAGAGAGAGAGAGAGAGAGAGAGAGAGAGAGAGAGAGAGAGAGAGAGAGAGAGAGAGAGAGAGAGAGAGAGAGAGAGAGAGAGAGAGAGAGAGAGAGAGAGAGAGAGGAGAGAGAGAGAGAGAGAGAGAGAGAGAGAGAGAGAGAGAGAGAGAGAGAGAGAGAGAGAGAGAGAGAGAGAGAGAGAGAGAGAGAGAGAGAGAGAGAGAGTGAGAGAGAGAGAGAGAGAGAGAGAGAGAGAGAGAGAGAGAGAGTGAGAGAGAGAGTGAGAGAGAGAGTGAGTGAGAGAGAGAGAGAGAGAGAGAGAGAGAGAGAGAGAGAGAGAGAGAGAGAGAGAGAGAGAGAGAGAGAGAGAGAGAGAGAGAGAGAGAGAGAGAGAGAGAGAGAGAGAGAGAGAGAGAGAGAGAGAGAGAGAGAGGAGGGGCAGTTGGAAGGTGGAAGTGAGGGAGGGGGATGGTAAGGGTGTGTAGGGGTGGATTAGTGCGGGAGGGTTCAGAGAGAGGATGTGTGTGTGTGTGTGTTTACTAGTTGTGTTTACTAGTTGTGTTTTTGCGGGGGTTGAGCTTTGCTCTTTCGGCCCGCCTCTCAACTGTCAATCAACTATTTACTAACTACTTTTTTTTTTTTTTTTTTCCCCACACCACACACACACACACCCCAGGAAGCAGCCCGTGACAGCTGATTAACTCCCAGGTACCTATTTACTGCTAGGTATTAGAGACACTTAGGGTGAAAGAAACTTTGCCCATTTGTTTCTGCCTCGTGCAGGAATCGAACCCACGCCACAGAATTACGAGTCCTGCGCGCTATCCACCAGGCTACGAGGCCCCTGTATGCGTGTGTGTGTGTGTGTGTGTGTGTGTGTGTGTGTGTGTGTGTGTGTGTGTGCGTGCGTGTGGGTGTGTACTCACCTAGTTGTACTCACCAAGTTGTCCTTGCGAGGGTTGAGCTCTGGCTCTTTGGTCCCGCCTCTCAACCGTCAATCAACAGGTGTACAGGTTCCTGAGCCTATTGAGCTCTATCATATCTACACTTGAAACTGTGTATGGAGTCAGTCTCCACCACATTGCTTCCTAATGCATTCCATTTGTCAACCACTCTGACACTAAAAAAATTCTTTCTAATATCTCTGTGGCTCATTTGGGCACTCAGTTTCCACCTGTGTCCCATAGTGCTTGTGCTCCTTGTGTTAAATAGCCTGTCTTTATCAACCCTGTCGATTCCCTTGAGAATCTTGAATGTGGTGATCCTGTCCCCCCTAACTCTTCTGTCTTCCAACGAAGTGAGGTTCAATTCCCGTAGTCTCTCCTCGTAGCTCATACCTCTCAGCTCAGGTACTTTTCTGGTGGCAAACCTTTGAACCTTTTCCAGTTTTGTCTTATGCTTGACTAGATATGGACTCCATGCTGGAGCCGCATACTCCAGGATTGGTCTGACATATGTGGTATATTACGTTCTGAAAGATTCCTTACACAAGTTTCTAAAGGCCGTTCTTATGTTAGCCAACCTGGCATATGCTGCTGATGTTATCCTCTTGATACGAGCTTCAGGTCACAGGTCTGGCGTGATATCAACCCCCAGGTCTTTCTCTCTCTCTGACTCTTGAAGTATTTCATCTCCCAAGTGATACCTTGTATCTGGTCTCCTGCTTCCTACCCCTATTCTCATTATATTACATTTGCTTGGGTAAACTCTAACATCCATTTGTTCGACCATTCCTGCAGCTTGTCCAGGTCTTCTTGAAGCCTCAAGGTGTTCTCCTCTGTCTTAATCCTTCTCATAATTTTGGCGTCGTCAGCAAACATTGAGAGGAATGAGTCTATACCCTCTGGGAGATCATTTACGTATATCAGAAACAGGATAGGTCCAAGCACAGAGTCCTGTGAGCTCCACTGGTGACTTCACGCCATTCTGAGGTCTCACCCCTCACTATAACTCTCTGCTTCCTATTGCTTAGGTACTCCCTTATCCACTGGAGCGCCCTACCAGTTACTCCTGCCTGTTTCTCCAGCTTATGCATCAACCTTTTATGGGGTACTGTGTCAAAGGCTTTCCGACAGTCCAAAAAAATGCAGTCCGCCCAGCCCTCTCTTTCTTGCTTAATCTTTGTCACCTGATCTTAGAATTCTATCAAGCCTGTAAGGCAAGATTTACCCTACCTGAACCCATGTTGGCGATTTGTCACGAAGTCCCTTCTCTCCAGAAGTGTTACTAGGTTTTTTCTAACAATCTTCTCCATCACCTTGCATGGTATACAAGTTAAGGACACTGGCCTGTAGTTCAGTGCCTCTTGTCTGTCACCCTTTTTAAATATTGGTACTACATTAGCAGTCTTCCATACTTCTGGTAGGTCTCCCGTTTCCAGTGACCTACTATACACTATGGAGAGTGGCAAGCAAAGTGCTCCTGCACACTCTTTCATTACCCATGGTGAGATTCCATCCGGCCCAACAGCTTTTCTCACATCCAGCTCCAATAGGTGCTTCTTGACCTCATCTCTTGTAATTTCGAACCTTTCCAAGGTCACCTGGTTTGCTGCCACCTCTCCGAGCGCCATGACTTCTCCCTGTTCTATTGTAAAGACCTCCTGGAACCTTTTGTTGAGTTCTTCACACACCTCTTTGTCATTCTCTGTGTACCTGTTCTTGCCCACCCTAAGTTTCATCACCTGTTCCTTCACTGTTGTCTTCCTCCTGATGTGACTGTGTAGTAGCTTTGGTTCGGTCTTGGCTTTATTAGCTATATCATTTTCATACCTTTTCACAGCTGCTCTTCTCACACTGACATACTCGTCCTGGTTCTCTAGTATCTCTCTCTACTTTCTGGTGTTCTGTTATTACGGAAGTTCCTCCATGCCCTTTTGTTCAGCTCCTTTGCTTTCATACATTCCATATTAAACCACGGATTCTTCCTTTGCTTCTCTGTTTTTTCCTGTTGGGCTGGGACAAACCTGCTTACAGCCTCCTGACATTTTTGGGTGACATAGTCCATCATGTCTTGTACGGACTTGGTTCCGAGTTCTGTGTCCCAATGTATATCCCATAGGAATTTATTCATCTCCTCATAGTTTCCCTTTCGGTACGCCAGCTTTTTGTTTCCCAGTTCTTTTTTGGGGGTGATAATTCCTAGCTCAACCAGGTACTCAAAGCTCAATACACTATGATCACTCATTCCCAAGGGGGCTTCCAACTTAACTTCCCTTATATCCGACTCATTTAGGGTAAATATCAGATCAAGCAAGGCTGGTTCATCCCCTCCTCTCGTTTCTATCGGTCCCTTGACGTGTTGACTTAGAAAATTTCTTGTTGCCACATCCAGCAGCTTAGCTCTCCATGTGTCTGAGCCTCCATGTGGGTCTCTGTTCCCCCAATCTATCTTTCCATGGTTGAAGTCTCCCATGATTAGTAGCCTGGATCCGTTCCTGCTAGCCACAGAAGCTGCTCTCTCTATTATATTGATGGTGGCCAAGTTGTTTCTATCATATTCCTGTCTGGGTCTTCTGACATTCGGTGGGGGGTAATATATGACTACTACTATAATTTTCTGTCCTCCAGTTGCTATGGTGCCTGATATGTAGTCACTGAAACCTTCACATTTCTGAATTACCATCTCTTCGAAACTCCAACCTTCTCTTAGTAGCAAAGCTACACCACCTCCTCCTCTCCCTTCTCTCTCTTTCCTCTCTACATAGTAGCCCTGTGGAAACACTGCATTTGTTATGGTGTTTGTTAGCTTTGTTTCTGTGAGTGCTATTATGTCTGGGTTTTCTTCTAGTGCCCATTTTCTGAGTTCACTTGTTTTATTTGTAATTCCATCTATGTTAGTGTACATTGCCTTGAAGCTCACTTTCTTCAGTTCATTTTCTTGTCCCTTTTTTGGCGAGCATTCTGCTGGTTTTGGAAGCTTTTCAGTGGGTGAGATGATCTGTGAGGTGGTTTGCAGGGTTTCAGGGGAGTTTGGTGTGAGGATTTCATGGAAGGGGAGACAGGTAAGGTGTGGGTTAAGGAGATAGGGGGGACATGGAGGATACGGGAGGAGGGATAGGGAGGGTATGGGATGAAGGGGGAGGGGGGACAGGGGGGGAAAAGTGGGAGGGGGGACATGATGGGAATGAGGAAGGGATGACAGGGTAAGAATGGGGTGGGGGGGAGGGAGGGGTTGGGTCGGGGCAGGTTGGGTGAGAGGAAGGGAGGGTTTCTCTGCAGAGGGGGGTGGTGGGGTTGCCCTCCCCTCTGGTGTTGCTGGGATGCTGGTTTTGGGTTCGCCTCTTGTCTCTAGGACTGTTGTGTTGGGGGCTGTGATTTCCTGGTTTGCTTCTCTCTCCCTGCGCTTCCTCCTTGCCTCTGCTGCCCTGGCTCTCTCCTCCTTTGTCCTGTCCCTCTGCAGGAATACTTTCTTGTATCCCTCCACATGCTGCAGTCGACTCTTCCTTTCAAGAATATCCTCCTTCGTGGTTTCGTTTGTAAACATCACCTTTACAAGTCGGTTTCTGTCCTTGTTGTACCAACCCAACCTGAAAACCTTCTCAATGTTTCGTTCAGCCCCTTCCATCTGTAACCCCTTCAGTAGCCCCTGTACTGCCTCTCTATCCTTGCTATTCCATTCTTGCCTGTTGGATCCTTCCTGTTCTTTGATGCCTACAACTACCACTGATCTTTTTCTCTCCAGCAGCTGAGTGGTGCACCTTGCTGCTTCCTGTGAGGTGGCTGCTTGCATCGCTACTACCCTCACTGTGTCCATAGCTTCTGAGCTCTTTTTCAGTATGTCTGCAAATGTTTCAGGTACAGAGGCATTTCCTTCCAATGTAACATTCCCACCTTCCCTTTGGATGATAATCTGATGCTCAGTCTCTTTATTTTTTTCTTTGAGGGATTTGATCTCCTCCCTTGCTGATGTCAGCTCACTTTGCAGATTGTTAATTGTAATCCTCATTTCCTGCATCTCCTTCCTGAATTCCTCCAGAACTTGGGTTAACATGTCCCTCGTTTGATCAATTTGCTGTTCCCTGTGTCCCTGTTGCGTCCACCTGCCATTTTGCCCTTGTCAAGAGAGAGAGAGCAAGAATAGTCCTAGTGTGAGTGGGTGTGGTGGGGGGGGGGGAGTGTTTTGGGAGAGTGGGAGTGGTGGTGGGGGGGGGAGTGTGTTGGGAGAGTGAGATGGGGGGTTAAGAGGTGGGTGAGGTGTAGTCTTCAGATTACGGTGGGTGGGGGGGGGGATTAGCGGCTTATCTGGGTTCCCAGTGAGCTCACAGTTGCTGTCCCTGTTACCTGTCTACCACGATTGTATTATTGAATGGAATGCAATAGTGTCTATGATATGATATTATATAAACCTTGTACACTGTTGGAGACTTATGAGTGACACTTACCAGTCAGCCCCCCACAAGCACTATAGGTGAATACACGGCGTGTCGTCGGTAATCCTGTGAGGTCTTCAGGTCTCCACGAGGGTCCCGGCTGATGCGACTGATGCTGCCTCAAGAAGTCGATCTTCACTAGCTATCTTCTCTAAATTCATGGCCTGAGACACACTCCGTGGCTCACTTGGGTGGGGCTTGACACATGCTACCCTGGTGACCGCTCACCCATACCCCACCCCAAAAAAAAATTTCCATGCCTTACACTTTCCCAAGACATCCCTGTGTGTGTGCGTGTGTGTGCGCGTGTGGGCGCGTGTGCGTGTGTGTGTGTGCGTGTGTGTTGAGTGCGTGGGTGTTAGTGTAGAGGAGGAGGGGTAGGGGGGTGTCTTGGGACAGTGTAAGGCGTGGGAAGGTGTGGGGGGGGGGGGATGGGTGAGCGGTCACCAGGGTAGCATGTGTCAAGCCCCACCCAAGTGAGCCACGGAGTTGTATATTTGAGATATTGAGACCTGCTTTAAATTAGGTATTTTAAGTCACTCTGTACACCTTATTGATGACCTAGAGAGGGGTACCTACCGTCAGTTCACCCCGAGCACGAACGCCTAGGTAAGTTTGAAGAGATGTCCTTATGACGGGGTTGGTCATCTGTCCTCTCCTCTCTCTGGTATCAATGTTGTCTCCACGTGCTACTGTTGTCTCCACGTGCTCCTGGTAACATTGTGTGTGTGTGTGTGTGTATACTCACCTAGTTGTACTCACCTAGTTGTGTTTGCGGGGGTTGAGCTTTGGTCCCGCCTCTCAACCGTCAATCAACAGGTTTACAGATTCCTGAGCCTATTGGGTTCTATCATATCTACACTTGAAACTGTGTATGGAGTCAGCCTCCACCACATCACTTCCTAATGCATTCCATTTGTCAACCACTCTGACACTAAAAAAGTTCTTTCTAATATCTCTGTGGCTCATTTGGGCACTCAGTTTCCACCTGTGTCTCCTTGTGCGTGTGCCCTTTGTGTTAAATAGCCTGTCTTTATCTGCCCTATCAGTTCCCTTGAGAATATTGAATGAAGTGATCATGTCCCCCCTAACTCTTCTGTCTTCCAGCGAAGTGTGGTTCAATTCCCGCAGTCTCTCCTCGTAGCTCATACCTCTCAGCTCAGGTACTAGTCTGGTGGCAAATCTTTGAACCTTTTCCAGTTTAGTCTTATCCTTGACTAGATATGGACACTACGCTGGGGCTGCATACTCCAGAATTGGCCTGACATATGTGGTATACAAAGTTCTGAATGATTCTGTACACAAATTTCTGAATGCTGTTCGTATGTTGGCCAGCCTGGCATATGCCGCTGATGTTATCCTCTTGATATGTGCTGCAGGAGACAGGTCTGGCGTGTTATCAACTCCCAAGTCTTTTTCTTTCTCTGATTCCTGAAGGATTTCCTCTCCCAGATGATACCTTGTATTTGGCCTCCTGCTCCCTACACCTATCTTCATTACATTACATTTGGTTGGGTTGAACTCTAATAACCACTTGTTCGACCATTCCTTCAGTTTGTCTAGGTCTTCCTGAAGCCTCAAACACTCCTCTTCTGTCTTAATCCTTCTCATAATTTTGGCATCATCTGCAAACATTGAGAGAAATGAATCTATACCCTCCGGGAGATCATTTACATATATCAGAAACAAGATAGGACCGAGTACAGAGCCCTGTGGGACTCCACTGGTGACTTCACGCCAATCAGAGGTCTCACCCCTCACCGTAACTCTCTGCTGTGTGTGTGTGTGTGTGTGTGTGTGTGTGTGTGTGTGTGTGTGTGTGTGTGTGTGTGTGTGTGTGTGTGTGTGTGTGTGTGTGTGTGTGTGTGTGTGTGTGTGTGTGTGTGTGTGTGTGTGTGTGTGTGTGTGTGTGTGTGTGTGTGTGTGAGCGTGTGTGAGCGCGTGGGCAGAGAGGGGGGGAGAAGGAAAGAGAGGGAGAGAGAGAGAGGAAGGGTAGGGAGAGCCAGGGAGGACAGAGAGAGAGAGAGAGAGAGAGAGAGAGAGAGAGAGAGAGAGAGAGAGAGAGAGAGAGAGAGAGAGAGAGAGAGAGAGAGAGAGAGAGAGAGAGAGAGAGAGAGAGAGAGAGAGAGAGAGAGAGAGAGAGATAGAGAGTGGGAGAGAGAGAGAGAGTGGGAGGGAGAGAGGGAGAGAGGGGAAGAGTGTGTGTATGGGGGATGCGGAGGACTGGGGGTGGGGGGGCGAAGATGGCGACCAGGTCAGATCAGGTCAGCTGGGGGGTTAAGAGAGGGGGTGGAGTACAGTAAGGTCCTATCCCCTGTCCACAGGTGTTAATCCTTTTCCCCTGACTGAACGTTTGTGTGTGTGTGTGCGTGTGTCTGTGTGTTTTTGCGTGTGCGCGCGTGTGTGGAGGAGACCAGGAGTGGGTGTTGAAGAGACTAGCAGTGGGTGTAGAGACTAGGAGTGAGCATAGAGGAGACTAGGAGTATGTGAGGAGGAGACTAGGAGTGTGTGTGGAGAAGACTAGGAGTGGGTGTGGATGAGACTGTGAGTGAGTGTGGAGGAGACTAGGTGTGTGTGTGGAGGAGACTAGGAGTGGCTGTAGAGGAGACTAGGAGTGAGTTTGAAGGCGACTAGGAGTCAGTGTGGAGGAGACAAGGAATTGGTGTAGAGGAGACTAGGGGTGAGCATAGAGAAGACTAGAAGTGAGTGTGCAGGGCAATAGGAGTGGGAGTAGAGGAGATTAGGGTGAGTGTGGAAGATACTAGGAGTGAGTGTAGAGGAGACTAGGAGTGTGTATCGAGGAGACTAGGAGTGTGTGGTGAGGAAACTAGGAATGAGTGTAGAGGAGACTAGGTGTGGTTGTAGAGGAGACTAGGAGTGAGTGTAGATTAGAGTAGGAGTGAGTGTGGAGGAGACTAGGAGTGTGTGCGGAGGAGACTAGAAGTGTGTGTGGAGGAGACTAGGAGTGAGTGTGGAGGAGACAAGGAGTGTGGAGGAGAATAGGAGTGAGTGTGGAGGAGGTAGGTCAATTCCCCTGAGGATTTTGTAGGTAGTATTCATGTCTCCCCTCACTCTTAAGTCTTCCATTGTCGTAAGGTGCATTTCCCGCAGCCTTCTCTCGTAACTCATGCCTCTTAGTTCTGGGACTAGTCTAGTGGCATACCACTGAACATTTTCCAGCTTCGTCTTGTGCTTGACAAGGTACGGGCTCTATGCTGGGGCCGCATACTCCAGGATTGATCTTCCGTATGTGGTATACAAGATCCTGAGTGATTCCTCACGCAGGTTTCTGAAGGCATTTCTAATGTTAGCCAGCCTCACATATGCCGCAGATGTAAGTCTTTTTCTGCGGGCTTCAGGAGACAGGTTTGGTGTGATATTAACTCCTAGATCTTTCTCTCTGTCCATTTCATTAAGTACTTCATCTCCTATTCTGTATCCTGTATCTGGTCTCCTGTTTCCACCGCCTAGTTTCATTACTTTGCATTAACTCGGGTTGAATTTTAGGAGCCATTTGTTGGACCTTTCATTCAGTTTGTCTAGATCATCCTGTAGCCTACTATTATCATCCTCTGTTACAATGTTCCTCATAATTTTTGCATCATTACTAAACATTGAGAGAAAAGATTCTATACCCTCTGGGAGATCATTTACATCTATCGGAAACAGTATAGGTCCAAGGACTGACCCCTGCGGGACCCCACTTGTGACGTCATGCCAATCCGAGACCTCACCCCTCACTGTTACTCTGTGGTACTGTATCCAAGGCTTTCAGGCACTCCAAAAATATGCAGTCTGCCCACCCCTCTCTTTCTTGCCTGGTCATAGAATTCAATTAGTCCTGTGAGGTAGGACTTGCCATCGGTTGGAAATTTCCAACACTGATACATTCCTATTGTATCATAATACATCACTTTTGTATACTAATTACAGTAACTATTAACTCTACTAACTGTAGTGCTAACATAAATTAGTATTTCTCTATCTGCGCGTCATTTACTAAAATTCTCACGACATCGAGAGGTATATTGCGTCAGATAATGTCCAGCAGGACATAATTATTACCAACATGTTAGAGAATTCAATAATATTCTCAACTTTTATCAGTATTCTTTATAAGAGTTAATCTCTGATAATATTATGACTAGTGATTCAATAATCACGAGTTATTAACTTAAATTGTCACTATATAACAGGTTTATTTGTTATATCCAAACACTATGGAGGAAATAGAGATTCTCTCCATTTCTCGATTAACACCGTTTAACGAGAATATAGATAATATTTAATTCCCTACAATTGCGACCCTGTTCACATTAACTCATTACGTAAAGTAATTACACGAAAAGAATTTTCTGTCCTTACTAAAATCTCTTGCGAATGCGTGAAAGAGGGTTGAGGAAGACGGAGGCGTAGCGATGCCATTCGTAGTGAAGCTTTCGTAGCGACGCCATTGCTAGAGACGCCACCAGAATTGTGACACAATCATCCGGGGAGAGGCGAATTACCAACAATTCTACGCCAGGTCCTTGCTATTAATCGGCCTAGTAGCGATCCAAGGATTGCATCAGTGGACAACCAGAAGGTTAAGTGTTCTCATAATTTTAACTGAGCTCTTTTAAATTTATAACACTGTGTCCATCGTTACACCACAAGAACTCCCCAAACAACAAGTACGTCCGTAAGGAATTTGCTCTGTCCCTCCTAATGAATAGTGATGACGCAATTTATCTGGTATAGACAATTTGTACATTTAGTTAGAATTTCAGCCTGTGTTGAAGCGGCCGTGGTCTCCTCATTTTCTCACGCCACGCTCGGGGCACACGTGTTACAGCAAGTACCAGACGACGCCATCACGACTCTACATCTCTGTTCACTATCACAGCTAAGCAGCTGAATTAGTTAAATTTAGTTTATTTCATTACGTGACGGTAGAGAACTAGTAGTAATTTAAGAATATAAATTTACATGATTTAGGAAATCTAGTACAATTTGATAGCCTCATGACCTTTAAATGAGAATGATTTCTTGCTTAGCCATCATATAATATTCTTGCTACTAACCAATTTATTTAATATTTATTTGTTTATACCCTAGTAAGAGCAATTAATTTTATTTGAGGAAGAACCAGCCTCGATGAAGCATACTGGGAGTATTTTACTTCTGGTATTAACCCCCCATTTTGTGAAGGATGGAACATTTATTTTCGAACATTAATTTAATTTACAATCCATTAAGGTTTAAGGAATAACTCTTAATAGTTATATTATCCACAAGCACTGTTATTCAGTCCCTGTTTATTGTTCATTTATCTGTTTCCCTCTTCAGTAAAAATAGGGTGGTCCTTCGATTAATTTAAATCAAATAATTAATTAAATATCAATTAATAAATAGAGTAAGCTTTCTTCCCAACACCATCCATGAACCCATGTTGATGCTGTGTTATAAAGTTCTTTCACTCCAGATGATCCACTAGCTTGCTTCGCACAATCTTCTCTATCAGCTTGCATGGTATGCAGGTTAGGGACACTGTCTTGTAGTTCAGGGGCCTCCTGTCTGTCCCCTTTCTTGTATATCGGAACTACATTAGCTACTTTCCAAATCTCTGGTAGTTGCCAGTGATTTGTTATACACTATGCAGAGTGGCAGGCACAGTGCTTCTGCTCCTTCCTTTAGAATCCAAGGGGAGATTCCATCTGAGCCTATAACCTTTGTCACATCCAACTCTTGTAAACACTTCCTTACTTCCCCGCTGGTAATCTCAAACTCTTCTAGTGGTTCCTGGTTAACTATTCTCTCTCTTATTTCTGGAATCTCTCCTTGCTCTAAGGTGAAGACCTCCTGGAATTTCTTATTCAGTTCCTCACACACTTCCTTGTCGTTTGTAATGAATCCTTCTGCCCCTATTCCTTTTTTCATTACCTGTTCCTTTACTGTTGTTTTTCTCCTGATGTGCCTGTGTAGCAATTTAGGTTGAGTCTTTGCCTTGCTTGCAATGTCATTTTCGTACTGTCTTTATGCCTCTCTTCTCATCCTGACATACTCATTCCTGGCATTCTGGTATCTTTCTCTACTCTCGAGTGTCCTGTTATTCATATAGTTTCTCCATGCCCTTTTACTTTGCTGCTTAGCTAGTCTACATCTCTGAATAAACCATTGGTTACTCATCTACATATCATTGTTTTCCTTTTGGACTGGGACAAACTTGTTTGCTGCTTCCGTGCACTCCTGCGTGATGAGGTCCATCATGTTTTGGGTCGTATTTCCCCTGAGCTCTGTTTCCCATATTATATCTGTTAGGAATTTTCTTATCTCCTCACAGTTTCCCTTTCGGAATGCCAGCCTTTTTTCAGTACCCCTCCTCGAGTTCAATAACCCTTCCTCAACCAGATACTCAAACGCCAGTACACTGCGGTCGCTCTTTCCTACTGGGGCCTCAAAGTCGATTTCCTTTATGTCACCGTCGTTCAGAGTGAAGACTAGGTCGAGTCTCACTGGTTCATCGTTTCCTCTCATCCTAGTGGGTTCCCTGACATGTTGGCTTAGAAAGTTTCTTGTCACCACCTCCATTAGTATGGCTCTCCATGTATGCTCTCCTCCATGCGGTTCCTTGTTCTCCCAGTATATCCTTCCGTGATTGAAGTCTCTCATGATGAGCAGATGGGATCTATTTCTACAGGCAGCAGAGGCTGTTTTCTGAATTATAGTGTTAACTGCCATGTTGTTGTTGTCATACTCTTGTCTTGGTCTTCTGTCATTTGGTGGAGGGTTATATATCACTGCTACTACTACGTTTGGTCCTCTCAATGTCATGAGTGCCTGTTATGTAGTCTCTGAATCCCTCACAGCCCGGGATGACCATCTCCTTGAAAGTCCATTCCTTTCTCATTAATAGGGCAACTCCACCTCCTCCCCGTCCTTCCCCCCTCTTTCCTTATTACAGTGTAGTCCTGGGGAAACACCACATTCGTTTTGATGCCTGAGAGTTTTGTTTCTGTCAGCCCAATTACATTTGGGTTCACTTCTGGACTATGAATGAGTGTAGAGGAGACTAGGAGTGAGTGTGTTGGAGAGTAGGAGTGAGTTTAGGAGACTAACCACACAATGGAAACACGCAATAATTGTTCCCATACCGAAGCCCAATGACCCTGGTAATTACAGACCTATCAGTCTCGTGTCATGCACTTGCAAGATGCTTGAAAGGATCATCCTAAACCGACTGCTGCACAAAATAGGCAGGTTAGGGGAGGGGGTCAATGGATTTGTTAAAGGACGGAGCACAGCAAATTGTATAGTTAATTACTTGGCTAATGACACGGCTAGGTACTCTGTATTTGTTGACATCAAAGGAGCCTTCGACAAAGCACAGGGGATTGCGATCCTGGACGAGCTTGCATGCATGGGTGTCAAGGGGAGACTCATGAAATGGGTTGAAGACTACCTCACGGGAAGGAAAGCCAAGGTTTGCTTCAATGGAGCAGTCTCCAGAACAATGAATATGGAACTCGGGACCCCCAAATCGGAGTCTTAAGCCATACACTATTCAATCTACTTATGAACGCCATTGCAAATATTGATTTTCCGGAAGGAACACAACAAGTGGGACATGCAGATGATGTTCTAATACAAGCTCCCACCTTGGGAAAAATTGAACAGTCCATTGAACTCCTTGGAAGGAAATTTATTGAACTCGGTTTCACTCTCTCCACAAACAAGACGAAGGCATACTCTCATCACAAGCGGAGAGCAAATGAAGAACTGCAAATTAAAGGTGTAACACTTGAATGGGTTGACCATTATCGGCACCTTGGCGTCACTGTCGGCTCTAACAAGGGGGAAGAAAGAGGAGCTCAACCAACTCATAGGAACATGCAAAAGTCGACTCATGGCACTGAAAGCTATGACCTGGAATGGACATGGAGCCTCTATTGCCGTGCTTAAAATGATGTACACAGCCTATGTGCGCTCCGTCATAGACTATGCTGCACCAGTTCTGTGCACCTACTCCCAAAGCGATATGAAAAGGCTTGAAAGCATTCAAAATGAAGCCATGACAATCATTCTTGGAGTTCCAAGAACTGCCAAAACGTCTAATCTACGAGAGGAGTTGTCCCTTCCCAGTGTTAAAAGCAGAATTAAGGAGCTGAATGTTAAGCTTGCAATTAGGATAGCCAGAGATCCCCATTGCAATGATATTGCTATGAAAAAACTGAGCTCTGTGGTACTTTCAGAGGGAAACAGGAGAAGCAAAAAATGGCATCACAGATCAGTATGCTACCTCGAAGAACTTCACCTGCTTGAGCAAGCCCGTGAGCTCCTGCCTGTAGAGAGGTTACCTCCCTGGGAGGATGACTCATGTAAGATCGTCATCAATGAAATGGCAATGAAAAAATCCAATATGTTACTACAAGAAATGAAGCACAAGTATCTCGAGGAAATTTATAAAGAAGCCGGAGATAAACTAGATCAAATCTACACTGACGGGTCATCTAATCCTGTCAATGGAAGGGCTGGTGCAGCATACACGGTAATCAAGGATAATACTTTCCAACGCGGAAATGAAGAAAAAGCACGTATTGAGAACTAAGCCTCTTCAACCCAAGCAGAGCTAACTCCCATTGTTATGGCGTTAAGGTTTCTTGAACGGAACACTAATGGTGCAGTGATTTGCACCGATTCAAAAGCAGCACTGCAAAGCCTAAGTAAAAATCTGGCAGAAAATTTTGCAATAGTCACTGAAATTAAGAGAGCTGTGAGAGCACTAACCAATCAGGGAAGAGTCATCAAGTTTCTGTGGATCCCCTCATATGTTGGAATATGTGGAAATGAACGAGCAGATGTGTTGGCTGCTGAAGGCACTGAAGGAGACCATATTTAATACTTCATACCCAAGACTCTACTACAAATTACAGGTATTGTCAGGCAACATCACCGTGACAAGGTAACCGAGGAAAGGATGATAGAAGCACAAACCAGTGAATCTGTACGATGGTACAACATGGTTGTAGCTGGCAATCCCAATCATTATGGCCGAAGAGGAGGAGGACGAGGGAGAGAGTCAGTAATAGTGAGAATCCGTCTTGGATACAAATATCCATGGAGATATGGAATGGAAACAACAGTTGATCAGCAAAGTTGCAGAATCTGTGGTGAGAGTGATGGACACCGCCTTGACCACTATCTACGTGAATGTGAACACCTGAGAGATATCAGAAGTACGTGTAGAATAATAAACCCCACGTTGTTGGAGTTAGGAAAACACTATTTGTCATATATTGATACTGTTCTTAAAAGATTTCCCCATTTTGCACCCGCGAGATAACGTAAGCTTTTAAGTGTTGATAGATGTTAATTAATCTTCTTGTTTGAGGAGCTGTTCACTTGAGACAGTTAAGCAAGTCCCAGCTGTGTCTGGGTACAAGTGACAGGATGAACAACCCAGCGGGTTTTCTTCCTATTGGGGAATGTTGTACATGCTGCTATGGTGGTGTGTCCACTCACAAGATGAGTGGCGCTGCCCAATAAACTCGCCCCTCGGGGCAAAATTTAAAAATTTAAAAACTAGGAGTGAGTGTGGAGGAGGCTAGGAGTGAGTGTGGAGGAGACTAGGAATGGGTGTAGAGGAGACTAGGAGTGGGTGAGGATGAGACAAGGAGTGTGGAGGAGACTAGGAGTGGGTGTGGAAGAGACTAGGAGTGTGTGTGGAAGAGACAAGAAGTGTGTGTACAAGAGACTAGGAGTGGGGGTAGAGGAGACTAGGAACAAGTGTAGAGGAGATTAGGAGTTATTTTGGAGGATATTAGGAGTAGGTGTGGATGAGACTAGGAGTGAGTGTGGAGGAGAGTAAGAGTGAGTTTAGAGGAGACTAGGAGTGAATGTGGAGGAGACTAGGAGTGTGTTTGGAGGAGACTATGAATGAGAGTACAGGAGGCTAAGAGAGAGTGTAGATGAGACTAAGAGTGTGTGTGGAGGAGACTAGGAGTGTGTGTGGAAGAGACTAGGAGTGAGTGTGAAGGAGTTAGTGTGGAGGAGACTAAGGAAGGGTGTAGAGGAGACTTGGAGTGGGTGTGGATGAGACTAGGAGTGTGGAGGAGACTAGGTGTGAGTGGAGAGGAGACAAGGAGTGGGAGTGGAAGAGACTAGAAGTGGGTATGGAGGAGACCAACAGTGAGTGTAGAGGAGACTAGGAGTGAGTGTGAAGGAGACTAGGAGTGAGTGTATGTGAGGGAATCTAGATTCCCTCAGCTAGTTTTCCTAGTTTCTAGATTAGGCTAGTCGCTCTAGGGACTCTAGAAACTGGAGCTTTCAAACTAACATATTCTTGTGGGGTGTTGGATGAAAGCTTATGTTAAGGACTGTCGTTTGGGACTGGTTAGGAGTCTGTGATTGCTCTGTAGAGAGAATTACAGAAATTTTCCTGTTTCTGTGAAATAGGATGAGAGGTGACAGTGAAGTGGTATGTTAGGTACTTGACTCTCAAACCGTTAGAGGTGGGGGAAAGTGGGGTGACCGTTGCCCCCCCCCCCCATGTGAGACAGTGCGCCACTGTCTTTAGGCCTCCACCTCCTTGTGACGTCACGGGACGCCTGAGGGTGAGTGAGGCCTGTCATTGGGTTAGGCCCTCTGCTCCGAGCTGTGTTTTGGCTCGAACAGCTGTGATTGGAAGCGACACCATGGTGGTGTGCCGGCTTCCTGCTGATTGGTCAAGACAAAGTAGAGGGGGGGGGAGATATGGGCATTTGAGTTTCCCTGCCCGCGATAATCAGTTTGAATTGGGTGGCAAGCGGAGGAAGAAATGACTGGTGGAGGTGGCAGGCCTGCTACCTCCATCCCCGTTATTCGCTTCTGTCGTCCAAATTACTCATCGAGCATGGCACTCCTGCCATCATGGGTTGTGTCGAGGCCCAATTGGCGTGAATTGGGGCCAAGGATTTACGGAAGGAACAGTAAAAAGCTAAAGAGACAGTTGACAATGTTCACCCAAGAGGCAGCTGGCAGAGCCTCATGGTGTAACAGGTGGTTCAAATAACCTGTCTAGTGTTGATGGACAATTGGCGGAATACGGGCAGGGCCTCCTAGTGTAATTGTGGTGAGATTACAGGCCCCTGTTGGACTTTGAATTCCGCCAGGCGGCGTCAGTGTGGGGACGCCGCCGGCCATTGTCATCCCAGTGTAGAGCAAGGCAGGCTCTGGTTTGATGGGGTTGTTAGTGATTCCCCATCCACGTGTGTATGCCCGGCCCGGCCACCCACCCGCCTGGCCTGGCCACCCCCATCCCGCGCGCCAGCTCAGCTCGGGTGGGGTGCTGTGACGTCATACACTACCCTTGGCCACCCCCTTTAGGGCCATGCGGTGGCCACATGCCTTGGCCACTCCCTTGGGCCACTTGGCCACTTTCCCGGGACAGCCTAGGGCCACATCTTGTCGACGCATAAGGAGCAAGCTAAGTGTTGTCATCCAGAGAGGTAGTGACCTGGGAAATGAGTGAAATGAGAGGAAAACGTGAGTACAATAGTCAGAGTGTAACAGTGTCTCAGTATTAGTGGAAATTCCGGTAAAGCTGTGTTGTCCCATAGCCCTGCCAAGCTATGGAAGCAGCTGAGAGACAGCTGTCTGTAGCACGTCCAGGTGACTGGTATGGCGGTATCTGGAGATGGATGTTGTACACGGGACCACACTGTAGTTATATAATGTATATAAGTGTGTAGACTGACTCGAGTATGTAACCGGTCAGTGTAGAGATTTACCATATAAATGATCCAGTTGTCGATTCTATATAATCTGTCAGACTGGATTAGTGCGATGGAGTACTAGCATGAATAATTATAATCATTATGTTGCAGGGATGTCAGTGGATACCCTGAGGTCTGTGTAGTTAGAGTTACATTCACCTGATGATATAATTTTCATTGACTATGTGAATGCCATTTCTATGTGTTCATTTGCATGTTTTATGTACTGTGTTGTGTGGTGAATCAGTAGATGTGATTGCTGACTGATTGCCTAATGATGTCATTAGCCTGTGGGGTATGCTGACGGCATCATTATGTTGCAGGTTTGTGCAGTGTTGTTATCAGTTTATACGATATTATTGCCCTGGGAACTGTGTTGAGGATTTAAGGGGACTCCTTTGAGTATTCAGGGAAATTCTCAGTACTTAATGAGAGCAAGCAATTAGTTAATTTGCCTAATTATGGAAGAATTAGTGCCAGCTGTCCGCGTAGCGACGGTGTTTTATATTAACGTAAATTGTCTTGCTGAAATAGACGTGAGTGATCATTCTTTTGCAACGGTTGCAAGATAAGGGGGGCAGTAATATTGGTATACTCTTGTTGTTGCACAACCGTGTGTCATTATTGTGTGGGCACAGTAATTAACGAGTTGCAGTAGCCGAAACAGTATATGGGCAGTGCATTTGTGTTGTTGCATGCCATTGTAGTGTGACCTATGTAACACTGGGGTTACTTTGTTTCTTTAAGTTGTGTTGAGGACTTAAGGATTCAGTGAGTTAATTAGATAAGGGGTGCACACTTATTGTTGAGTGAGTGAGAAAGCTGTTATGGGAGAAGTGTTGAGCTTAAGTGAGATACGTGTCGGGAGGAATTAATTGTCCGTGTGACAACTAATTGACCACTCTAGCTAATTATGTAATTAGCCTTCTCATCATGAATTCACGTAGTGGGAGAGGATCTGTCAGAGTCTGTCAGTATTTGTGTTATCGGAATTTGCTCGGGACTAATTACCTTTCCGGGGTATAGCAATTAGTGGCTCATGATAATTAGTGGAATAATTAACGTCTGGAGCCTGGTGAGCTCAGATGACTCGGTAAAGCGAGGTCATGGAGCTAGCATAGATCGTTGTATTAATCATATCCTGTTTGACGACAGTGGATTAATTGCACTCATGATAATTAGGGGTAATTAACTCCTTTCCCGTGAATTCACAGTGTTTGATGAGACCTGCTTAGGCAGTGCGGAGTGAGACATATTTATGGATGATTAATTATCGGTCTTGGTGACAGTTAATTAATTGCTCGGAGTTAATTAGAATAATTAACACTCACTAGTAATTTTTTGACACAGACTGTTGAGAAGCTACCAAGTTAGGGTAGGCTTAGTTAACGTAACTCAATGGGGATGTAATTAGTGGTCCGTTTGACCTTAATTAAGAATTACTCACTGAATACTTGCAAGGAGTCAAGTGTGATGTAATATAAGTTTGAGTTATTGTTAAGAAGAGAGACAAGTGTTAATGATTAACGTAGAGTATCATCATGTTGTTGTCTATGAGAGACAATTGTTTGTGATTACCGTAGTACTTTGTTGCTGACTGCTGCGATCAGTCAATTAACGTAATTAATCACATAATCGATTTCTTTTGGTTGTCGTCTGGTGACGAGAGTAGAGTAATCTAGGGATTTGTGGAGCTGTGTCCCAGAATCCCGCCTTGCCTGTCTTTGTTTACTGTTTACAGTGCAACTTCTTGTAGGGAGTTGCAAAGAGTGTTCACACTGGGTTGTGATAGGGGGAGTCACTGTTGGGCTACCCGCCTAGTTACGTGGGTCTCTCCTGGGGGGCGGGAGGGCCCTTAAGCTTGGGATTATAGTAGCTGTCAGGGAAGCCGTGACACTATTGATTGCATGCTTGTGTCTTCAGTGGGCATCATTGTTCAGTTAGTTCACTTGTCAGCCTGAAGTGTCAGCAGGATGGAGCCTGCTGTCATTTCTCGAGGGGCTGTTGAATAGCTGTGTTGCAATTGCCACTGGATGGACAATAACGTAACCATTCGCTGTGGAGTAACTTAGTCTGTGATATTTTTCTTTGATTTGCAATATTGCGTCATCAGTGGGCACACCTGTGTTCAGGTTAGTTCAGTATGCAGCCGCACAGCAAGGGTTGCTATTTAGCTGTTTGTTATCGTGCCACTGGATGGACATTAACGTAACGTAACGTAAACTCGGTAATGTAGTAGTTAGTTTCTTGTTATTAATAAATTGTTATGTTATAGAAAACGGTCTTTGATGTCAACCCTTCAACCATATTTTTCCACACCTGTTTCTGCATATTACGACTAAATGTTGATGTGATCTTGATATGACGGCTGTTCTTGGGAATTCGAATTCCAATTCATTGCGCAAACCCGCTATGGTAAAAGGGTAACCCGTCGGTTACCCTTTATTAGTTTTAACGTCCTGTTTAACTAGGAGGAGCCAGCGGCCTATTGTAGACAGGTTTTCACCCCAAGTGGTGGAGGCCTGGCGGTTTGCTCCCGCTTTTCCTTTTTCTATTGGACTCATGCTTAACTGCCGTGAGCAGACTTTAAACTTGTAGTCCTCCTCTTAAGGGAGGTAGGCGTAGAAAAAATCTCACAGTGTAGAGGAGATTAGGAGTGTTTTGGAGGAGTCTAGGAGTGGGTGTGGATGAGACTATGAGTGTGGAGGAGACTAGGTGTGAGTGTAGAGGAGAAGAGTAGTGGGTGTGGAGCAGACTAGGAGTGAGTGTGGAAGAGACTAAGAGTGGGTGTTGATGAGACTAGGAGTGTGTGTGGAGGGGACTAAGAGTGAGTGTTGAGGAGACTAGGAGTGAGTGTAGAGGAGAATAGAAGTGGGTAAAGAGGAGACAAGGAGTGAGGGTGGAGGAGACTAAGTGTGAGTTAAGAGGAAACTAGGAGTGAGTGTGGAGCAGAGGAGACTAGGAGTGAGTGTGGAGCAGAGGAGAATAGGGGTGAGGGTGGAGAAGACTAGGAGTGGGTGTACATGAGGCTAGCAGTGGGTATGGAGGAAACTATGAGTGGGTGTAGAGGAGACTTGGAGTGAGTGGAGAGGAGAATAGCAGTTAGTGTGGAGAAGAGTAGGAGTGTGTGTGGAGGAGACTATGAATGAGAAAGGAGGAGAATAGAAGTGGGTGTAGATGAGACTAGGAGTGGGAGTGGAGGAGACTAAGAGGGAGTGTAGAGGAGATTAAGAGTGAGTGTGAAGGAGTTAGTGTGGAGCAGAAAAGGAATGGGTGTATAGGAGACTAGGAGTGTGTGTGGAGGAGACTACGTGTGTGTGTGGAGAACTCTAGAATTGGGTGTGAAGGAGACTTGGAATGAGTGGACAGGAGACTAGGAGTTAGTGTGGAGGAGACTATGTGTGAGTGTAGAGGAGACTAGGAGTGGGTGTGCAGGAGAATAGGCGTGAGTGAGGAAGAGACTAGGAGTGAGTGTGAAGGAGTTAGTGTGGAGGAGACTTAGAGTGTATGTGTGGAGGAGACTAGGAGTGAGTGTGAAGGAGTTAGTGTGGAGACTAGGATTGGTTGTAGAGGAGACTAGGAGTGGGTGTGGAAAAGATTAGAAGTGGGTGAGGATGAGAAAAAGAGTGAGTGTAGAGGAGACTAGAAGTGAGTGTGGAGGAGACTTCGAGTGTGTGTGGAGTAGACATGATTGAGTGTGGAGGAGACTAGGTGTGAGTGTAAAGGAGACTAGGAGTGAGTGTGAAGGAGTTAGTGTGGAGGAGACTAGGAATGGGTGAGGAAGAGACTATGAGTAGGTGTAGAGGAGACTAGGATTTAGTGTGGAGGAGACTAAGAGTGAGTGTGAAGGAGTTAGTTTGGAGGAGACTAGGAATGGGTGTAGAGGAGACTAGGAGTGGTGTCGGAGGAGACTAGGAGTGAGTGTGGAGGAGACTTGGAGTGATTAGAGAGGGGACTAGAAGTGAGTGAAGAGGAGACTAGGAGTGATTGTGAAGGAGACTGGGAGTGAGTGTGAAAGAGACTAGGAGTGGGTGGGGAGGAGACTAGGAGTGAGTGTAGAGGAGATTAGGAGTGATTGTAGAGGAGACTAGGAGCGGGTGTGGATGAGACTAGGAGTGTAGAGGAGACTATGTGTGAGTGTAGATGAGACTAAGAGTGCGTGTTGAGTAGACTAGGAGTGTGTGTGTGGAAGAGACTAAGAGTGTGAGTACATGAGACTAGGAAAGGGGGTAGAGGAGACAAGGAATGAGTGTGGAGGAGACAAGGAGTGAATGTGGAGGAGACTAGCAGAGGGTGTGGAGGGGACTAGGAGTGGGTGTTGAGGAGACGGGAAGTGAGTGAAGAGGAGACTAGGAGTTAGATTGGAGAAGACTAGGAGTGTGTGTTGAGGAGACTAGGAAAGGGTGTGTAGGAGACTAGGAGTAAGTGTGAAGGAGTTAGTGTAGAGGACACTAGGAGTGTCCTCTACACCCATTCTGTCTCCTGTCTCCAATGTTTAGGAGACAGGAAGTGAGTGCAGAGGAGACTAGGAGTGGTAGTGGAGGAGACTAAACGTTAGATTGGAGAAGACTAAACGTTAGATTGGAGAAGACTACAAGTGTGTGTGGAGGAGACTAGGAGTGTGTGTGGAGGCGACTAGGAGTGAGTATGAAGGTGTTAGTGTGGAGGAGACTAGGAGTGGGTGTAGATGAGACTAGGAGTGGGTGTAGAGGAGACAAGGAGTGTGTGGTAGAGGAGACTAGAAGTGAGTGTGTAGGAGACTAGGAGTTAGTGTAGAGGAGACTAGGAGTGAGTGTGGAGGAGACTAGGAGTGAGTGTGGAGGAGACTAGGAGTGAGTGTGGAGGAGACTAGGAGTGAGTGTGAAGGAGACAGTGTGGAGGAGACAAGTAATAGGTGTAGAGGAGAGTAGGAGTTTGTGTGTATGAGAATAGAAATGTGGAGGAGACTAGGTGTTATGGTAGAGGAGACTAGGAGTGGGGTGTGGAAGAGACTAGGAGTGGGTGTAGAAGAGATTAGGAGTGATTGTAGAGGAGACTAGGAGCGGGTTTGGATGAGACTAGGAGTGTAGAGGAGACTATGTGTGAGTGTAGAGGAGACTAAGAGTGCGTGTTGAGTAGATTAGGAGTGTGTGTGTGGAAGAGACTAAGAGTGTGTGTACATGAGACTAGGAGAGGGTTTAGAGGAGACTAGGAATGAGTGTAGGGGAGATTAGGAGTGATTGTGGAGGAGACTAGAAGTGGGTGTGGATGAGACTAGGAGTTTGTGTTGGGAGGGTATTAGGAGTGTGTGTAGATGAGACTACGGATGAGTGTGGAGGAGACAAAGTGTAAGAATAGAGGAGACTAAGAGTGAGTGTAGAGGAGATTACTAGTGAGTGTGGAGGAGACTAGGAGTGAGTGTAGAGGAGATTAGGAGAGATTTTGGAGGAGTCTAGGAGTGGGTGTGGATGAGACTATGAGTGTGGAGGAGACTAGGTGTGAGTGTAGAGGGGAATAGGAGTGAGTGTGGAGTAGACTAGGAGTGTGTGTGGAAGAGACTTGTAGAGTGTGTACTAGGGATTAGGAGTGGGTAGAGGAGACTTGAAATGAGTGTGGAGGAGATTAGGAGTGATTGTGGTGGAGAATAGGAGTAGGTGTTGATGAGACTAGGAGTGGGTGTGCAGGAGAATAGGCGTGAGTGAGGAGGAGACCAGGAGTGAGTGTGAAGGAGTTATTGTGGAGGAGATTAGGCGTGTGTGTAGAGGAGACTAGGAGTGAGTGTAGAGGAGAATAGGTGTGGGTGTAGAGGAGATAAGGAGTGAGGGTGGAAGAGACTAAGTGTGAATGCAGAGGAGACTAGGAGTGAGTGTGGAGCAGAGGAGACTAGGAGTGAGTGTGGAGCAGAGGAGACTAGGAGTGAGTGTGGAGCAGAGGAGACTAGGAGTGAGTGTGGAGCAGAGGAGACTAGGAGTGAGTGTGGAGAAGACTAGAAGTGGGTGTAGATGAGACTTGGAGTGAGTATGGAGGAGACCAGGAGTGCGTGTAGAGGAGACTAGGAGTGAGTGTGGAGGAGACTAGAAGTGGGTGTAGATGGGACTAGAAGTGGGAGTGGAGGAGACAAAGCGGGAGTGTAGAGGAGATTAGGAGTAAGTGTGAAGGAGCTAGTTTGGAGCAGACTAGGAATGGGTTTAGAGGAGACTAGGAGTGGGTGTGCAGGAGAATAGGCGTGAGTGAGGAAGAGACTAGGAGTGAGTGTGAAGGAGTTAGTGTGGAGGAGACTTGGAGTGTGTGTGTGGAGGAGACTAGGAGTGAGTGTGAAGGAGTTAGTGTGGAGACTAGGATTGGGTGTAGAGGTGACTAGGAGTGGGTGGGGAGGAGACTAGGAGTGAGTGTGGAGGAGACCAAGAGTGAGTGTAGAGGAGACTAGAAGTGAGTGTGGAGGAGACTTCGAGTGTGTGTGGAGTAGACATGATTGAGTGTGGAGGAGACTAGGTGTGAGTGTAAAAGAGACTAGGAGTGAGTGTGAAGGAGTTAGTGTGGAGGAGACTAGGAATGGGTGAGGAGGAGACTATGAGTAGGTGTAGAGGAGACTAGGATTTAGTGTGGAGGAGACTAAGAGTGAGTGTGAAGGAGTTAGTTTGGATGAGACTAGGAATGGGTGTAGAGGAGACTAGGAGTGGGGGTGGAGGAGACTAGGAGTGAGTGTGGAGGAGACTAGGAGTGAGTGTGGAGGAGACCAAGAGTGAGTGTAGAGGAGACTACGAGTGAGTGCAAAGGAGACTAGGAGTGAGTGTGGAGGAGACTGGGAGTGAGTGTAGAAAAGATTGAGAGTGAGGGTAGAGGAGACAAGGCCTGAATATGAAGGAGAGTAGGAGTGAGCGTGGAGGAGACTAGGAGTTGTGTGAACAGACCTGTGAGATTTATATTTATTTAATTTTTATGAATTTATATAGAATTTATATATACATTAATTTATATATTTCGATAACATTTGGTATGATGTTAAGTGGACTGTACTTCTGCAAAAATCTCAAATCAATCATTACACATAAGGGGGGTTTATATTAATATTATATATATATGCAGCCAATCAAACTACAGTATTAACTACATATATTAGTAAATAAATTGGAGGTGTATTATCTTATTGTACAGCACGCTTAGTCCACCAGATATAACTAGGATGTAGACACCAAATTATCCTCGTGTGAGGCTAGCTTCCGTCACCCATAGTAACTGATGTACCAAGATAAATTCTTGCGTCCTCTTCTTGTTCCTGTCAAAGGGCACTAGCTATAAAGCCGGAATTCTAATATATGACAGCTATATCAGAGAAAACACTGTATATTATATATGATCAGGACCAAGGCTTAATTACCTTTATTAAGAGGCTCGTTCGCATCCTAACCAGTTCGCCCTTATCTACCTAACAGTAACTGGCCAGAAATGGTTGGATAAATGGGTTTCGGTATGACACTTCCCTTGTTTATGTTGACAGCGTGTTGATGATGGTAGAACACTTTGATCTCCATAACACTTCATCCAAGAGAAATTATAGGAGCTGAAATTGCTCCCCTGCACCTCTGGTCTTAACAAACAATGGCTGCCCTCTCTCCCACCACTGACGCCTTGGCTCTCCTTGTCCAATGTCAATAAGTGATTGAAGGGTCACATTTACTCTATTTTGATACTGATAATTAAGTTAATTAAAATAAGATGTTTTTATGATATTAAAAGTCCAAAGACTATGTATTTAAGAATAATTCCCAACAGAATAGCTGGTGAATTTATAGTACTTTGTGGCAATGATATCCCGTTTTCTATTGACGGAAAATTCCACTTCAAGCTACATTTTCTATGGGTTAACTTGTGTTTACAACGGCAGCAATATTATCTGCCTATTGAATGTAATATTATTAAATGATGTCGGGTTTTCCGACATAATTTCCCGGTGGGCTGCTCACGGGTCGAAGTCCTATTTAGAACAGATGAACACCGATACTCCTCATTCGAATTATTAGATTAATTTGATGTTAGTAGTTAGTAATCACACATTTGTGTGTCTGTTCATACAGGACAGATGTCCCATACTCGAGTTGCAGGGGCTAGAAGTCTAATGCGATTTAATTTCCCTGTTAACTCTTGAAAGGCTAAAATTATAGCCTAATTACATATTAACCCAGTGGACTGAATGTGATCAAGTACTTCAGTCAAGTATGATTCAGGGACTGCAGTGAGATCAGTGACATTAGATATAACTTGAAGCTTGTTCAGGTAACTGGCCACTGATATATAAACACTGAGGCCCATGGAATACATCTTGATTAAATAATATATGTATCAAATCAGTCGTCAGATTTATTGGGGTTTAATTTACTTAATTTATTCAGAGGATTGAATAGCTCATCATTAAAGGCAAGTATGGTTCTGAGACTGCAGTGGGTTCAGTAACATTGGTCGCAGTGACTTGTAGCTGTTTAGGCTACTGTTCACTGATTTACCACTGAGGCATCATGAACTCATCTTCAGCTTTAAATGATGATATTAACATCATCCTCTGTTACTATAGTCAGCTGTAATCTCCTTAGTATAATGCTGTTGGAGAAATATAATCAGCTGACAAATTTAGATTTCTACTGGTATTGTTTATCTGCCATAGGTCTCCTCAAGCTTAGTACTGGGCCTGAGAGTAATTTGCCTCCTGCAGAATTAGCATGGTTATGCCCTGATATTTAGTGGGGCTACCGATGAATCGATGGTAGTAGTCTGTACCTACAAGAATACCGAAGTCGGTGAGGTGATCAGACTTAATATTATCTGACAATTTTATTCCTCTATTTCTCAGGAATTTGGCTGTTGCTCTCAGACCTTTTACTTGTAGGTCTGCTGGTATTTTGTCCACCACAATGGCTTGTACTCGACAGACGTACCTGCATAAACGTACTGATGGTTGTACCACCTGGTAGACTTGAGGTCCTGTATCTGTTATAAACCCTAAGATGTTGATTGTCGTCTGGGCTACAGGCTTTAATTGTAGTTCATCTGCCAACTTTAAAGTGACATAGGTTCTCTGGGATCCTTGGTCAAATAACCCACGGGTCTGGACCTTGGCCCTCTTATTCTGGATGGTAAATTGTGCAGTAGGCAAAGTCACACTACTTTTGGACTCTGCCGATTGGACACTAATTTTCTCTCGCACCTTGCAAATCTGTACTGTGGTGGGAATGCTATCTTCCACCTTGGGTCTTGAATACGTTAATTTCGTATGTTTGCACAGTGCTGCATGGTGCCTACCTCTTCTACACCTGTTACAGTTGTTGAATTGGGTCTCACAATAGTCTATGTTGTGTGACTTGAGACACCTTGAACATCTCCCTAATTCCTGGAGTCGCTTAATACGAGTGTCTCTGTCAATATAATTAGCACAACAGTATGTTGAATGTTTCTTTTTGCAGAACATACATATCCCCCAGCCTACTGCACGTTTGGAAGTTACCGGTTTGGGTGAACTAGTAACAGTAGGCTTGGAGGAATCTGTTGCATTGTCAGATTTTCTCCAACTTGGTGTGAGAGTACTTGGGTGCTGTTTTTTTGGGGTGGTTGTTTTACCCTTTAATTGACTATTATTTTCTATTTCTGAAGGCTTGCAAGAGGCTTTAACTTCCTCATTTGCTCGTCGTTTGTTTATGATGGAATGTAAACCTTCAGTGATGTCCTGTACTGTCAGGATGGTGTTATGTTCTTGTGTGTATAATTCATTTAGTATATCCCCGGATAATTTTCGTTGAAGGACTACTTTGGTCATCCACTCACTACTGGTTATATCAACCTTAAGACTGAATGTTCTTAGTAGTGACTCAAACTCCATGCTGAAGGATTGTAATGAGTCAGTAGTCTGATCAGGTTGAGGTAAGTCCCGCAATTGTAGTACAAGATGTATGACAATTTTCTCATTGCCAGCATTATTCCTAGGAAGCTGGACTGGAAAATTAGTGCTGTCGCTATCTTCATTTACATTTTCTACTACTGGTTCAACTTCACCATTAATTTCAGTTTGGAGGCAATTTTTCATAGTGGCCTCAGGTATTGGGTTTTCAGAATCCACAGAGACTGTGGATAAATTGTCTGAGAACTGCTTAATTTCTGGTGGTATAATATTGGATGAAGCTTTATCCTTGTTGATTAAAGGATCTAATCTGGCTTGACATTTATTCTCAAAAAGATCCAGATCATCCATAACATTATCTACTTTATCTGATGTACTTGCTATTTGTTCTGATTCAATTATCCTGTGTAAGTGCTCCAACCTGGCTTGAGTTTCTTCTTCATATTGAGCCAGGTCAGACAGGAATGGTTCCACATCTTCAACTACAATGTCGTCGTCGTCGTGGACTTGATTTTGGTAAGATTTCCTATTTGCTTTCAATATATGCAATTGGGTTTGAAACTGTAACAGTGGTATTTTCAACCGATGATAATTAATTACAGGCTCATATAACAACTGTTCATATTGGTCGAGATCTCTTGTTAGTTGACGTTTACTTGCTACTAAAGCACGCTTTGCTTTCTGCGGATTAGTCATGGTGACTTGTTAATTGAACACCACTGGCTCATAAATTGTGAGCAAGTACTGATGGTAGCCTAGGATAAAATTCTGCACTCACTAGGCGATAATCCTACCTCTTCTAAAGATTAGCACTTAAAATTAATACACATTATATATATATATATATATATATATATATATATATATATATATATATATATATATATATATATATATATATATATATGTATATATATATATATATGTATATATATATACAATCATTCGCACTAATGATTTGAGTGATAAACCAGTGTCACTGGAAGTACCTTTAGGCTAGCTCCTCAATTATCACCCTAGGATGGTATAGACATTAGTGACCTCGCGAAATTAACACCACAAAACTCGGAATAACAACCCACCAATTCGGTGGTTGACCATGAAACCGCTGATGAGGCAGGACTGAGCTGAGGGGCTGGTGAGCGTACTCGAGGCTACGGTCTATAATGCCGGTCTTTGACTGGCATTATATTGTTCACAAATTTATTGCACTAGTTTATTTAATTTGATGACAATCTAGCTCTCTAGACCATCTAGGTTCGAAAAACCATATAATCTAGGTTCGAAGGTCCATATAATGTCGAAATCGACCTATGAAATTTATATTTATTTAATTTATAAGAATTTATATAGAATTTATATTTACGTTAATGTAAATATTTCGATAGCAATCGGTATGATGTTAAGTGGACTGTATTTCTGCAATAATCTCACAAATCGATCCTTACACATAAGGGGGGTTTATATCAAATTTATATATATGCAGCCAATCAAACTACAGTATTAACTACATATATTGGTAAATAAATTGGAGGTGCCTTATCTTATTGTACAGCAGGCTTAGTCCACCAGATATAACTAGGATGTAGACACCAAATTATCCTTGTGTGAGGCTAGCTTCCGTCACCCATAGTAACTGATGCACCAAGATAAATTCTTGCGTCCTCTTCTTCTTCCCGTCAAAGGGCACTAGCTATAAAGCCGGAATTCTAATATATGACAGCTATATCAGAGAAAACACTGTATATTATATATGATAAGGACCAAGGCTTAATTACCTTTATTAAGAGGCTCGTTCGCATCCTAACCAGTTCGCCCTTATCTACCTAACATTAACTGGCCAGAAATGGTTAGATAAATGGGTTTCGGTATGACACTTACCTTGTTTATGTTGACAGCGTGTTGATGATGGTAGAACACTTTGATCTCCATAACACTTCATCCAAGAGAAATTATAGGAGCTGAAATTGCTCCCCTGCACCTCTGGTCTTAACAAACAATGGCTGACCTCTCTCCCACCACTGACGCCTTGGCTCTCCTTGTCCAATGTCAATAAGTGATAGAAGGGTCACATTTACTCTATTTTGATACTGATAATTAAGTTAATTAAAATAAGATGTTTTTATGATATTAAAAGTCCAAAAACTACTGTATTTAAGAATAATTCCCAACAGAATAGCTGGTGAATTTATAGTACATTGTGGCAATGATATCCCGTTTTCTATTGACGGAAAATTCCACTTCAAGCTACATTTTCTATGCGTAACTTGTGTATACAACGGCAGAAATATTATCTGCCTGTTGAATGTAATACTATTAAATGATGTCGGGTTTTCCGACAGGAGTTGCTGTAGAGGAGACTAGGAGTGAGTGTGGAGGACACTAGGAGTAGGTGTAGATGCGACTAGGATTGAGTGTGGAGACTAGGAAAGGGTGTGGAAGAGACTAGGAAAGGGTGTCGAGGGGAAAAGAAATGATTGTGGGAGAGACTAAGAGTGAGTGTGGAGGAGACTACGAGTGAGTGTAGAGGAGACTATGAGTGAGACAATAGGATACTAGGAATGAGTGTGGAGAATACTAGGACCGAGGGTAAAGGAGACTAGGGGTGTGTGTGGAGGACTAGGAGTGAGTGCGGAGGAGACTAAGAGTGAGTTTAGAGGAAACTAGGAGTGTGGAGGAGGCTAAGAGTGTGTGTGGAGTAGACTAGGAGTGTGTGCGTGAAGGAGACTAGGAAAGGGAGAGGAGAGGACTTGGAGTAGGTATAGATGAGATTAGGAGTTGGTGTGGAGGGGACTAGGATTGGGTGTGGAGGAGACTAAGAGTTTGTGTGGAGGAGACTAGGAGTGGGTGTGGGAGAGACTAGGAGTGGGTGTGGAGGAGAACAAGAGTGAGTGTAGAGGAGACAACGACTGAGTGTGGAGGAGACTAGGAGTGTGCGTGGAGAAGACTAGGAGAGTGTGTTGAGGAGATTAGGAGTGAGCGTGAAGGAGTTAGTGTGGAGGAGACTAGGAGTGAGTGGGGAGGAGACAAAGAGTGAGTGTGGAGGAGAATAAGAGTGAGTGAAGAGGAGAATTGGAGTGGGTGTAGAGGAGACAAGGAGTGAGTGTGGAGGAGTCTAAGAGTGAGTGCAGAGGAGACTAGGAGAGAGTGTTGAGGAGACAAGGAATAAGTGTGGAAGAGACTAGGCGTGAATGTAGAGGAGACTAGGAGTGAGTGTGAAGGAGACTAGGAGTGTGTGTGGAGGAGACTAGGAGTGTGTGTGGAGGAGACTTGGAATGTATGTGGAGGAGACTAGAAGTTAGTGTGGAGGAGTTAATGTGGAGGAGACTAGGAATGTGTGTAGAGGAGACTAGGAGTTAGTGTGGAGTAGACAAGGAGTGAGTGTGAAGGAGTACGTGTAGATGAGACTAGGATTGGGTGTGGAGGAGACTAAGAGTGAGTATAAAGGAGACTAGGAGTGTGTGTGGAGGAGACAAGGAGTGAGTGTAGAGGAGACTATGAATAAGCGTAGAGGAGACTAGGTGTGAGTGTGGAAGAGACATGGAGTGAGTGTGAAGGAGTTATTGTGGAGGAGACTAGGAGTGGGTGTGAAGGAGTTATTGTGGAGGAGACTAGGAGTGGGTGTGGATGAGACTACGAGCGAGTGTGGAGGAGACTAAGAGTGAGTGCAGAGGAGACTAGGAGTAAGTGTGGAGGAGACTATGAGAGTGTGGAGGAGATAAGGAATGGGTGTACATAAGACTAGCAGTGAGTGTGATGGAGACCAGGAGTGGGTGGAGAGGAGACTAGGAGTTAGTGTGGAGAAGACTAGGAGTGTGTGTAGAGGAGACTATGAATGAGAGTGGAGGAGACTAGAAGTGGGTTCAGATAAGACTAGGAGTGGGAATGAATGATACCAGGAGTGTGGAGGAGACTAGGAATGGTTGTGGAAGAGACTAGGAGTGGGTGTGGAGTAGACTAGGAGAGTGTATGTAGTAGATTAGGAGTGAGTCTGAAGGAGTCAGTATGGAGGAGACTAGGAATGGGTGTAGAGGAGACTATGAGTGGATGTGGAGGAGACTATGAGTGAGTGTAGAGGAGACTAGAAGTGGGTGTTTAGGAGACATTAAGTAAGTGAAGTGGAGACCAGGAGTATGTTTAGAGGAGACTAGCGGTGAGTGTGGAGGAGACTGGGAGTAAGTGTAGAAGAGAATAGGAGTGGGTGTGGAAGAAACTAGGAGAGGTGGATAGGAGACCAAGAGTGAGTGTAGAGTAGACGATGAGTGAGTGTGGAGGAGACTAGGAGTGAGTGTAGACGAGATTAAGAGTGATTGTAGAAGAGACTTGGAGTGGGTGTGGATGAGACTAAGAGTGTGGAGGAGACTAGGTGGGAGTGAAGAGGAGACTAGGAGTGCGTGTGCAGTAGACTAGGAGTGTGTGTGTGGAAGAGACTAGGAGTGTGTGTACAAGAGACTAGAAGAGGGGGTAGAGGAGACTAAGAATGCAGGAATGAGAGTGGAGGAGACAAGGAGTGAGTGTAGAGGTGACTAGGAGTGAGTGTGGAGGAGACTAGGCGTGAGTATGAAGGAGACTAGGAATAAGTGTAGAGGAGACTAGGTTTGAGTGTGGAAGAGACCTGGAGTGAGTGTGAAGGAGTTATTGTGGAGGAGACTAGGAGTGAGTTTGAAGGAGTTAGTGTGTAGGAGACAAGAAGTGGGAGTAGATGAGACTAGGAGTGGGTGTAGAGGAGACTAGGAGTGAGTGTGGAGGAGACTAGGAGTGGGTGTTTAGGAGACAGGAAGTAAGTGAAGTGGAGACTAGGATTATGTATAGAGGAGATCAGGGGTGAGTGTGGAGGAGACTGGGAGTGAGTGTAGAGGAGAATAGAACTGAATGTAGAGGACACTAAGAGTGAGTGTGGAGGAGACTAAGAGTGAGTGTGGAGGAGACTAAGAGTGAGTGTGGAGGAGACTAAGAGTGAGTATGGAGGAGACTAACAGGGAGTGAAGAGGAGAATAGGAGTGCCTGTAGAATAGAATAGGGATGAATATGGAGGAGACTGGGAGTGAGTGTAGAGGAGACTAGGAGTGAGTGTGAAGGAGTTAGTATGCAAGAGACTTGGAAAAGGTGTAGAGGAGACTAGGAGTGTGTGGGGAGGAGACAAGGCTTGAGTGTGGAGGACACTAGGAGTGAGTGTGAAGGAGTTAGTGTGGAGGAGACTATTAGTGTCTGTAGAGGAGACTAGGAGTGTGTGTGGAGCAGACTAAGAGTGAGTGTGGAGGAGACTAGGAGTGAGTGTGGGGTATACTAGGAGTTAGTGTGAATGCGTTAGTGTGGAGTAGACTAGTAATAGGTGTAGAGGAGACTAGGAGTGGGTGTGGAAGAGACTAGGAGTGGGTGGGGGGGGGGGTAGACCAAGAGTGTGTGTATAAAAGACGATGAGTGAGTGTGGAGGAGACCAGGAATGAGTGTAGAAGAGATTAGGAAGGTTTGTAGAGGAGACTAGGAGTGGGTGTGGATGAGACTAGGAGTTTGGAGGAGACTAGGTTTGAGTGTAGACGAAAATAGGAGTGCGTGTTAAGTTGACTAGGAGTGTGTGTGTGTGAAAGAGAATAGGAGAGGGGGTAGAGGAGACTAGGAATGGGTGTTGAGGAGACAGGAAGTGAGTGAAGAGGAGACTAGGAGTGAGTGTGGTGGAGACTAAGAGTGGGAGTGGAGGAGACTGGGAGTGAGTGTAGAGGAGACTAGGAGTAAGTGTGGAGGAGACTAGGAGTGTGTGAGGAGGAGCCTGGGAGTGTGTGTGGAGGAGACTATGAGTGAGTATAGAGGAGACTATGCGTAAGTATGAAGGAAAGTAGGTGTGAGTATGGAGGAGACTGGGAGTGAGTGTAGAGGAGACTAGCATAAGGGGGTGGAGGAGACAATGAGTGAATGTAGAGGATACTAGAAGTGAGTGTAGAGGAGATGAGGAGTGGGAGTGGAGTAGACTAGGATTGTGTGTGTGTGGAAAAGGCTTGGAGTGTGTGTACAAGAGACTAGGAGAGGGGATAGAGGAGACTAGGAATGAGTGTGGAGGAGACTAGTAGTGGGTGTTAAGGAGAGAGGAAGTGAGTGAATAAGAGACTAGGATTGGTTTAGAGGAGACTAGGAAAGATTGTGAAGGAGAATGGGAGTGTAGAGGAGAAAAGGAGTGGTTGAAGAGGAGTGAGTGTGGAGGATACTAGAAAAGGGTGTGGGTGTGTGGTAGTGTGGTGGGGTGTTTGGTAGTGTGGTGGTGTGTGTAGTATTGTGGGAACCATCCTGTGAGATTTATATTTTTTTAATTTATATGAATTTATATAGAATTTATATTTACGTTAATTTGTATACTTCGATAGCAATTTGTATGATGTGGACTGTATTTCTGCAATAATCTCACAAATCGATCCTCTACACATTAGGGGGGTTTATATTAAATATATATATATGCAGCCAATCAAACTACAGTATTAGACTACACATTAGTGTACATTGAAGAGGTTCCTTATCTTATTGTACAGCAGGCTTAGTCCACCAGATATAACTAGGATGTAGACACCACATTTTCCTCGTGTGAGGTAGCTTCCATCACCCTGGTAACTGATGCACAAAGCATGCTTCCTCGTCTTGACCTGTCAAAAGGGCGCTAGCTATGAAGCCAGAATCCTAATATATGACAGCTATATCAGAGAAAACACTGTACAAGGATCCATATAGACCTAGGCTTAATTACCTTTAGTATGAGGCGATCTCGTATTCTAATGGTTCACCCTATCTAATGACATTAATGGCCATAAATGATAGATAAATGGGTTTCGGCAGAACACTTAACTTGTATTTGTTGACAGCGTGTTGATGATGGTACACCTTTGGTTTCCATAACACTTCGTCCAAGTAAAATTAACAGGAGCCGTATTTGCTCCCGTGAGCCTCTCTGGTCTAACAATAACAATGGCTGACCTCTCCCAACTCACTGATGCTACTGGCCTACATTGTCCAGATGACAGTAAGTGATAGAAGGGTCACATTTACTCTATTTTAATTCTGATAATTAAGTTAATTTATATGAGATGTTTTTATGATGGTAAAGTCCAAAGACTAATGTATTTAAGAATAATTCCCACCATAATAGGTGGTGAATTTATAATAGTATGTGGTAATGATATCCCGTTTTCTATACACAGAAATTTCACTACAAGTTACATTTTCTATGGGTTAACTTGTTTATACAACACAACAATATTATCTGCTGGAATGACATTATTAAATGGTGTCGGATTTTCCGCCATAATTCCCCGGGGGCTGCTCACGGGTCGAAGTCCTATTTAGAACAGACGAACACCGATACTCCTCCTTCGAATTATTTGATTAATTTGATGTTAGTAGTTAGTAATCACACATTTGTGCGTCTGTTCGTACAGGACGAATGTCCCGTACTAGAGTTGCAGGGGTTAAAAGTCTAATGCGATTTCATTTCCCTGTTAACTCTTGAAAGGCTAAAATTCAAGCCTAATTACATATTATTTAACCCAGAAGATTGGATGTGATCAAGTACTATAGTCAAGTATGATTCAGGGACTGCAGTGAGATAAGTGACATTAGATATAACTTGAAGTTTGTTCAGGTAACTGGTCACTGATATATAAACACTGAGGCCCATGGAATACATCTTGATTAAATCATAAATGTATCATATCCGCCGTCAGATTTATTGGGGTTTAATTTAGTTAATTGATTCAGAAGATTGAATAGCTCATCATTAAAGTAAAGTATGGTTCTGAGACTGCAGTGGGTTCAGTGACATTGGTCGCAGTGACTTGTAGCTGTTTAGGCTACTGTTCACTGATTTGCCACTGAGGCCTCATGAACTCATCTTCAGCATCAAATGATGATACTAACATCAACCTCTGTTGGTATAGTCAGCTGTAATCACCTTAGTATAATGCTACTGGAGAAATATAATCAGCTGACAAATTTAGATTTCTATTGGTATTGTTTATCTGCAGCCATAGGTCTCCCCAGGCTTGATACTGGGCCTGAGAATAATTTACCTCCTGCAGATTTTAACATGGTTATGCCCTGATATTTAGTAGGGCTACAAATGAATTGATGGTAGTAGTCTGTCCCCACAAGAAGAGCTATTTGGCATTTGATTTGCTCAAATTTACCTGCAGCTGTTTGATAATAGCTTTCCAGGTCAGCATAATCAACTGGAGATTGTTGTGACAAATCTTCACATTTCTTGATCTGTCTTGTTAAGTGGCCTTTAAGACCTGCAAGGGTTCTTTTCATTTTCCCTGCATTATCCATACTGGCTAGTAGGTGAAGCCTTGTGGGGCTTGTACTTGGGTCGCTCATAATACTGAACAAGCACTGATGGTAGTCTAGGGTAAAATTTCTGCACTCACTAGGCTGTAATCCTACCTCTACTAGAGGTTAGCACTTAAAATTAATACACATTATATATATACAATCATACACACTAATGATTTGAGTGATAAACTAGTGTCATGGAAGTACCTTTAGGTTAGCTCTTCTATATCACCCTAGGATGGTATAGACACTAATTAATCACTCAAAGGTGTAATGATCATAAGTAAATTATTATATATACACAACTCAACTCGAGTTGATAAAATTACACCCAAAATAGGGTCTGCACCATTCATTAATGGTGCTAGGTTGTTCAATATAGTACAACTAGACTATGGTAATGGGACTAGGATGAACAATAATAGTTCAACTAGTCATTGGTAATATCCTACCCTGTTGGCAATTAGTAAATATTATATTGTGAACACTAGTGCAATATATTAAATAATTCTCTATTTTGGAGAAATAATATACACAATTATTGATAATAGCCTCTTAATTGCCTCTATAAAACTTCTAATATTATCAAGAAGTATTAAATATTATTAGTGACCTTGCGAAATAAACTCCACAAAATTCGTAGATAATCTCTAGCGAAATTTAACACCACGAAATCCAAGAACAATTTTGCGAAGACGCAGCCACTAATTTGGCTGGCTTCAATATTAGCGCTGTCATTTCACAGAATAACACACCACCAAATCTGTGGATATGCATGAAACCGCTTATAAGGCTGAACTGAACTGAGCGGGGCTCGTGAACTCGCTCGAGGCAACGCCGCCGTCTTTGACTGCTGGCTTTGTATAAATCACACTGCACTAGTATATTTAATGAATCCACTGGTTAACTTGTATTTGTTGACAGCGTGTTGATGATGTAACACCTTTGGTTTCCATAACACTTCGTCCAAGTAAAATTAACAGGAGCCATCTCCTGTGAGCCTCTGTGGTCTAACAATAACAATGGCTGACCTCTCCCTCCTCACTGACGCTACTGGCCTACATTGTCCAGATGACAGTCAGTAATAGAAGGGTCACATTTACTCTATTTTAATTCTGATAATTAAGTTAATTTATATGAGATGTTTTTATGATGGTAAAGTCCAAAGACTAATGTATTTAAGAATAATTCCCACCATAATAGGTGGTGAATTTATAATAGTATGTGGTAATGATATCCCGTTTTCTATAGACAGAAATTTCACTACAAGTTACATTTTCTATGGGTTAACTTGTTTATACAACACAACAATATTATCTGCTGGAATGACATTATTAAATGGTGTCGGATTTTCCGCCATAATTCCCCGGGGGCTGCTCACGGGTCGAAGTCCTATTTAGAACAGACGAACACCGATACTCCTCCTTCGAATTATTTGATTAATTTGATGTTAGTAGTTAGTAATCACACATTTGTGCGTCTGTTCGTACAGGACGAATGTCCCGTACTAGAGTTGCAGGGGTTAAAAGTCTAATGCGATTTCATTTCCCTGTTAACTCTTGAAAGGCTAAAATTCAAGCCTAATTACATATTATTTAACCCAGAAGATTGGATGTGATCAAGTACTATAGTCAAGTATGATTCAGGGACTGCAGTGAGATAAGTGACATTAGATATAACTTGAAGTTTGTTCAGGTAACTGGTCACTGATATATAAACACTGAGGCCCATGGAATACATCTTGATTAAATCATAAATGTATCATATCCGCCGTCAGATTTATTGGGGTTTAATTTAGTTAATTGATTCAGAAGATTGAATAGCTCATCATTAAAGTAAAGTATGGTTCTGAGACTGCAGTGGGTTCAGTGACATTGGTCGCAGTGACTTGTAGCTGTTTAGGCTACTGTTCACTGATTTGCCACTGAGGCCTCATGAACTCATCTTCAGCATCAAATGATGATACTAACATCAACCTCTGTTGGTATAGTCAGCTGTAATCACCTTAGTATAATGCTACTGGAGAAATATAATCAGCTGACAAATTTAGATTTCTATTGGTATTGTTTATCTGCAGCCATAGGTCTCCCCAGGCTTGATACTGGGCCTGAGAATAATTTACCTCCTGCAGATTTTAACATGGTTATGCCCTGATATTTAGTAGGGCTACAAATGAATTGATGGTAGTAGTCTGTCCCCACAAGAAGAGCTATTTGGCATTTGATTTGCTCAAATTTACCTGCAGCTGTTTGATAATAGCTTTCCAGGTCAGCATAATCAACTGGAGATTGTTGTGACAAATCTTCACATTTCTTGATCTGTCTTGTTAAGTGGCCTTTAAGACCTGCAAGGGTTCTTTTCATTTTCCCTGCATTATCCATACTGGCTAGTAGGTGAAGCCTTGTGGGGCTTGTACTTGGGTCGCTCATAATACTGAACAAGCACTGATGGTAGTCTAGGGTAAAATTTCTGCACTCACTAGGCTGTAATCCTACCTCTACTAGAGGTTAGCACTTAAAATTAATACACATTATATATATACAATCATACACACTAATGATTTGAGTGATAAACTAGTGTCATGGAAGTACCTTTAGGTTAGCTCTTCTATATCACCCTAGGATGGTATAGACACTAATTAATCACTCAAAGGTGTAATGATCATAAGTAAATTATTATATATACACAACTCAACTCGAGTTGATAAAATTACACCCAAAATAGGGTCTGCACCATTCATTAATGGTGCTAGGTTGTTCAATATAGTACAACTAGACTATGGTAATGGGACTAGGATGAACAATAATAGTTCAACTAGTCATTGGTAATATCCTACCCTGTTGGCAATTAGTAAATATTATATTGTGAACACTAGTGCAATATATTAAATAATTCTCTATTTTGGAGAAATAATATACACAATTATTGATAATAGCCTCTTAATTGCCTCTATAAAACTTCTAATATTATCAAGAAGTATTAAATATTATTAGTGACCTTGCGAAATAAACTCCACAAAATTCGTAGATAATCTCTAGCGAAATTTAACACCACGAAATCCAAGAACAATTTTGCGAAGACGCAGCCACTAATTTGGCTGGCTTCAATATTAGCGCTGTCATTTCACAGAATAACACACCACCAAATCTGTGGATATGCATGAAACCGCTTATAAGGCTGAACTGAACTGAGCGGGGCTCGTGAACTCGCTCGAGGCAACGCCGCCGTCTTTGACTGCTGGCTTTGTATAAATCACACTGCACTAGTATATTTAATGAATCCACTGGTTAACTTGTATTTGTTGACAGCGTGTTGATGATGTAACACCTTTGGTTTCCATAACACTTCGTCCAAGTAAAATTAACAGGAGCCATCTCCTGTGAGCCTCTGTGGTCTAACAATAACAATGGCTGACCTCTCCCTCCTCACTGACGCTACTGGCCTACATTGTCCAGATGACAGTCAGTAATAGAAGGGTCACATTTACTCTATTTTAATTCTGATAATTAAGTTAATTTATATGAGATGTTTTTATGATGGTAAAGTCCAAAGACTAATGTATTTAAGAATAATTCCCACCATAATAGGTGGTGAATTTATAATAGTATGTGGTAATGATATCCCGTTTTCTATAGACAGAAATTTCACTACAAGTTACATTTTCTATGGGTTAACTTGTTTATACAACACAACAATATTATCTGCTGGAATGACATTATTAAATGGTGTCGGATTTTCCGCCATAATTCCCCGGGGGCTGCTCACGGGTCGAAGTCCTATTTAGAACAGACGAACACCGATACTCCTCCTTCGAATTATTTGATTAATTTGATGTTAGTAGTTAGTAATCACACATTTGTGCGTCTGTTCGTACAGGACGAATGTCCCGTACTAGAGTTGCAGGGGTTAAAAGTCTAATGCGATTTCATTTCCCTGTTAACTCTTGAAAGGCTAAAATTCAAGCCTAATTACATATTATTTAACCCAGAAGATTGGATGTGATCAAGTACTATAGTCAAGTATGATTCAGGGACTGCAGTGAGATAAGTGACATTAGATATAACTTGAAGTTTGTTCAGGTAACTGGTCACTGATATATAAACACTGAGGCCCATGGAATACATCTTGATTAAATCATAAATGTATCATATCCGCCGTCAGATTTATTGGGGTTTAATTTAGTTAATTGATTCAGAAGATTGAATAGCTCATCATTAAAGTAAAGTATGGTTCTGAGACTGCAGTGGGTTCAGTGACATTGGTCGCAGTGACTTGTAGCTGTTTAGGCTACTGTTCACTGATTTGCCACTGAGGCCTCATGAACTCATCTTCAGCATCAAATGATGATACTAACATCAACCTCTGTTGGTATAGTCAGCTGTAATCACCTTAGTATAATGCTACTGGAGAAATATAATCAGCTGACAAATTTAGATTTCTATTGGTATTGTTTATCTGCAGCCATAGGTCTCCCCAGGCTTGATACTGGGCCTGAGAATAATTTACCTCCTGCAGATTTTAACTTGGTTATGCCCTGATATTTAGTAGGGCTACAAATGAATTGATGGTAGTAGTCTGTCCCCACAAGAAGAGCTATTTGGCATTTGATTTGCTCAAATTTACCTGCAGCTGTTTGATAATAGCTTTCCAGGTCAGCATAATCAACTGGAGATTGTTGTGACAAATCTTCACATTTCTTGATCTGTCTTGTTAAGTGGCCTTTAAGACCTGCAAGGGTTCTTTTCATTTTCCCTGCATTATCCATACTGGCTAGTAGGTGAAGCCTTGTGGGGCTTGTACTTGGGTCGCTCATAATACTGAACAAGCACTGATGGTAGTCTAGGGTAAAATTTCTGCACTCACTAGGCTGTAATCCTACCTCTACTAGAGGTTAGCACTTAAAATTAATACACATTATATATATACAATCATACACACTAATGATTTGAGTGATAAACTAGTGTCATGGAAGTACCTTTAGGTTAGCTCTTCTATATCACCCTAGGATGGTATAGACACTAATTAATCACTCAAAGGTGTAATGATCATAAGTAAATTATTATATATACACAACTCAACTCGAGTTGATAAAATTACACCCAAAATAGGGTCTGCACCATTCATTAATGGTGCTAGGTTGTTCAATATAGTACAACTAGACTATGGTAATGGGACTAGGATGAACAATAATAGTTCAACTAGTCATTGGTAATATCCTACCCTGTTGGCAATTAGTAAATATTATATTGTGAACACTAGTGCAATATATTAAATAATTCTCTATTTTGGAGAAATAATATACACAATTATTGATAATAGCCTCTTAATTGCCTCTATAAAACTTCTAATATTATCAAGAAGTATTAAATATTATTAGTGACCTTGCGAAATAAACTCCACAAAATTCGTAGATAATCTCTAGCGAAATTTAACACCACGAAATCCAAGAACAATTTTGCGAAGACGCAGCCACTAATTTGGCTGGCTTCAATATTAGCGCTGTCATTTCACAGAATAACACACCACCAAATCTGTGGATATGCATGAAACCGCTTATAAGGCTGAACTGAACTGAGCGGGGCTCGTGAACTCGCTCGAGGCAACGCCGCCGTCTTTGACTGCTGGCTTTGTATAAATCACACTGCACTAGTATATTTAATGAATCCACTGGTTAACTTGTATTTGTTGACAGCGTGTTGATGATGTAACACCTTTGGTTTCCATAACACTTCGTCCAAGTAAAATTAACAGGAGCCATCTCCTGTGAGCCTCTGTGGTCTAACAATAACAATGGCTGACCTCTCCCTCCTCACTGACGCTACTGGCCTACATTGTCCAGATGACAGTCAGTAATAGAAGGGTCACATTTACTCTATTTTAATTCTGATAATTAAGTTAATTTATATGAGATGTTTTTATGATGGTAAAGTCCAAAGTCTAATGTATTTAAGAATAATTCCCACCATAATAGGTGGTGAATTTATAATAGTATGTGGTAATGATATCCCGTTTTCTATAGACGGAAATTCCACTACAAGTTACATTTTCTATGGGTTAACTTGTTTATACAACACAGCAATATAATCTGCCTGTATGATATTATTAAATGGTGTCGGATTTTCCGATAAGTATTGTGGTGGGGTTTTGTGGAAGTGTGGTGGGGTCTAAGGTAGTGTGGTGGGATATGTAGTAGTGTGGTGGGGTGTGTGGTAGTGTGGTGGGGTGTGTGGTAGTGTGGTGGTGTGTGTGGTAGTGTAGTGGGGTGTGTGCTAGTATTGTGGGGAGTGTGGTAGTGTGGAGGGTATGTGTGGTAGTGTGGTGGGGTGTGGAAGTGTGGTGTGGTAGTGTGGTGGGTTGTGTGGTAGTTTGGGCGATGTGTGGTACTGTGGAGGGGTGTGTGGTAGGGTGTGTGGTAGTGTGGTGGGGTGTGTGGTAGTGTTGTGGGGTGTGTGGTTGTGTAATGGGGGTGTGGTAGTGTGGTGGGGGTTGTGGTAGTATGGTGGGGTGTGGAACTGTGGTTGGGTAGTGTGGTAGTATGGTGGGGTGTGGGAGTGTGGTGGGTTGTGTGGTAGTGTGGTGGGGTGTGTGGTAGTGTGGTGGAGTGTGTGGCAGTGTGGTCGATGTGTGGTACTGTGGAGGGGTGTGTGGTAGTGTGGTGGGTGTGTGGTAGTGTGGTGGGGTGTATGGTAGTGTGGTGGGGTGTGTGGTAGGGTGTGTACTCACCTAGTTGTGCTTGCGGGGGTTGAGCTTTGGCTCTTTGGTCCTGGCTCTCAACCGTCAATCAACAGGTGTACAGGTTCCTGAGCCTACTGGGCTCTATCATGTCAACACTTGAAACTGTGTATGGAGTCAGCCTCCACCACATCACTTCCTAATGCATTCCATTTGTCAACCACTCTGACACTAAAAAAGTTCTTTCTAATATCTCTGTGGCTCATTTGGGCACTCAGTTTCCACCTGTGTCCCCTAGTGCGTGTGCCTCTTGTGTTAAATAGCCTGTCTTTATCAACCCTGTCGATTCCCTTGAGAATCTTGAATGTGGTGATCATGTCCCCCCTAACTCTTCTGTCTTCTAACGAAGTGAGGTTCAATTCCCGTAGTCTCTCCTCGTAGCTCATACTTCTCAGCTCCAGTACTAGTCTGGTAGCAAACCTTTGAACCTTTTCCAGTTTAGTCTTATGCTTGACTAGATATGGACTCCATGCTGGAACCGCTTACTCCAGGATTGGTCTGACATATGTGGTATATAATGTTCTGAAAGATTCCTTAAACAAGTTTCTAAAGGCCGTTCTTATGTTAGCCAACCTGGCATATGCTGCTGATGTTATCCTCTTGATATGAGTTTCCGGGGACAGGTCTGGCGTGATATCAACCCTCAGGTCTTTCTCTCTCTCGGACTCTTGAAGTATTTCATCTCCCAAGTGATACCTTGTATCTGGTCTCCTGCTCCCTACCCCTATCTTCATTACATTACATTTGCTTGGGTTAAACTCTAACAGCCATTAGTTCGACCATTCCTGCAGCTTGTCCAGGTCTTCTTGAAGCCTCAAGCTGTCCTCCTCTGTCTTAATCCTTCTCATAATTTTGGCGTCGTCAGCAAACATTGAGAGGAATGAGTCTATACCCTCTGGGAAATCATTTACGTATATCAGAAACAGGATAGGTCCAAGCACAGAGCCCTGTGGGACTCCACTGGTGACTTCACGCCATTCTGAGGTCTCACCCCTCACCGTAACTCTCTGCTTCCTATTGCTTAGGTACTCCCTTATCCACTGGAGCACCTTACCAGCTACACCTGCCTGTCTCTCCAGCTTATGTACCAGCCTCTTATGTGGTACTGTGTCAAAGGCTTTCCAACAATCCAAGAAAATGCAGTCCGCCCAGCCGTTTCTTTCTTGCTTAATCTTTGTCATCTATTGTAGAATTCTATCAAGCCATGCTGGACTCCATGCTGGAACCGCTTACTCCAGGATTGGTCTGACATATGTGGTATATAATGTTCTGAAAGATTCCTTAAACAAGTTTCTAAAGGCCGTTCTTATGTTAGCCAACCTGGCATATGCTGCTGATGTTATCCTCTTGATATGAGTTTCCGGGGACAGGTCTGGCGTGATATCAACCCCCAGGTCTTTCTCTCTCTCGGACTCTTGAAGTATTTCATCTCCCAAGTGATACCTTGTATCTGGTCTCCTGCTCCCTACCCCTATCTTCATTACATTACATTTGCTTGGGTTAAACTCTAACAGCCATTAGTTCGACCATTCCTGCAGCTTGTCCAGGTCTTCTTGAAGCCTCAAGCTGTCCTCCTCTGTCTTAATCCTTCTCATAATTTTGGCGTCGTCAGCAAACATTGAGAGGAATGAGTCTATACCCTCTGGGAAATCATTTACGTATATCAGAAACAGGATAGGTCCAAGCACAGAGCCCTGTGGGACTCCACTGGTGACTTCACGCCATTCTGAGGTCTCACCCCTCACCGTAACTCTCTGCTTCCTATTGCTTAGGTACTCCCTTATCCACTGGAGCACCTTACCAGCTACACCTGCCTGTCTCTCCAGCTTATGTACCAGCCTCTTATGTGGTACTGTGTCAAAGGCTTTCCAACAATCCAAGAAAATGCAGTCCGCCCAGCCGTTTCTTTCTTGCTTAATCTTTGTCATCTATTGTAGAATTCTATCAAGCCTGTAAGGCAAGATTTACCCTCCCTGAACCCATGTTGGCGATTTGTCACGAAGTCCCTTCTCTCCAGATGTGTTACCAGGTTTTTTCTCACGATCTTCTCCATCACCTTGCATGGTATACAAGTCGAGGACAATGGCCTGTAGTTCAGTGCCTCTTGCCTGTCGCTTTTTTTGTATATTGGGACCACATTCGCCGTCTTCCATATTTCTGGTAGGTCTCCTGTCTCCAGTGACTTACTATACACTCTATATACTAGAGTGGCAAGCAAAGTGCCTCTGCACACTTTTTCATAATCCATGGTGAGATCCCGTCTGGACCAACAGCCTTTCAAACATCCAGATCCAGCAGGTGTCTGTTGACCTCCTCTCTCGTAATTTCGAACGCTTCCAAGGCCGCCTGGTTTACCTCCCTTTCTCCTAGCACAGTGACCTCACCTTGTTCTATTGTGAAGACCTCCTGGAACCTCTTGTTGACTTCTTCACACGCCTCTCTGTCATTCTCTGTATACCTGTCCTCACCTGTTTTAAATTTCAATACCTGTTCTTTCACTGTTGTTTTCCTTCTGATGTGACTGTGGAGTAGCTTTGGTTCGGTCTTGGCTTTGTTTGCTATATCATTTTCAAAACTTTTCTCTGCTTCTCTTCTCACCTTTAACGTACTCATTCCTGGTTCTCTGGTATCTCTCGCTGCTTTCGGGTGTTCTGTTATTCCGGAAGGTCCTCCACGCCGTTTTGTTCAGTTTGTTCGCTTCCATACATGCCCTATTATACCATGGATTCTTCTGTTGCTTCTCGGATTTTTCCCTTTGGGCCGGGATGAACTTGTTTACTGCCTCCTGACACTTTTGGGTAACATAGTCCATCATACCTTGTACAGACTTATCTCTGAGGTCTGTTTCCCAAGGTATTTCACTTAGGAAACTTCTCATCTGTTCATAATTCCCCTTTCGGTATGTCAGCTTTTTGATTCCTAGTTCTTTTTTGGGGGAGATAATTCCTAGCTCTACCAGGTACTCAAAGTTCAATACACTGTGGTCACTCATTCCCAAGGGCGCTTCCATCTTAACTTCCCTTATGTCTCACTCATTTAGGGTAAATATCAAATCAAGCATTGCTGGTTCATCTTCTCCTCTCATTCTTGTTGGTTCTTTGATGTGCTGGCTTAGAAAGTTTCTTGTCGCCACGTCCAGCAGCTTAGCTCTCCAAGTTTCTGGTCCTCTATTCAGGTCTCTGTTCTCCCAATCTATCTTCCCATGGTTGAAGTCTCTCATAATTAGTTGTCCAGATCCATTCCTGCTAGCAACAGAAGCTGCTCTTTCTATTATGTTAATGGTGGCCATGTTGTTTCTATCATATTCCTGTCTAGGTCTTCTGTCATTTGGTGGTGGATAATATATGACTACAACTATAATTTTTTTCCCTCCATTTGTTATGGTACCTGCTATGTAGTCACCGAAACCTTCACAGCCGTGAATAACCATCTCCTCAAAATTCCAGCGTTTTCTTACCAGCAGAGCTACACCACCCCCACCTCTTCCTTCCCTTTCTTTCCTCATAACATAATAGTCCTGTGGGAACACTGTGTTTGTTATTTGTTTTCGTTAGCTTTGTTTCTGTGAGGGCTATTATGTCTGGGTTTTCCTCTAGTACCCGTTCTCCAAGCTCATTTGCTTTATTTGTAATTCCATCTATGTTAGTGTACATTGCTTTGAGGCTCACTTTCTTCTGTCCCTTCTCAAATCGCCTCCTTGGTGAGTGTTCTGCTGGTGGGGGAAGCTGTTCCATGGGTGTGAGGACCTTTGAGGTGGATAACAGGGTCTCAGAGGATACTGGGATGAGGGGCAGGGGATGCAGTGAAGGGGGAGGGACAGGAAGGGTATGGGGTGAAAGGGGAGGGAGGACAGGAAGGAAAAGGGGAAGGGAGGACTCGGCGGGAGGAGGGGAGGGGTAGAAGGGTGGGGATTGGGTGTGGGAGGAGGGAGATTTGGCTGAACATTTGAGTGGGGGCAGGGAGGGTTTGGTGTAGGGGGGTTTTCTATGCAGAGGAGGGTGGCAGGGTTGTCCTCCCCTCTGGTGTTACTGGGTAGCTGGTTGTGGGTTGCCCCCTCACCTCTGGGGGTGTTGTGTTGGGAGCTGTAACTTCCTGGTTTTCCCACCTCGCCCTGCGCCTCTTCCTTGCTTCTGCCACCACGGCTCTCTCCTCCCTTGTCATGTCTCTCTGGAGGGATACATTTTTGAATTTTCCCACGTTTTTCAGGGAGCTCTTCCTTGATAAAATCTTCTCCTTTGTGCTCTCGTTTGCAAACACTGTCTTTATCACTCGGTCTCGGTCTTTGTTGTACCAACCTCAGTCCCTTCCATGTCTAGTGTCTTTAGTACTACATTCACTGCTGCTTTGTCCTTGTCATTCCACTCTGTCCTATTAGAGCCTTCCTGCTCTTTAATACCCAAAGCAACCACTGATCTGTTCCTTTCCAGCAGTTGGCTAGTGGAGCGTGCCGCCTCCTGTGAGATGGCTGCTTTCATGGCCACCTCCATCACTGCAGTCATTACTTCAGAGTTATTTTTTTTTTAGTATTTCTGCAAATGTTGCTTGTATTGTGGCATTCTCACCCAAAAAACTATTACCACCTTCTCCCTGGATGATTTTCTGAGTCTCAGCCTCGATACCATTCTCTTTGAGGGCTCTAATCTCCTCCTTTGCTGCTGTCAGCTCTCTTTTCAGGTTGCTTATTTCGTTCTTCATTTCTTCTTCTTCTTGATAGTAGGTGCAGTTTGCATGAAGGGTTTGTCCCCCCTATGACTGCACCAGTACTGATGTTGGTGGACGCATTTATGTTCAGGATGATCAGAGCTACCAAGGTGCTTGTTGCGTTGTGCTGTAGATAGAGGAACGGAGATTAAAACAAAGGTGTGTGTTGTAGAGAGACTTGCCGCACCGTAGGGTGGTGTGTTGTGTTTATAGCGTTAGCTGATCCTTGGTGTTGCGACGAGGCAGTTGTTTTCTGTGTTTAGCTGTTGGTGGCGCCAGGTATAAATGTGGCGCGGGTCAGATGTGACCCAATTTGTTGGTCGACTGCAGATATTTAGCCAGTGCTTTAACTATTTGGTGTTTTTCTTGTAACGAGTGGTCACTACCTCCTAATATATGCTCGATGGTGAAGGTATTTTAAGTGCGATAAAGACTTGTTTGAAATTTACTCTGGCACTATGATGTCGGAAGCAGTGCAGGAGATAGTGTTCGACTGTTTAAGGCATCTGACAGTGTGTACAGAGTTCATTGATGTCTGTTCTGTACTTAGAGCTGTGTGCTGCTTGTTTGGTATGTCCCAGCCTTAATCTGGTCATCGTTACATCAATTTCTCTGCTTTTATATCGGACATGTTTCCAAGTTTCCCATTTCTTTTTAATGGACCCGTAGTGCAAAGGTGAGCATAACGATTTCCAGTTTGTTGCAAAATCCTGGGAGATAGTATCTTTATAATAATAATAATAGTAAGTAATAGTATAAGTGCAACATGGGGAATTGGATGATGGGTAATGTGAGGCGTGTTGTGCATTGCTTTGGCTAGTTGGTCTACAAGTTCATTATGGAGAATACCACAATGTGCTGGGACCCATTGGATAGAGGTGTCATAACCGTTCAATTGATGTTTGTGAAGAAATTGAAGGCATGGGTAGACAATCTCCTTGCATGTTTTCGAAGAGTTCGTAATTGCTTGAATCGCGCTCTTGGAGTCACTACAGATTGTATATATCCCAACTAGTAATGTTGTGATGATTTGGAGGGCTTGATACAAGGCATATAATTCCGCTGTGAAAATAGATAGTTGGTTTGGTAACCGCCATCCCTGCTTGAGATGGTATTCCGGTATCCATACAGTGCAAGTGACCGAGGGTACGTTGTTCATGAAGATGCGAGACCCATCTGTGTAAATCTCTGTGGAATTTGGGTAGCAATTTTTCATTGTTGAGGCAAAGACTGAGGCTATGGCTGAGTTTGGTGCAGATTTTGGAATGTTGTCTTCGAGTTGTATTGCTGTATTAGGAGTTGTATAAAGCCAAGGTAGAATAAGGGGGACAGGAAGTTGGGTTTCACAGTTTTGGAGTAGGGAGAGAGTAGTATGATTCGTGCCAGATAGGCGCACTTAACAAACAATGGGGGGTACTTATCAGACAATGGAATCAGAGGCGGGGAGCCAGATAGGCCCACTTATCGGACAAAGGAATCAGAGGCGGGGTGACAGATAGACCCACCTCAAATTGTAGTCTACGGTGTGCCCCCACCACATTTCACTTACACTGGGTATCTCCGTTTAAACACTACGTCATTTCATATAGGACTAATTAAGGATATATATATATATATTCGAACAAGTCTGAATGGCCCCTCCCTTATATAGGAGTATTTAAGGAGTATTAAATTATAAATCCTCCCCCTCCCCCAAAGGTTAAAAAAAACATCAAATAATTTATTAAATGCTTTATTAGGTAAAAACCACAAATGTATACTCCCTATCCCACACCCCCATCCTCATCTGAGTAGAATTGTGACGATTCCTCATCAGTGAAGAGTGGGGGAAGGTCTTGAGCCCCATCTCCCCCCTCTCTTGGGGGGTGGGGTGAGTTGGGTGGGCACCTTTTGGCTGAGTTTCCTCCTCTTTCTCATCGGAAGTGTTCTGGAAAGAGATGGGGGAAATAATTTATAGTGATTAAAGGTTTTTTATATAATTATATATTTTATTAGAAAAATATTATATTTTTCTCTAAGAACAACTAGTACATACTCCCCCTGCAGGAGCGGCCTTGTGTCCTCTACAGCAGGCATCGTCAATTAGACAACGTAACAGTATCTTGTTTGGGGCAGACCCCCCACGTAGAATTACTACTCTACAAATGTGGACGGGTCCCAAGAACTGCACTGGAGAAAAACATAAGAGGTGAAATAGAGGATATACAAACTTTTTTATTGAGGGAAATAAACATAAAATAAATCTATTAGCAGAAAGATAGGGTAATACTAACCAGGTCCTTCAAGGACTTCAATCTTCCCTGCAGGTCTTTTTTGAGAGACACCTCCCATTTCGTAGGAGGAAGACAGTCTTCTGAGGGGGATGGGAGGGGGGAGAGGGGTTTTTATAGGAGGCTACACCCCTTGTTAGGTAGGTTGCCTAGCTAACAAAAATATTCTCTACACCACCTATAAGAACCAACTCCTATACCTCTACAAAATGTCCTAACACAATGATGTTTCATAGGAAAATATCGTCTCGCATAAGCAAGGGCTCGTTTATCATTTAATTTTAAAGTAATGCTTGAAAATATATTATGTAAGTAGTGTACTGCTGAAGGCAACCCCAGGTGGCTCACCCTATGGACAAATATGACGCAATAGATCCCGCAGGCGAGAGTAAAATCACTCTGGAGTCTGTAGCGCATTCCAAACACCTTTCTTATTTTGTTATTTTTAATATATCCTTGAAAATGACGCCCGTAAGTAACTGGCGAAATTGCATAACTATCAAAAAAAAACATCCGATGATTAACTTTATCAACATAAATTCCTACCCAATGTCCCATAGTGATTCTGCTGTGTGAAGGTAAAATATTAGTTATGAAAACAATAGGTTTTCTTGAAGATATATTTAAATGTTCTATCTCATCAGCATTATAACAACCTAGGTAGAGTGCTCGATCCCCTAGATTATTTTTTAAATTAATATTTATATCATAACAATTCATTATGTTTTTTTACTCTCGTACGTCACACAGAACAGTTATCTGCCCGTCGATGGATAGTACCCCGGTCGTTTCTCCAAACAGTAAAACCAGCCTGTTATATGTAACACCGCCACCAAATTCAAGCTCCATACGCAAGGTGCCAGATTTCTCCACAGGAAGGGAATCTTTTGTTTGAATGGTGGTTAAGTCAAAGGCGAATATTGATCTTCCCTTATTAATAGAGTCATAGGCCAGTAGTGAATCACGCTCTAAGCCTAATGTCTTCAAAGTTTCATAATAAAGGCGGGAATAATGGTTATCGAAATCGCCACCAATTCGGTAAATTGCATTATTGTTCAAATACATAGCAATACTTTTCAGCTTTGCATTTTCAAAATATAATCCATTACCTTGGTGAAGACCGGCGAAATAATTCATTGGAACGATTATCATGTATATCTTGTGTGGAATTACTTGCGCCCATGGTTGATCAATTAAGAGACTAGTTTGATTCCCTGCTAGAACATATGTTTTAGAAATGGTTCTATTGAAAGTATAGGTTATGGGGTCAGGGGATGCTAACAGTGAGCTGTTTAAGGCTAGGTAAGCACTTGGGTAGGGGAACACCCGCGTCACCCATAACTTAGCATAATCCATATGCAGGCGATACTTCAAACCATCGTCCACGCTTGTATTTAGGACCCAGGCATGGGGGGAGAGCTCCAATCTTAGTCGCATATCTATATTATCTAATATGTATTGGTCTAGGGATGATATATCCAATAGGAGGGGGAAACACATCGACAAACCTTTACTTTTTAAATCACCCATAAATTTTTTATCCTTGGCGGTTGCTCCAGTAAAATAAGTATTTGTAAACTAATTAGTGATTATACCGTCGTCATCTCTCCAGTCCCTACGAAAGCCTCCAATTCTCCCCAAGGAAGACATTTTTGATGGAGGCATGGAGGTAATTAATTTAATAAACGACCAATAATTAAAATTAGTATTTGTTTCAACTACCTGCTCTCCTAAAAACACCTGAACACCTTTAAACATGGTATTTGACAACCCATTCACAAATTCCACATGGTCATCCTCTTCCAATTTTGTGGTATCGTCATCTTTGGTTAAAGATACCTTAAAATCTATAACAATATTAGCTAGATCTAAGAAGGCGCCCTGGGTTCCAGGGATGCGGAATTCTAAGTAATTATCCCGCAAACGTTGATTAATGGGGAGGTTGACAGGTAGAACGTCTATTTGCTGCGTAGAGGCAATTGAACTCTCCACATTACGTATTCTGTTACTTCTAGGAAATTGGTCAATAATACTGGAGCTATAATATTCTAGTGGTATTTTCACCCCAGCTCCGCTAGGCTCCCCCATGATCCCCTCCGAAAGTTGAAGTATGACTGCTTACGTTAGCGAAAACACATCATTTTTATACCCAAGACCTCGTTTACATTTTTATTTTTATTTTTTCGCCTAGAGAGTCTTTTAATTTTACCTCCCATTACCAATTTCTTTCCCACACTCTTAAGAGCATCAATACCGTGAGTTCTCAGAGCACTTTTTACATCCCGTTTACCACTGCTTAAATCACCAAGGACATTTTTCCCCAAATCGATGGCGCTTGGTGTTACATCTTTCATGAAAAATGGTATGGCCCGTCGAGCAATACCAGCCAAGGTCCCAAAGAAACCTCCACCAGATCTGAGATAAGGCGCTTGGAATGTGCGTATGTCATTCATCGCTCCCCCTCTCATCCCATGTCTCCTAGGGGGAGGTGCGAATATCTCCCCGAACTCCCCCTGGGAGGGTGGGTGGAACGGTATTCGCATTCTGAGGTCTCTTCCTATAATAACCTAAGTCGAGACTAAACACTTCTTTATATATATGTTGCTATACCTTAGGGCGGATATGTAAGACCGCCGTAACCGACCTCCCATCTTCAAAACTAACCATTCGACCAAACTGATCTGTTATTTTAATACTTACTTTCTCCAACGTGTTAGTGTTTAATGTTTTGTACACTAAAGGGTGAGCCCCTCTAGAATATGAGTCATGATAATTGATTGCATCTAAGATATTTACAATCTGCCCTCCGTATCGTTCAGGCTCGATGACGTCACTATAAATGAGTAAATAGTCACAACCTCCGTCAATGTCTGGGGGCGATAAGGCCACAGTCTTGGAGGCTGACGTAATGTCATCTGTTTTTGCTCGATAAATGGTGTATTTGCGACTGCTGTCAAAACCAAGTACATTAGCTATTCTGTGTTTAAATTGAAAGCTGAGAGAATTTAATGAGCCAGTACTTCCACTGTTAAGAGTTGAAGCTAGTAATACCCTCTCTACAGATTGGTCATAGGTGAGGATTGGTTCTTTATCTGAGAAGTATATTTTGAAATCGTCCCTAAAGCTAAGCTGCATGTCGGTTGTTATTTGTCGACTAACCACGTCTGTAATGAATTTGATGTTTCTTGATAATATGTTGGTTTTTGGGTGGAAGGTGTATATTAAGTGTTCTGGACTCTTAGAAAGAGTTCCACGTTTAAAAGTGGCATAGATATCTATACCAGAGTCCTCCTCATCTTTGATGATGGCATTAATTCGCCTGGGGAGGAGTATGTTGACTAAAGCCACTTCATGTTTAATGGAAGGGTTTAAATGTAGTGTTGGGATGGTGTTTGTAAATGCTGAACTCGTGTTGTTGTAAATATCTCCTTGATCGAGATTGGTAAGATATATGTAATGTTCTTCCCCCATTGTCCCGTTATGTACTGAAATGCCAATGTACCAGGGATGGGTTTTTGTAAGAAGGGAGAAAATAAACAACATAACTTATATTTATTTTATTAAACTACTTAAAGAACAACAACAGGTGAAGATTCCCACACATTTTTTTTAAGAATAGTGATTAACCACTCCCCACCCTTGCTACTACTACTGCTGGCTGCTGCTACCTCCACTGCTGCTTCCGCCGGGGGTACTGTAGCTGGCACTACCTCAACTTCTTTACTGGAGTGGTGGTTACAGCTTTCGTTGTTTTTTCGGGGGGGGGGGGGAGGATAACAGGAATATTTCCTGCGACTCACCATCGAGGATGGAGTCGATACGGCGATTCGCCCCCGTTTCAAAGTCGAGGAGTGGCTCAATCCTCTGTTTAGCTGAGGTTGATGCTGTAGGGGGTGGTGGAGGAGAGGTGGCGGTGGAGGTGGAGCCGTATTCCTGAGAGTGTTTCTTCTTCCTGGGTGTGGCTGGTGGTGCTGGAGGTGTAGAACGAGAAGAGGTTCTTGGTGTGGTACCACCCTCTCCCACCACGGTGTCGAGCGTTATAGTAAGATTATCAGCACTTGGGTCGTCGAACGGGAGGGGGCACCACTGATGGGGTAACAGCGGCAGGTCGTTTGAGGATGACTAACTCTTGTTGAGTTTGGCGAGTTCTTGATGAAGAGACAGCAGCATGGGTCCAATGTCCTTTGCCAGTTGACCATACCGTCGCGGGAAGCCCCTAAGGCGTAGGGTACCACTAGTCGAGTCATGGTTGGGGTTGCAGCCATTAAATTGCCCACCTTTGTTAGGCTCATCTTGAGCCAGTATCTGCGGTTCTTGGCGGTATCCAGGGTGACGTTAGTGACGTAGTGTGTGTCGGCGGAACTCTGCACTTGTTCCTGGGCTATTGGGTTTGACTCGAAGGGGGCTCCTGCCCCGAATGCAGAAATCAACCCCACAAAAGTGGGCCTGAAGTAAAGGACGGGCTCCTCTATGAGATCTTGTCCGTCGGAGGGGAGTAGGGCTATCTTCACAACAATGTCCCCCGGGGTAGACCGACAACGAATTATTGCCCTATTGGCATTATCCAGTCTTTCACGTTCCACACGGGCGTAGGAGAACGTCTTCCAGATGACGGAAGCCAGTCCATAGGGTCGCACAACGGCAGCCGCCAAGTCGTAGATGATGACGTCCCCCACCCCAAAGGCGTGGGAGTCAGTGATATCGTCACTGATGGTCTTGATACAAGCCAGAGACATGGTGAGAGGGCGGGCGCGAGGAGCGTGTCGACAACTGTAGTATAGTGTTCCAGGAGCGGCGGTGGGCGACCTTTAAATACACCTGTGACTCACCTGGGGGGAGAGGGAATAAAGGGGTGGGGGGTAGAGATCACCTTATGAGCACATAGACACTCCGCCCAGACTCAAAAGCTGTAATCATATCCCGATGTTGGAAGGTTAATTTTTCCATCTGCCAAATCTCTGTCTGATCTCCTGAGATGAATACTCCTCATACCTTTTCACCGTTTCTCCAAACGACTTAAAAAACCGTTCTGGGGGAGCACTCAACACAAGACGGTCATAACAATCCCATAAGGCATATATCAATCTACTTTTGTGTTCGACAAACTTGTAGTAACGTTGAGTAGCAACCAAACGCTTCAATAGGGGAGATTTTTCTCCCACCTCTACTGCCGCTTGGGGGTAGAAGCTCTCTCCATGGTGGATACACAACTGAATATAATGTCGTTTAAGATGGGCTTCATATAGGGTTTTTTTCAATACGGTTCCCAATGGGGCCTCCTATGGATACCCCTACCCCCTTTTAACTGTGATCTGGCGCGAGAATTACGTATAAAGGATGGGTCTACACCAGCCACCTTCAGTAAAATCCTTACATCTGCCTTGTCAGCCGTCTTAAATTGTCCTTTTTTAAAGGCTAAAGTTTTAATTATATCTAAAATATTTAAATTTTGCACAGGCTTTAATAAATTCCCGCGACTATCCCATACCGCCTGTTGACTGTTTTGTTCAAACATGTTCAATAATGTTTTGACGTGGGGAATTTCCCCTATTTTAAAATACACATTTATTAAGTTATCCAGACTTGGGTTTTGGGGTGTGGTGGTGGTGGCTTTGTGGCGAGAGGGCCCAGCAACAGCTACCCGCATCTCAGGCGGTAGAATGGAATGTATCCTTTTTTTTATTTGTTTTTTTAAAGGGCGACGGTCGCACCTGTCCCGCGTTTTATGTTGAAAGAAGCCCGCGGCGGCAGGCCATTGCGCGGTGGCGGGCGCTGCGGGGGCGCGGGCAATATCTTTTAAAGGTTGTCTGACCAGTCTTCCCCGTCTGGTAGGGCTATAACGTTCAAAGGAGCTACCGTGGCAACACCGTCCACAAGTTGTTGTTGCTGGAGGGGGTGTGGGGGGAGTGTCCACTCCCCCACACCATCATCACCACCGCTAGAGTCACAGCCAAGGTGCTTACAGCCACCACCAACATTATTAGCCGAATTGCCCCATTTGCTTTCGTTTTTTAAAGAGAAGGACTTATTTCCACCTCTACCACTGGTGGAAGAGGGTGGAGCCACCTCATTAAGAGGCGATGGAGTACTCTCGTTTTATTAAATAAATATTTTTCAGCAACGAGTCGTGGTACTAGGCAATATTCTTTCACCATTTTTTTCTCCTCTTATGTAATTACTTAATTAGAGAGGAAATTAACGATACAGCCAAAGGTAACAGAGCTGCCAATATAGCGCCACCTCTCCGAGAGGTTAAAATGATTTTCTTTTTGTACAATGGAGTTTTCTTATGTGCTACAGACCGAATGTCTTTCTGATACCTCTGTAGTCCATTAATTATCTGAGGTTGAACTGGGATGTTTCGTTTCAGAAAATTGGCAAAAATTTCACAAATTGATTCAATTTCCTGTCGTTTTAAAGCCTTGATTAGTTTATTCCGCTTCTTGGGTGATAAATTGTTTAATAAAAATAACAGTTGATGGTGTTTCTCTACGAGAGAGTCCTGATGAACTGTCATTTTTTTTTTTCAAAATTTGACGAAGTCTTGAGCTTTAATCCAGCAATTGCTGGAATCTGGGTACCCTCTCCACTTGACGAAATATTCTCTGTGTCCTTCGATGTCTTCCTAGACTGTAATATCGTTATGGGAAAATAGTCTGGAAGCGTTGTTGAAATCAATTCTTGCTCATAAAACATACCACTGATCGGCTCGATGGTTAAATCTTTGACTTTATAGGTTGGGATTGGTTGTGTTCTATCGATATGAGACACTTGAAATATTTCTTCTGTATTTTGGGGCCAAAAGCCCTTGTGAAATATATTCCTTCGCTTTGCTAGTCGTACATACTGCCCAACCTGCAAATGTGGACTGATGGAAGTTATGGGGTGGTCATTGTTTAAATACATGACCTTAAACTGTCTTCGTATATCTTCAATGTTTTGCAACTTATGGATGGCATGTGGAGTATTTTTTAGTATTCTGTGGAAAGTGTGGTTGTATACATTCACAACTTTTGGAAGGATGTGAATGTATTGTAAAGAATTAGCCTGGGTCATATAATGATACAGTTTATGTTTTAAAGTTTTGATGGCCCACTCCACTATACTAGATTTCATTTCCGAAAATACACTATATAACTTATATTTTTCTTATTCAGATAATTTTGAACAGTCCTGTTGTAAAATTCTCTACCTCGGTCGGTGAATATTCGTCTTACCCCGTGAACTGAGAGGTTTCCTCTAACATCTTCTTTAGAGCAGCTACCACATCCGTTGAATTTTTTGTTTTTAAAGTTTGAGTCTGCATTAGGCGAGAATAAACATCGACACAAATCAAAATATATTTTACACCACTATTGTATTTTTGTAAACTACAAAAGTCTCCCAAATCACAGGCAATTATGGTGCGGGGTTTAGGAGCTAATATTTTTCGCCGAGGAAATCTAACTAAATTTCTTCTGTGTAATGTGTAAGATCGTTCCCCACGGAGAAATTCCCTCACATCTGCAATACTGATGCTGGTGTCTTTAAGTCTAGCAGCCTGATACAATTTTTGAATTGATCCTGTGAAACCACCCAGGGTAGAAATGTCATTATAGATGGAGGTAAGAATTGACCGTTTCTGCGTCGTTAAAGGCATTTTTTTTTTTTCACATATGATAAACAATTTCACTCTGGTCTTCATTGACAATCCCCGTTCGTAGTTGTAATGTCTCAGGAACTGTCAGATCAACCAATGAATAGCCATACTCTCTCTGGGATATTGCCCGTCGGTATATTTCGAACGAAATTATTATAGTTTTCCGCCCATATAACTGTCCACTTAAAATTTCAAGTTGGGTTATGTCTCTCTGCTTCATTAATATATAATGGGTACAATTCAGAGTTATTGTCCTAGCATATTTCCCCTGGGGAAACAAATTTTGACTAATTAGAATTACAGAAATATTATCGTGTCTCCCTCGGGTGAAGATATTGGCTATAATTGGACTCTGAATGGCTTCCAGGTATAAGTCATCAATTATATACAAAACTGACTCATTTGAAAAAGGATTCTTATACTCTAAAGGGTTAATCAGCCCTTGGGAGAGAGTAACCTTTTTTGCAAAATGGGGTTCTTTGAAATAGGATGATCAGTATTATTTGCAGTTGACATTATAATTTATGAGAATTTCCCGTGGTATTTAACACATAAATTTACCACCAGACTAGTTTTCCCAGAATTGCTAAATCCAGCTACAAATATTCTCGCCGGTTGATGAAAAATATTAAGTTGGTCGTCTGTGGCAGAAGTACACTCCTCCATATTTTCCTCATAAATGATCCAATACCTGTGGGACAGCCACTTATATATATATATATATATATATATATATATATATATATTATTAAATATGACCGAAAAAGTAAGATTAATAATTCTAACACGAATTTTCTCAATCTTTCGTACATTACGCTTCACTGTTGGAGGTAAATCAAAAATTAATTCTCCAAAATTCATTTTTATTTCTAGTCTGACGCGACATGGGCGCGTTTCGTAAACTTATTACATTTTCAAAGACTTTAGTTCACAAATACACAACTGAATAGAACTTACGTATCTCAGATTTTATATCTACATTTGAGTGAGGTGGGAGGGGTGATGTGGCATTAACACAAGACAGAACAAGAGGGGATATTAATAGGGTATTAAAAGTATCAACACAAGACAGAACACAAACAATGGGTATTGAATAGAAGTGTTTGTAGAAAGCCTATTGGTCCATATTTCTTGATGCTTCTATATTGGAGCAGAGTCTTGAGGTGGGTAGAATATAGTTGTGCAATAATTGGCTGTTGATTGCTGGTGTTGACTTCTTGATGTGTAGTGCCTCGCAAACGTCAAGCCGCCTGCTATCGCTGTATCTATCGATGATTTCTGTGTTGTTTACTAGGATTTCTCTGGCGATGGTTTGGTTGTGGGAAGAGATTATATGTTCCTTAATGGAGCCCTGTTGCTTATGCATCGTTAAACGCCTAGAAAGAGATGTTGTTGTCTTGCCTATATACTGGGTTTTTTGGAGCTTACAGTCCCCAAGTGGGCATTTGAAGGCATAGACGACGTTAGTCTCTTTTAAAGCGTTCTGTTTTGTGTCTGGAGAGTTTCTCATGAGTAGGCTGGCCGTTTTTCTGGTTTTATAGTAAATCGTCAGTTGTATCCTCTGATTTTTGTCTGTAGGGATAACGTTTCTATTAACAATATCTTTCAGGACCCTTTCCTCCGTTTTATGAGCTGTGGAAAAGAAGTTCCTGTAAAATAGTATAATAGGGGGTATAGGTGTTGTGTTAGTTGTCTCTTCAGAGGTTGCATGGCTTTCCACTTTCCTTCTTATGATGTCTTCGACGAAACCATTGGAGAAGCCGTTATTGACTAGGACCTGCCTTACCCTACAGAGTTCTTCGTCGACTTGCTTCCATTCTGAGCTGTGGCTGAGAGCACGGTCGACATATGCGTTAACAACACTCCTCTTGTACCTGTCGGGGCAGTCGCTGTTGGCATTTAGGCACATTCCTATGTTTGTTTCCTTAGTGTAGACTGCAGTGTGGAAACCTCCGCCCTTTTCCATGACTGTTACATCTAGAAAGGGCAGCTTCCCATCCTTTTCCATCTCGTAAGTGAAACGCAGCACGGAACTCTGCTCAAATGCCTCCTTCAGCTCCTGCAGATGTCTGACATCAGGTACCTGTGTAAAAATGTCGTCAACATACCTGCAGTATATGGCCGGTTTCAAGTATAGCGGTTTCTATATCCAATATAGAAGCATCAAGAAATATGGACCAATAGGCTTTCTACAAACACGTCTATTCAATACCCATTGTTTGTGTTCTGTCTTGTGTTGATACTTTTAATACCCTATTAATATCCCCTCTTGTTCTGTCTTGTGTTAATGCCACATCACCCCTCCCACCTCACTCAAATGTAGATATAAAATCTGAGATACGTAAGTTCTATTCAGTTGTGTATTTGTGAACTAAAGTCTTTGAAAATGTAATAAGTTTTACGAAACGCGCCCGTGTCGCGTCAGACTAGAAATAAAAATGAATTTTGGAGAATTAATTTTTGATTTACCTCCAACAGTGAAGCGTAATGTACGAAAGATTGAGAAAATTCGTGTTAGAATTATTAATCTTACTTTTTCGGTCATATTTAATAATATATGTCTACAGGAAAGACTGCTACCAAAATATACTAATATATATATATATATATATATATATATATATATATATATATATATATATAATATATATATATATATATATATATATATATATATATATATATATATATATATATATATATATATATATATGAGAGAGTGAGAGTGTGTGAGAGTGAGAGTGTGTGAATGCTATGCCCAAGATTACTATCCGAGTGCCGGCGGTGGGGTGGTTCAAATAGCCTCGGCTATCACCTCATTTTGTCCGGTCGTGATGGTCAAGTGGATTAAGGCGTCTTGTACATACCAGTTGCGTTGCTTCTGGGAGTATGGGTTCGAGTCATTTCTGGGGTGTGAGTTTTCAGTTGCATATTGTCCTGGGGACCATTCAGGCTTGTTCGCATTTGTGTTCCTCACGTGTGCCCCAAAGAATGAGGTGATTTGGTAAAATGCTATGCCCAAGATTACTATCCGAGTGCCGGCGGTGGGGTGGTTCAAATAGCCTCGGCTATCACCTCATTTTGTATATATATAAGAGAGAGTAGGGGTGTTTTGAGAGAGGGAGAATATATATATATATATATATATATATATATATATAATATATATATATATATATATATATATATATATATATATATATATATATATATATATATATATATATATATATATAAGAGAAAGAGGGGTGTTTTGAGTGGGGGAGAATATATATTTATTTATTTTATATATTTTTTTTTTCCTAGGAGTGGGGGATAATGTCACTCCCAGGTGATATTTGCAACATTTGTGGTTGGAGCTCATCACCACAATTCGTGCATACAACTTATTGCTGCCTCCGCTGTGGGGAAGCTGTGTGTGTTCAATCTAGTGGAGTTCACAGGAGAACCTGTGGTGGAGGTAAGCCCTTATTTATTTATTTATTCGTATTTATTTCAAATGAGAAATATTGAGATGGTTTCCCCTATCTTCATGGGGGTGTGTGGGGGGGCTGTGTGAGTGAGAGTGTGTATATTTATGAGTTATTTCCTTGTTAGAAGGTAAACATCGCCGGCCTACCGGAGAGATTGGTTTTGTATGCCTCATATGCGGCAGCGTCACCTTGAAGCCTCACCCCACTTTCACCTGCAGCAGTTGTGGGTCACTTTGTGTGAGCACTTGACCTCTGAACGTCTACAATCATGTCCCCAAGGTGTGTGAATAAACCCTCTCTCCAGTTTTATTATCTTAAGAAGCTTTCTTGAGGCGTTATGTCATGGGGTTTAGTAGGGACTGTTGGGGTCTTGCTTTTTATTATTATTATTATTATTATTATTATTATTATTATTATTATTATTATTATTATTATTTTTCCAGGGTTGCTTCAGAGGCAGGTAAAGACATCTCAGGGGCAGGTAGGAGAGGAACTTCACCCCAAAGTCCAACGTAACAATAGCCCCTTAGGTGGTGGCGGGGGTAGACAGCCCTTTGAAAATGGGGGGGAGGAAGAGATGAGTGATGATGGTGATGGTGGTGATGATGATGGTGGTGGTGACATCCCTCAGGCAGGTCCTAGTGGTCTTAGACCCCACGACAACAATCGAGATAGAGATGGAAATTCCTCAGAAGGGGAGGATGTTATAGACATCCCTCACTTAATTAATAGGGTGGGGGCCCTGGGGGATCTCTTTACTAGAATGGAATATTCCATCCCCCCAGCCTTTGCCACAGATCCTGTAGGTCTTCTAAGCATCTTTAGAGAACTATTCTCTAACGAAATAGAGAATTACATGAATTCTCTGGCGGGTCATGGCAATTTTACTTCATCATTCAAAATCCTCCTTGAAGTGAAGGTTACACTTTTAAAGCAACGTCTCACAGAAGATGATGACTATAGGGAACACTTCATAACGACACCTGCTAGGCTGGTAACTCTTGAGGAGGTAGGTGATCTTATTGATAGCTGGGTGGGTTATATGATTACACGTCTGGAGGATCTCCTTTCAGAAACAGAGGGGAGTGGTTTTATATTATTTAATGTTGATTTCCTCAAAATCGTTATTTGTAATGGTAGTGTAAGGTCAGTTATGGGGGATTATGTCCCTTATCCCCCCTTTTTAAGGGGGCGACATGAGGTCTTCAACCCAAACCCCAATGGTAACAATGGAACATGCATTATTCAATGCATTGCCACTTTTCGGGCGTCACAACAAGGATGGAAATGGAAACGTATAGGAAGACTTGTAGAGTCTCACTCTAGGGTTAGGAAAATGGTCAAATACGAGCAATTATCTTTCCCTCTCTCATGGGAGGATATCTCTAAATTGGAAAATAGGAATAAACTCTCCATTTTCTTGTATTCAATTCACAAACATACAGACGGTGCCTATCACGTCTCTCTTTGTCGTCGTCGGTAGCAGACAGTACTCATACATAGTTCCATTATTATTATTGGGGGAGTCTCATGTAAGTCTTATTAAAGACTTAAATAAGTTTTTGCGGAACTTTACCCGCAGCCACAAGCGAAAGACAGTCTTCTGTTGAAGCTGTCTTTCTGAATATCAAAATTCTAGTGAGCTGTCTCACCATTCTGTTTCCTGCGACATCACGCAGAAAATGATTTATCCCCAGGAGGGGGACACCCTTCATTTTAAAAATACAGGGAAAGGTTACCCCCCTTCCCATGTAGCTTATTTCGATTTCGAGAGTGTCCTAAGCACTGAGGATTGTCTAGGTTCTGTTACAGCCATACATAGGCCTATAGCATACAGCTATATAATTGTTGATAGGAACCACTCCGTCATTGATAAATTTACTTATTTTGGGGGGACAGCGTCACTCATTTCATGGAGCGAGTTGCCACCAAATAGGAAATTATCAGATCCACCCTACCCAAATATGAAATAGACAGGTCTCTTGAGGATATGGTTCATTTTAGGAGGACAGACTCACTGTCAGTTTTGTGAGGAGGTATTTACACCCACCAATTTCAAGGTTCAACATCATGATCACCTTAGGAGAAAACTCAATTATATTGGAGCTCTATGTAATTACTGCAACCTCCGCCACAAGAATGCTCTAGAGAGTTTAGTCCTAATTGCCCACAATATGTCTTATGACATGGGCTTAATTTTGAGGGAGTTTGCCATGGGTTCAAATATTAAGAGCAATATCCTCATGAGGCAGGGGACTAAATATCTTAAGGTAGAAATAGGCAACCTTAAATTTCTTGATTCACTGGCTTTTATTACGGGCAGTCTTTCGTCCCTAGCAAAAACCCACATTGAGTCAGCCAGCCCCTTAACATTCACTCACTCAATGATAGAAGGTTTACCCGAAGAGAGTCACCACCTACTCTTAAAGGGTAAGCAGTTTTTCCCTTATGAATATGCCACAAAAATCAGCTGCTTTAATGATGCAACACTCCCCCCTATTGAAATGTTTTACAGCTCCCTAAACAAATCAACCGTCACTTTGGAAGAATATAGACATTCTAAATTAGTATGGGAGGCTACAGGATGTGAGTCATTAAAGGATTATCTCCTTATTTATTTAAGGTGTGATGTCGGTTTACTGGCTGACATTTTTACTCACCATAGAGTAATTCTAAATGATATATTTTCCTTAGAGATGACTCACTACTGTAGCCTTCCGGGTTACTCCTATGATTGCTTCTTGAAAAGTAGCAAAATATCGTTGGAGTTAAGTGCAGATGTGACGTTGCACAATCTCATATCACAAAACATACGAGGGGGTTTTACAACTGCCGTTAGGAGTTATGCCAGAGCTAACAACCGCTATGTCAACCCATCTTTTAACCCCCAGGAGGATAGGTCTTCTTTCTTACTTTTCTTAGACTTCAACTCCCTTTACGGGAGTTGTATGACTAAGGAATTACCCTATGGTGGTCTAAGAAGGTTGTCATCTGATGAGATGAACTCCTTCATTAGCGAAGGGAAGATAATGACAGAACAGCCATTCTCTTCTAACAAAGGGTACTGGCTATTAATTGACACCAAACACATGAGACCTGAAATAGCTAGACTAACAGACGATCTACCCCTTTGTTTACACCATAGGGGAATAAGTATGGAGGATATCTCACCATTTAGTAGGGGACTTCTGGAAACAAATAACATTACAAAGCTCCCCCCCAAAAAATATTAAGTTAGTAGGGGATCATCTCCCAAAGAAACATTATTTCATATCTCTACACCTCTTACAGTTATTTATTGAGATAGGTCTTGAAGTAGGGGCTATTCATGCCATTTATGAGTTCCACCAGTCTGATTTTATGGCAGAATTTGTTAACACCAACGTTAACAATAGAAATGCTTCCACCAGTAACGATAGGAAAACACTCTTCAAATTACTGACGAACAGTGTTTTTGGTAAAACACTACTGAACCCAGCCCGTTATGCCATTGACACCAAACTAGTGACTTCAGCTAGGGTCTTTTTACGAGAGGTGAAGAATCCTCGCTTTAAACGTTATGGTGCATTTAGGTGACAATAAATTATTGTCTGTCAGTTCCAGACCATTCATTAAAATTACTCATCCTAATTACATTGGGTTCCAGATTCTTGAGCTAGCAAAATACAGTTTGTACCATTTTTTGTACAGGGTACTTAAGAACCACTATTCAGATAGGGCAGCACTGATATACAGCGATACAGACAGTTTCATCTTCAGTTTAATGACTGAAGATGTCTTTAACGAGATGGGGAAAGAACCCCTTAGATCATGGATCGATACCAGTAACTTCCCTGAAACTCACCCCTTGTATGATCCTTCTAAAAAGGGTGTTTTAGGTCTTTTAAAGTCAGAGGTTTCAGATAGACACATCCTTGAAGTTGTAGCTCTCAAGCCCAAAATGTATAGTTTGCTGTTGCACAACGATTCAAATTCCATTACCGCTAAGGGTATCCCCAGCGCTGTGCAAAGATCTTTAACTCATAGACATTTTAAAGAAACCCTTCACAGCAATGCAGTAGTAAATACTTTTCAATACTACCAAATTAGGAAATTAGGAGGGCAAATGGTCACCACCCATAATACTAAGAGGGGTTTAAGTGCATTTGATGATAAACGCTATTACCTAAATAAATACAAAAGCCTAGGCTATGGCCATCCAGACATACCACCTGACCCCCACCTATCCATTTCAACCCAAGGGGTGACCGCTGGAAGTGAAAGTGATGACGTCATCGAGCCACAAGGGGAGGAAGGGCGACACCCTTCCAGTGAGAGTGAACGCTATGACGACAGTAGCCCCCTAGGAGAGGAAGAAGATCCACAACACCTCTTTCTCCCTCTGGATGATGACTCATCGTCATCATCACCCCAGGAGGGGGAGGAAGACCCCACAACAGACCTGTGGGCATGGAGGAGGGGTCTAGTTAGACAATATTATGGGGGGGAATTAGATTACGACTACGTTTAAGCCACTATGTACTTTTGTTAATATATTGTATAAAACAAGTGTTATTTCTTTTCACCCACTTTTATTTTGAGTATATATATATCCTATATAGGTCCAGACATATATGCACATAGTCCTGGAGGGGCCATTCAGACTTGTTCGAATATATATATATATATCCTTAATTAGTCCTATATGAAATGACGTAGTGTTTAAACGGAGATACCCAGTGTAAGTGAAATGTGGTGGGGGCACACAGTAGACTACAATTTGAGGTGGGTCTATCTGTCACCCTGCCTCTGATTCCTTTGTCCGATAAGTGGGCCTATCTGGCTCCCCGCCTCTGATTCCATTGTCTGATAAGTACCCCCCATTGTTTGTTAAGTGCGCCTATCTGGCACGAATCATACAGCCCGTCCTCCAAAATGGGGTGGTAATGTAAGAAGACAAATAAGTGCAATTATGTACTATTCATAGCAGTTAGGAATTGTACTTATTTTCACTTAGTATTAAATCGTACTGTCAGATATATTGTGAATATTTGAGTTTACCTGAAAAACTGAAAAGAAAACCACAACCTCACCTAACCGTCATAGTTTTTGAAGATAATAATTTTATTGCTTCTTAATTACAATTATTACTTAACCTATAGCTATATTGATATAACAGTTTTTATAAAACTAATAAAACAAAACTAAAATATATCAATAAATTGTAAAGTAACTCAGGATATTTTAAAATTTTGTATAAAGTCTATATTGTTTAATTAACCTAAAAAAGAAATTCCTGATATTTAAAACTTGTGTATTGCAAATCGAAATTGAAAACGTCATCCTAAAATTCTGAGTGACTTAACAGAAAACGAGAATTATTAAAGCGGGGGAGGGAGTTGGGTCAATGTAACAGCCCCATAAGTGCAATTATGCACTGCTTATTACAGTAAGAAAGTGTACTTATTACACTTAGTATTAAATCGTACTGTCAATTCGGAGGATGGGTTGAATCATACTACTGGAGAGGTCTATATTGATGTTATTTGTAGCCCGTGTGAGGAAAGGTTGTGAGTGAATGGTTGGGGAGCGGGGGTTATGTGGGTTAACTGTTGGGTTAATTATTGATCTGTATGGATGTGTCTGGTGAGCAGTGGTAGAGAGTGACAGATAGTTGGCACACATTATGTCTCGTCTGGTGGCTAAGCTTGTGAGGCCCATTTCCCCGTAAAGTCCGAGGATTGGAGTTGAACGCATTGCACCACATATAAGTCGCATGGCATTGATTTGTATGACCTCGAGGCTCTGTAGGTTAGTAGGCCGCAGCCAACGCATATGCTTGGCAACAATAGTCTAGTTGGCTGTGAATGTAGGTATCATCATTTAGCAAGAAATGCATCATTTCTTGCATCTCACTCTTGATGTCCACCAGAAACTGGGCGAACATTTCCTTCATTTCATCACCTTGACTCTTCCCTGTTCCCCTGGTACCTCTGGCTGTCATGCTTGCCCCTGTTCCTATAGTTGTGCCTGATAGGATTTGTCAGGAGAGCACAGCGGGATGGGGGAGGGAGGGAGAGAGAGAGAGAGAGAGAGAGAGAGAGAGAGAGAGAGAGAGAGAGAGAGAGAGAGAGAGAGAGAGAGAGAGAGAGAGAGAGAGAGAGAGAGAGATAAAAGAGAGAGAGAAAGGGAGTGATAAAGGGAGAGATAAATGGGTGGGTGGGGAGGATCCGACCCTTCCACTGAAGTGAGAAGAAAGTAGAAGGGGAGAGGGGGAGGAGAAGGTGAGAGAGGAGGGAGGGAGAGAGAGAGGGAGGAGAGAGGTAGAGAGAGGAGAGGGAGAGAGATGGAGAGGGAGAGAGCGGGTGAGGGAGAGACGGGGTGAGGGAGAGACAAGGTGAGGGAGAGACGGGGTGAGGGAGAGAGGGGGGGGGGAGGTGTGTGTGTGTGTGTGTTTGGGAGAGGGAGAGAGATAGAGAGTGGGAGAGAGAGATAGTGGGAGAGAGGGAGTGGGAGAGGGAGAGAGTGGGAAGGGGAAGAGTGTGTGTATGGGGGATGCGGGGGACTGGGGGGTGGGGGGGGTGGAGATGGCGACCAGGTCAGGTCAGGTCAGATGGGGGATAAGAGGGGGTGGGGGTGGGGTATAGTAAGGTCCTATCCCCTGTTCCCAGGTGTTAATACTTTGTCCCTGACTGAACGTTTGTGTGCGCGTGTACTCACCTAATTGTGCTTGCGGGGGCTGAGCTTTGGCTCTTTGGTCCCGCCTCTCAACCGTCAATCAACTGGTGTACAGATTCCTGAGCCTACTGGGCTCTATCATATCTACATTTGAAACTGTGTATGGAGTCAGCCTCCACCACATCACTTCCTAGTGCATTCCATTTACTAACTACTCTGACACTGAAAAGTTCTTTCTAATGTCTCTGTGGCTCATTTGGGTACTCAGCTTCCACCTGTGTCCCCTTGTTCGCGTCCCTCCAGTGTTGAATAGTTCATCCTTGTTTACCCAGTCGATTCCCCTGAGGATTTTGTAGGTTGTGATCATGTCCTCCCTTACTCTTCTGTCTTCCAGTGTCGTAAGGTGCATTTCCCGCAGCCTTTCCTCATAACTCATGCCTCTTAGTTCTGGGACTAGTCTAGTAGCATACCTTTGGACTTTTTCCAGCTTCGTCTTGTGCTTGACAAGGTACGGGCGTGTGCGTGTGTGTGTGTGTGTGTGGTAGTGTGGTGCCGTGCATGGAAGTGTGGTGGGGTGTGTGGTAGTGTGGTGGAAGTGCGGTGGGATGTGTGTTGGTGTGTGTGGTAGTGTGGTGGAGTGTATTATAGCGGGGTGGGGTGTGTGGTAGTGATGCAGGGTGTGTTAGTGTGGTGGGATGTGTGTAGTAGTGTGGTGGGGTTTGTGGTAGTGTGATGGGGGTGTGTGGTAGTGTGGTGGGGTGAGAGTTAGTGTGGTGGGGTTGTGTAGTATTGGTGTGGGGTGTGTGGTAGTGTGGTGGGGTGTGTAGTATTGTGGTGGAATGAGTGGTAGTGCGGTGGGGTGTGTGGTAATGTGGTGGGTTGTGTGGTAATGTGGTGGGGTGTGTGAAACTGTGGTGGGGTGTGCGGTAGTGCGGTTGGGTGTGTCGTAGTGTGGTTGGGAGTGTGTAGTAATGTCGTGGTGGGGTGTGTGGTAGTGAGGTTTGGGTGTGTACTCACCTATTTGTACTCACCTGTTTGTGCTAGCGGGGGACGTACTCACCTAGTTGTACTCACCTAGTTGTGTTTGCAGGGGTTGAGCTCTGGCTCTTTGGTCCCGCCTCTCAACCGTCAATCAACAGGTGTACAGATTCCTGAGCCTATCGGGCTCTGTCATATCTACACTTGAAACTGTGTATGGAGTCAGCCTCCACCACATCACTTCCTAATGCATTCCATTTGTCAACCACTCTGACACTAAAAAAGTTCTTTCTAATATCTCTGTCGTTCATTTGGGCACTCAGTTTCCACCTGTGTCCCCTTGTGCGTGTTCCCCTTGTGTTAAATAGACTGTCTTTATCTACCCTTTCAATCCCCTTCAGAATCTTGAATGTGGAGATCGTGTCCCCCCTAACTCTTCTGTCTTCCAGCGAAGTGAGGTTTAATTCCCGTAGTCTCTCCTCGTAGCTCATACCTCTCAGCTCGGGTACTAGTCTGGTGGCAAACCTTTGAACCTTTTCCAGTTTAGTCTTATCCTTGACTAGATATGGACTCCATGCTGGGGCTGCATACTCCAGGATTGGCCTGACATACGTGGTATACAAAGTTCTGAATGATTCTTTACACAAGTTTCTGAATGCCGTTCGTATGTTGGCCAGCCTGGCATATGCCGCTGATGTTATCCGCTTGATATGTGCTGCAGGAGACAGGTCTGGCGTGATATCAACCCCCAAGTCTTTTTCCTTCTCTGACTCCTGAAGAATTTCCTCTCCCAGATGATACCTTGTATCTGGCCTCCTGCTCCCTACACCTATCTTCAGTACATTACATTTGGTTGGGTTAAACTCTAACAACCATTTGTTCGACCATTCCTTCAGCTTGTCTAGGTCTTCTTGAAGCCTCAAACAGTCCTCTTCTGTTTTAATCCTTCTCATAATTTTAGCATCGTCCGCAAACATTGAGAGAAATGAATCGATACCCTCCGGGAGATCATTTACATATATCAGAAACAAGATAGGACCGAGTACAGAGCCCTGTGGGACTCCACTGGTGACTTCACGCCAATCGGAGGTCTCACCCCTCACCGTAACTCTCTGCTTCCTATTGCTTAGATACTCCCTTATCCACTGGAGCACCTTACCAGCTACACCTGCCTGTCTCTCCAGCTTATGTACCAGCCTCTTATGCTGTACTGTGTCAAAGGCTTTCCGACAATCCAAGAAAATGCAGTCCGTCCAGCCCTCTCATTCTTGCTTAATCTGTGTCACCTGATCGTAGAATTCTATCAAGCCTGTAAGGCAAGATTTACCCTCCCTGAATCCATGTTGGCGATTTGTCACGAAGTCCCTTCTCTCCAGATGTGTTACCAGGTTTTTTCTCACGATCTTCTCCATCACCTTGCATGGTATACAAGTCAAGGACACTGGCCTGTAGTTCAGTGCCTCTTGTCTGTCGCCCTTTTTGTATATTGGGACCACATTCGCCGTCTTCCATACTTCTGGTAGGTCTCCCGTCTCTAGTGACTTACTATACACTATGGAGAGTGGCAAGCAAAGTGCCTCTGCACACTCTTTCAGTGCCCATGGTGAGATCCCATCTGGACCAACAGCCTTTCTAACATCCAGATCCAGCAGGTGTCTCTTGACCTCCTCTCTCGTAATTTCGAACTCCTCCAATCCTGCCTGGTTTACCTCCCTTTCTCCTAGCACAGTGACCTCACCCTGTTCTATTGTGAAGACCTCCTGGAACCTCTTGTTGAGTTCCTCACACACCTCTCTGTCATTCTCTGTATACCTGTCCTCGACTGTTCGAAGTTTCAATACCTGTTCTTTCACTGTTGTTTTCCTTCTGATGTGACTGTGGAGTAGCTTTGGTTCGGTCTTGGCTTTGTTTGCTATATAATTTTCAAAATTTTTCTCTGCTTCTCTTCTCACCCTGACGTACTCATTCCTGGTTCTCTGGTATCTCTCTCTCTGCTTTCTGGTGTTCTGTTATTCCGGAAGTTCCTCCACGCCTTTTTGTTCAGTTTCTTCGCTTCCATACATGCCCTATTATACCATGGATTCTTTTGTTGCTTCTCGGATTTTTCCCTTTGGGCCGGGATGAACCTGTTTACTGCCTCCTGACACTTTTGGGTAACATAGTCCATCATACCCTGTACAGACTTGTCTCTGAGGTCTGTGTCCCAAGGTATTTCACTTTGGAAACTTCTCATCTGTTCATAATTCCCCTTTCGGTTTGCCAGCCGTTTGATTCCTAGTTCTTTTTGGGGGGAGATAAGTCCTAGCTCTACCAGGTACTCAAAGTTCAATACACTGTGGTCACTCATTCCCAAGGGCGCTTCCATCTTAACTTCCCTTATATCCCATTCATTTAGGGTAAATATCAAATCAAGCATTGCTGGATCATCTTCTCTCATTCTTGTTGGTTCTTTGGTGTGCTGGCTTAGAAAGTTTCTTGTTGCCACGTCCAGCAGCTTAGCTCTCCAAGTTTCTGGTCCTCAATTCAGGTCTCTGTTCTCCCAATCTATCTTCCCATGGTTGAAGTCTCTCATAATTAGTAGTCCAGATCCATTCCTGCTACCAACAGAAGCTGCTCTTTCTATTATGTTAATGGTGGCCATGTTGTTTCTATCATATTCCTGTCTAGGTCTTCTGTCATTTGGTGGTGGATTATATATGACTGCGACTATAATTTTTTTCCCTCCATTTGTTACAGTACCTGCTATGTAGTCACTGAAACCTTCACAGCCCTGAATATCCATCTCCTCAAAATCCCAGCCTTTTCTTACCAGCAGAGCTACACCACCCCCACCTCTTCCTTCCCTCTCTTTCCTCATAACATAATAGTCCTGTGGGAACACTGCATTTGTTATCGATTTCGTGATCTTTGTTTCTGTGAGGGCTATTATGTCTGGGTTTTCCTCTAGTACCAGTTCTCCAAGCTCATTTGCTTTATTTGTAATTTCATCTATGTTAGTGTACATCGCTTTGAGGCTCACTTTCTTCTGTCCCTTCTCAAATCGCCTCCTTGGTGAGTGTTCTGCTGGTGGGGGAGGCTGTTCCATGGGTGGTAGTGTCGTGGTGTGTGTGGTAGTGTGGTAGTGTGGTGGAGGGGTGTAGTATTGTGTTGGGGTTATGTATGTAGGGAGCCGGTCGGCCGAGCGGACAGCACGCTGGACTTGTGATCCTGTGGTCCTGGGTTCGATCCCAGGCGCCGGCGAGAATCAATGGGCAGAGTTTCTCTCACCCTATGCCCCTGTTACCTAGCAGTAAAATAGGTACCTGGGTGTTAGTCAGCTGTCACGGGCTGCTTCCTGGGGGTGGAGGCCTGGTAGAGGACCAGGCCGCGGGGACACTAAAGCCCCGAAATCATCTCAAGATAACCTCAAGATGTAGTATTGATTGGGGGTGTGTGTGGTAATGCGTTGGGTTGTGTGGTAGTGTGGGGGGGTGTGGTAGTGTCATGGGGTTGTGTGGTAGTAAGGTGGGATGTGTGTTATTGTGGTAGGGGGTGTGGCAGTGTGGAAGGGTGTGTGGTAGTGTGGTGGGGTGTATAGTAGTGTTGTGGGGTATGTGGTAGTGTGTTGGAGTTTTGAAGTATTGTGCTGGGGTGTGTGGTAGTGTGGTGGGGTTGTGTGGTAGTGTGCTGGGGTGTGTGGTAGTGTGGTGGGATATGTAGTAGTGTGGTGGGGTTGTACGTTAGTGTGGTGGGGTGTGGTAGTGTGGTGGGTTGTGTGGTAGTGTGGTGGGGAAGTGTGGTAGTGTGGTGGGGTAATGTAGTAGTGTGGTGGGGTAGTGTGGCAATGTGGTAGTGTGGTGGGGTGTGTGGTAGTGTGTTGTGTGTATTGTAGAGTGTTGGGTTGTGTGGTAGTATAGTGGGGTGTGTGGTGGGATGTGTGGTAGTGTGGTGGGGTGTTTGGTAGTGTGGTGGGGTTGTGTAGTAGTGTGGTGAGGTGTGTGGTAGTGAGGTGGGGTGTATGGTAGTGTGGTGGGGTGTGTGGTAGTGTGGTAGGGTGTGTGGTAGTGTGGTGGGGTGTGTGGTAGTGTGATGGGGTTGTGTGGTAGTGTGGTGGGGGTGTGGCAGTGTGGTGAGGTGTGTGGTAGTGTGTTTGGGTTGTGGCAGTGTTGTGGGGTGTGTGGTAGTGTGTTGGAGTTTTCAAGCATTGTGCTGGGGTGTGTGGCAGTGTGGTGGGGTTCTGTGGTAGTGTGCTGGGGTGTGTGTTAGTGTGGTGGGATATGTAGTATTGTGGTGGGGTTGTGTGGTAGTGTGGTGGGGGTGTGGTAGTGTGGTGGGGTGTGTGGTAGTGTGGTGGGTTGTGTGGTAGTGTGGTGGGGTAGTGTGGTAGTGTGGTGTGGTAGTGTGGTAGTGTGGTGTGGTAGTGTGGTAGTGTGGTGGGGTAGTGTGGTAGTGTGGTGGGGTAGTGTGTCAGTGTGGTAGTGTGGTGGGGTGTGTGGTAGTGTGGTGGGGTGTGTGGTAGTGTGGTGTGTGTGGTAGTGTGTTGCGTTGTATGGTAGTGTAGTGGGGTGTGTGGTAGTGTGGTGGGGTTGTGTGGTAGTGTGGTGGGATGTGTGGTAGTGTGATGGGTTATGTTTTAGTGTGGTGGGGTGTGTGGGAGTGTGGTGGGGGTGTGTGGTAGTGTGATGGGGTGTGTGCTAGTGTGGTGGGGTGTGTGCTAGTGTGGTGGGGTGTGTGGTAGTATGGTGGGGTGTGTGGTAGTTTGGTGGGGTTGTGTGATAGCGTGGTGGGGTGTGTGGTAGTGTGTTGGGGTGTGTGGTAGTGTGGTGGGTTGTTTGGTAGTGTGATAGGGTGTGTGGTAGTGTGGTGGGGTGTTTGGTTGTATAGTGAGGTGTGGTAGTGTGGTGGGGTAGTGTGGTGGGGGTATGGTAGTGTGGTGGGGGATGTGGTAGTATGGTGGATTGTGTGGTAGTGTGGTGGGTATGTGGTAGTGTGGTGGGGTGTGTGGTTGTGTGGTGGGTGTGTGGTAGTGTGGTGGATGTGTGGTAGCAAGTTGGGGTGTGTGGTAGTGTGATGGTGTGTGTTTTAGTGTGGTGGGGTGTGTGGTAGTGTGGTGAGGTGTGTGGTAGTGTGGTAGGGTGTGTGGTAATATGGGCGGTGTGTGGTCCTGTGGAGGGGTGTGTGGTAGTGTGGAGGGTGTGTGTAGTGTGGTGGGGTATGTGGTAGTGTGGTGGGGTGTATGGTAGTGTGGTGGGGTGTGTAGTAGTTTGGTCGGGTGTGTGGTAGTGTGGTGGGTTGTGTGGTAGTGTGGTGGGGTGTATGGTAGTGTGGTGGGTTGTGTGGTAGTGTGGTGAGGTGTGTGGTAGTGTGGTGGGGTGTGTGGTAGTGTTGTAGGGTGTGTGTTAGTTTAGTGGGATGTGTGTAGTAGTGTGGTGGGGTGTGTGGTAGTGTGGTTGGGTTGTGTGGTAATGTGGGGGGTGTGAGGTTTTGTGGTGGGGTTGTGTAATATTGGTGTGGGGTATGTGGTAGGGTGGTGGGGTGTGTGTGGTAGTGTGGTGGGGTGTGTGTATTAGTGTGGTGGGGGAGTGTGGTAGTGTGGTGGGGTGTGTAGTTGTGTGGTGGGGTGTGGTAGTGTGGTGGGGTAGTGTGGTGGGGTAGTGTGGTAGTGTGGTGGGTGGTGTGGAAGTATGGTAGGTTGTGTGGTAGTGTGTGGGGGGTGTGGTATTGTGGAGGGGTGCATAGTAGTGTGGTGGGTTTGTTGTAGTGTGGTAGGGTGTGTGGTAGTGTGGTGGGGTTGTGTAGTAGTGTGGTGGGGTGTGTGGTAGTGTGGTGTGGTGCGTGGTAGTGTGGTGGGGTGCGTGGTAGTGTGGTGGGGTTGTGTGGTAGTGTGGTGGGGTGTGTGGTAGTGATGTGGGAAATGTAGTTGTGTGATGGAATTGTGTAGTAGTGTGGTGTGTGTGTGGTTGTGTGTTGGGTTGTGTGGTAGTGTAGTGGGGTGTGTGGTAGTGTGGTGGGGTTGTTTGGTAGTGTGTTGGCGTGTGTGGTAGTGGAGTTTGGTATGTGGTAGTATGGTGGTTGTGTGGTAATGTGTTGGGTTGTGTGGTAGTGGGGTGGGGTGTGTGGTAGTGTGGTGGGGTGTGTGGGAGTGTGGTGGGGGTGTGTGGTAGTGTGATGGGGTGTGTGCTACTGTGGTGGGGTGTGTGGTAGTAAGGTGGGGTGTGTGGTAGTGTGTTGGGGTGTGTGGTAGTGTGGTCTGTTGTTTGGTAGTGTGATGGGGTGTGTGGTAGTGTGGTGGGGTGTTTGGTTGTATAGTGAGGTTTGGTAGTGTGGTGGGGTAGTGTGGTGGGGGGTATGGTAGTGTAGTAAGGGATGTGGTAGTATGGTGGATTGTGTGGTAGTGTGGTGGGTGTGTGGAAGCGAGGTGGGGTGTGGTAGTGTGGTCGGGGTGTGGTAGTGTGGTGGTGTGTGTTTTAGTGTGGTGGGGTGTGTGGTAGTGTGGTGAGGTGTGTGGTAGTGTGGTGGGCAGTGTGGTAATATGGGCGGTGTGTGGTCCTGTGGAGGGGTGTGTGGTAGTGTGGAGGGTGTGTGTAGTGTGGTGGGGTGTGTGGTAGTGTGGTGGGGTGTATGGTAGTGTGGTGGGGTGTGTGGTAGTTTGGTCGGGTGTGTGGTAGTGTGGTGGGTTGTGTGGTAGTGTGGTGGGGTGTATGGTAGTGTGGTGGGTTGTGTGTTAGTGTGGTGAGGTGTGTGGTAGTGTGGTGGGGTGTGTGGTAGTGTTGTAGGGTGTGTGTTAGTGTATGGGATGTGTGTAGTAGTGTGGTGGGGTGTTTGGTAGTGTGGTTGGGTTGTGTGGTAATGTGGTGAGTGTGAGGTAGTGTGGTGGGGTTGTGTAGTATTGGTGTGGGGTATGTGGTAGGGTGGTGGGGTGTGTGTGGTAGTGTGGTGGGGTGTGTGTATTAGTGTGGTGGGGGAGTGTGATAGTGTGGTGGGGTGTGTAGTTGTGTGGTGGAGTGTATGTTAATGTGGTGGGGTTGTGTGGTAGTGTGGTGGGATGTGTAGTAGTTTGGTCGGGTGTGTGGTAGTGTGGTGGGTTGTGTGGTAGTGTGGTGGGGTGTATGGTAGTGTGGTGGGTTGTGTGGTAGTGTGGTGAGGTGTGTGGCAGTGTGGAGGGGTGTGTGGTAGTGTGTAGGGGTGTTTGGTTGTGTGGTGGGGTGTGTGTAGTAGTGTGGTGGGGGAGTGTGGTAGTGTGGTGGGGTTTGTGGTAGTGTGTTGGGGTTGTGTAGTATTGTGGTGGGGTGTGTGGTAGTGTGGTTGGGCTGTGTACTCACCTATTTGTACTCACCTATTTGTGCTTGCGGGCGACTTGGTAGTGTGGTGGTGTGTGTGGTAATGTGGTGGGTTGTGTAGTATTGGGGTGGTTCTATGAAGTATTGGTTTAGGGTGTGTGGTAGTGTGGTGGGGTGTGTGGTAGTGTGGTGGGGGTATGTGGTAATGTGGTAATGTGTGTGGTAGTGTGGTGGGGTGTGTAGTATTGTAGTGGGGTTATGTAGTATGGGTTTGGGGGGGGTGTGGTAATGTGGTGGGGTGTGTGGTAGTGTGTTGGTGTTTTGAAGTATTGTGCTGGGGTGTGTGGTAGTGTGGTGGGGTTGTGTGCTGGGGTGTGTGGTAGTGTGCTGGGATATGTATTAGTGTGGTGGGGTTCTGTGGTAGTGTGTTGGGGGTGTGGTTGTGTTGTGGGGTGTGTGGTAGTGTAGTGGAGTGTGTGGTAGTGTGGTGGGGTTGTGTGGTAGTGTGGTGGGATGTGTGGTAGTGTGATGGGGTATTTGGTAGTGTGGTTTGGTATGTGGTAGTATGGTGGTTGTGTGGTAGTGTGTTGGGTTGTGTGGTAGTGTGCAGGGGTGTGAGGTAGTGTGGTGGGGTGTGTGGGAGTGTGGTGGGGGTATGTAATTGTGTGGTGGGATGTGTGCTAGTGTGATGGGGTGGGTGTGGTAGTATATTTGGGAGTTTGGTAGTGTGGTGTGGTTGTGTGATAGCGTGGTTGGGTGTGTGGTAGTTTGGTGGGGTGTGTGGTGGGTTCTTTGGTAGTGTGGTGGAGTGTGTGGTAGTGTGGTGAGAAGAGTGGTTGTGTAGTGGTGTGTGGAAGTGTGGTGGGATAGTGTGGTGGGGGTGTGGTAGTGTAGTGGGGAATGTGGTAGTGTGGTGGGGTGTGTGGTAGTGGGGTGGGGTGTGTGGTAGTGTGGTGGGTGAGTGCAAGCGAGGTGGGGTGTGTGGTTGTGTTGTGGGGGGTGTGGTAGTGTGGTGGGTTGTTTGGTAGTGTGGGGGGTGTGGTACTGTGGAAGGGTGCATAGTAGTGTGGTGGGTTTGTTGTAGTGTGGTGGGGTGTGTGGTAGTGTGGTGGGGTTGTGCAGTAGTGTGGTGGGGTGTGTGGTAGTGTGGTGGGGTGTGTGGTAGTGTGGTGGGGTGTGTGGTAGTGTGGTGGAGTGTGTGGTAGTGTGGTGGGGTTGTGTAGTAGTGTGGTGGGGTGTGTGGTAGTATGGTGGGGTGTGTGGTAGTGTGGTGGGGTGTATGGTAGTGTGGTGGGGTTGTGTGGTAATGTGGTGGGGTGTGTGGTAGTGTGGTGGGGTGCATGGTAGTGTGGTGGGGTTGTGTGGTAGTGTGGTGGGTGTGTGGTAGTGTGGTGGATGTGTGGTAGCAAGTTGGGGTGTGTGGTAGTGTGATGGTGTGTGTTTTAGTGTGGTGGGGTGTGTGGTAGTGTGGTGAGATGTGTGGTAGTGTGGTAGGGTGTGTGGTAATATGGGCGGTGTGTGGTCCTGTGAAGGGGTGTGTGGTAGTGTGGAGGGTGTGTGTAGTGTGGTGGGGTGTATGGTAGTGTGGTGGGGTGTGTAGTAGTTTGGTCGGGTGTGTGGTAGTGTGGTGGGTTGTGTGGTAGTGTGGTGGGGTGTATGGTAGTTTGGTGAGTTGTGTGGTAGTGTGGTGAGGTGTGTGGTAGTGTGGTGGGGTGTGTGGTAGTGTTGTAGGGTGTGTGTTAGTTTAGTGGGATGTGTGTAGTAGTGTGGTGGGGTGTGTGGTAGTGTGGTTGGGTTGTGTGGTAATGTGGTGGTTGTGAGGTAGTGTGGTGGGGTTGTGTAATATTGGTGTGGGGTATGTGGTAGTGTTATGGGGTGTGTGTGGTAGTGTGGTGTGTGTGGTAATGTGTTGGGTTGTGTGGTAGTGCAGTGGGGTGTGTGGTAGTGTGATGGTGTTGTTTGGTAGAGTGGTGGGATGTGTGGTAGTGTGATGGGTTATGTGGTAGTGTGGTTTGGTATGTGGTAGTATGGTGGTTGTGTGGTAGTGTGTTGGGTTGGGTGGTAGTGTGCAGGGGTGTGTGGTAGTGTGGTGGGGTGTGTGGGAGTGTGGTGGGGGTATATAATTTTATGGTGGGATGTGTGCTAGTGTGATGGGGTGTGTGTGGTAGTATGGTTGGGAGTGTGGTAGTGTGGTGGGGTTTTGTGATAGCGTGGTGGGGTGTGTGGTAGTTTGGTGAGGTGTGTGGTAGTGTTGTTGTGTGTGTGGTGGGTTGTTTGGTAGTGTGGTGGGGTGTGTGGTAGTGTGGTGAGAAGTGTGGTTGTGTAGTGGTGTGTGGAAGTGTGGTGGGATAGTGTGGTGGGGGTGTGGTAGTGTAGTATGGAATGTAGTAGTGTGGTGGTGTGTGTGGTAGTTTGGTGGGGTGTGTGGTTGTGTGGTGGGGTGCGTGGTAGTGTAGTGGGTGAGTGCAAGCGAGGTGGGGTGTGTGGTTGTGTGGTGGGGTGTGGTAGTGTGGTGGGGTAGTGTGGTAGTGTGGTGGGTGGTGTGGAAGTATGGTAGGTTGTGTGGTAGTGTGTGGGGGGTGTGGTACTGTGGAGGGGTGCATAGTAGTGTGGTGGGTTTGTTGTAGTGTGGTAGGGTGTGTGGTAGTGAGGTGGGGTTGTGTAGTAGTGTGGTGGGGTGTGTGGTAGTGTGGTGTGGTGCGTGGTAGTGTGGTGGGGTGCGTGGTAGTGTGGTGGGGATGTGTGGTAGTGTGGTGGGGTGTGTGGTAGTGATGTGGGAAATGTAGTTGTGTGCAGGAATTGTGTAGTAGTGTGGTGTGTGTGTGGTTGTGTGTTGGGTTGTGTGGTAGTGTAGTGGGGTGTGTGGTAGTGTGGTGGGGTTGTTTGGTAGTGTGTTGGCGTGTGTGGTAGTGGAGTTTGGTATGTGGTAGTATGGTGGTTGTGTGGTAGTATGGTGGTTGTCTGGTAATGTGTTGGGTTGTGTGGTAGTGTGGTGGGGTGTGTGGTAGTGTGGTGGGGTGTGTGGGATTGTGGTGGGGGTGTGTGGTAGTGTGATGGGGTGTGTGCTACTGTGGTGGGGTGTGTGGTAGTAAGGTGGGGTGTGTGGTAGTGTGTTGGGGTGTGTGGTAGTGTGGTAGTGTGGTGTGTGTGTGGTAGTGTGTTGGGTTGTGTGGTAGTGTAGTGGAGTGTGTGGTAGTGTGGTGGGGTTGTGTGGTAGTGTGGTGGGATGTGTGGTAGTGTGATGGGGTATTTGGTAGTGTGGTTTGGTATGTGGTAGTATGGTGGTTGTGTGGTAGTGTGTTGGGTTGTGTGGTAGTGTGCAGGGGTGTGAGGTAGTGTGGTGGGGTGTGTGGGAGTGTGGTGGGGGTATGTAATTGTGTGGTGGGATGTGTGCTAGTGTGATGGGGTGGGTGTGGTAGTATATTTGGGAGTTTGGTAGTGTGGTGTGGTTGTGTGATAGCGTGGTTGGGTGTGTGGTAGTTTGGTGGGGTGTGTGGTGGGTTCTTTGGTAGTGTGGTGGAGTGTGTGGTAGTGTGGTGAGAAGAGTGGTTGTGTAGTGGTGTGTGGAAGTGTGGTGGGGTGTGGTAGTGTAGTGGGGAATGTGGTAGTGTGGTGGGGTGTGTGGTAGTGTGGTGGGGTGTGTGGTAGTGTGGTGGGTGAGTGCAAGCGAGGTGGGGTGTGTGGTTGTGTTGTGGGGGGTGTGGTAGTGTGGTGGGTTGTGTGGTAGTGTGGGGGGTGTGGTACTGTGGAAGGGTGCATAGTAGTGTGGTGGGTTTGTTGTAGTGTGGTGGGGAGTGTGGTAGTGTGGTGGGGTGTGTGGTAGTGTGGTGAGGTGTGTGGTAGTGTGGTGGGATTGTGTAGTAGTGTGGTGGGGTGTGTGGTAGTATGGTGGGGTGTGTGGTAGTGTGGTGGGGTGTATGGTAGTGTGGTGGGGTTGTGTGGTAATGTGGTGGGGTGTGTGGTAGTGTGGTGGGGTGCGTGGTAGTGTGGTGGGGTTGTGTGGTAGTGTGGTGGGGTGTGTGGTAGTGATGTGGGATATGTAGTTGTGTGATGGAGTTGTGTAGTAGTGTGGTGTGTGTGTGGTTGTGTTTTGGGTTGTGTGGTAGTGTGATGGGGTGTGTCGAAGTGTGGTAGTGTGATGGGGTGTGTCGAAGTGTGGTGGGGTTGTGTGGTAGTGGGGTGGGGTGTGTGGTAGTGGGGTGGGGTGTGTGTATTAGTGTGGTGGGGGAGTGTGGTAGTGTGGTGGGGTGTGTGGTTGTGTGGTGGAGTGTATGTTGATGTAGTGGGGTTGTGTGGTAGTGTGGTGGGATGTGTAGTAGTTTGGTCGGGTGTGTGGTAGTGTGGTGGGTTGAGTGGTAGTGTGGTGGGGTGTATGCTATTGTGGTGGGTTGTGTGGTAGTGTGGTGAGGTGTGTGGCAGTGTGGAGGGGTGTGTGGTAGTGTGTAGGGGTGTTTGGTTGTGTGGTGGGGTGTGTGTAGTAGTGTGGTGGGGGAGTCTGGTAGTGTGGTGGGGTTTGTGGTAGTGTGTTGGGGTTGTGTAGTATTGTGGTGGGGTGTGTGGTAGTGTGGGTGGGCTGTGTACTCACCTATTTGTGCTTCCGGGGGACTTGGTAGTGTGGTGGTGTGTGTGGTAGTGTGGTGGGTTGTGTAGTATTGGGGTGGTTCTATGAAGTATTGGTTTAGGGTGTGTGGTAGTGTGGTGGGGTGTGTGGTAGTGTGGTGGGGGTATGTGGTAATGTGGTAATGTGTGTGGTAGTGTGGTGAGGTGTGTAGTATTGTAGTGGGGTTATGTAGTATGGGTTTGGGGGGTGTGTGGTAATGTGGTGGGGTGTGTGGTAGTGTGTTGGTGTTTTGAAGTATTGTGCTGGGGTGTGTGGTAGTGTGGTGGGGTTGTGTGGTAGTGTGCTGGGGTGTGTGGTAGTGTGGTGGGATATGTATTAGTTTGGCGGAGTTCTGTGGTAGTGTGTTGGGGGTGTGGTTGTGTTGTGGGGTGTGGTGGGTTGTGTGGTAGTGTGGTGGGGTAGTGTGGTAGTGCGGTGGGGTAGTGTGGTGGGGTAGTGTGGTAGTGTGGTAGTGTAGAGGGGTGTGTGGTAGTGTGGTGGGGTGTGTGGTAGTGTGGTGTGTGTGTGGTAGTGTGTTGGGTTGTGTGGTAGTGTAGTGGAGTGTGTGGTAGTGTGGTGGGGTGTTTGGTAGTGTGGTGGGGTGTGTGGTAGTGTGGTGAGGTGTGTGGTAGTGTGGTGGGATTGTGTAGTAGTGTGGTGGGGTGTGTGGTAGTATGGTGGGGTGTGTGGTAGTGTGGTGGGGTGTATGGTAGTGTGGTGGGGTTGTGTGGTAATGTGGTGGGGTGTGTGGTAGTGTGGTGGGGTGCGTGGTAGTGTGGTGGGGTTGTGTGGTAGTGTGGTGGGGTGTGTGGTAGTGATGTGGGATATGTAGTTGTGTGATGGAGTTGTGTAGTAGTGTGGTGTGTGTGTGGTTGTGTTTTGGGTTGTGTGGTAGTGTGGTGGGGTGTGTCGAAGTGTGGTGGGGTTGTGTGGTAGTGGGGTGGGGTGTGTGGTAGTGGGGTGGGGTGTGTGTATTAGTGTGGTGGGGGAGTGTGGTAGTGTGGTGGGGTGTGTGGTTGTGTGGTGGAGTGTATGTTGATGTAGTGGGGTTGTGTGGTAGTGTGGTGGGATGTGTAGTAGTTTGGTCGGGTGTGTGGTAGTGTGGTGGTTTGAGTGGTAGTGTGGTGGGGTGTATGCTAGTGTGGTGGGTTGTGTGGTAGTGTGGTGAGGTGTGTGGCAGTGTGGAGGGGTGTGTGGTAGTGTGTAGGGGTGTTTGGTTGTGTGGTGGGGTGTGTGTAGTAGTGTGGTGGGGGAGTCTGGTAGTGTGGTGGGGTTTGTGGTAGTGTGTTGGGGTTGGGTAGTATTGTGGTGGGGTGTGTGGTAGTGTTGGTGGGCTGTGTACTCACCTATTTGTACTCACCTATTTGTGCTTCCGGGGGACTTGGTAGTGTGGTGGTGTGTGTGGTAGTGTGGTGGGTTGTGTAGTATTGGGGTGGTTCTATGAAGTATTGGTTTAGGGTGTGTGGTAGTGTGGTGGGGTGTGTGGTAGTGTGGTGGGGGTATGTGGTAATGTGGTAATGTGTGTGGTAGTGTGGTGAGGTGTGTAGTATTGTAGTGGGGTTATGTAGTATGGGTTTGGGGGGTGTATGGTAATGTGGTGGGGTGTGTGGTAGTGTGTTGGTGTTTTGAAGTATTGTGCTGGGGTGTGTGGTAGTGTGGTGGGGTTGTGTGGTAGTGTGCTGGGGTGTGTGGTAGTGTGGTGGGATATGTATTAGTTTGGCGGGGTTCTGTGGTAGTGTGTTGGGGGTGTGGTTGTGTTGTGGGGTGTGGTGGGTTGTGTGGTAGTGTGGTGGGGTAGTGTGGTAGTGCGGTGGGGTAGTGTGGTGGGGTAGTGTGGTAGTGTGTCAGTGTGGTAGTGTAGAGGGGTGTGTGGTAGTGTGGTGGGGTGTGTGGTAGTGTGGTGTGTGTGTGGTAGTGTGTTGGGTTGTGTGGTAGTGTAGTGGAGTGTGTGGTAGTGTGGTGGGGTTGTGTGGTAGTGTGGTGGGATGTGTGGTAGTGTGATAGGGTATTTGGTAGTGTGGTTTGGTATGTGGTAGTATGGTGGCTGTGTGGTAGTGTGTTGGGTTGTGTGGTAGTGTGCAGGGGTGTGAGGTAGTGTGGTGGGGTGTGTGGGAGTGTGGTGGGGGTATGTAATTGTGTGGTGGGATGTGTGCTAGTGTGATGGGGTGGGTGTGGTAGTATATTTGGGAGTTTGGTAGTGTGGTGTGGTTGTGTGATAGCGTGGTTGGGTGTGTGGTAGTTTGGTGGGGTGTGTGGTGGGTTCTTTGGTAGTGTGGTGGAGTGTGTGGTAGTGTGGTGAGAAGAGTGGTTGTGTAGTGGTGTGTGGAAGTGTGGTGGGGTGTGGTAGTGTAGTGGGGAATGTGGTAGTGTGGTGGGGTGTGTGGTAGTGTGGTGGGGTGTGTGGTAGTGTGGTGGGTTTGTTGTAGTGTTGTGGGATGTGCAAGCGAGGTGGGGTGTGTGGTTGTGTTGTGGGGGGTGTGGTAGTGTGGTGGGTTGTGTGGTAGTGTGGGGGGTGTAGTACTGTGGAAGGGTGCATAGTAGTGTGGTGGGTTTGTTGTAGTGTGGTGGGGTTGTGTAGTAGTGTGGTGGGGTGTGTGGTAGTGTGGTGGGGTGTGTGGTAGTGTGGTGGGGTGTATGGTAGTGTAGTGGGGTGTGTAGTAGTTTGGTCGGGTGTGTGGTAGTGTGGTGGGTTGTGCGGTAGTGTGGTGGGGTGTATGGTAGTGTGGTGGGTTGTGTGGTAGTGTGGTGGGGTGTGTGGTAGTGTTGTAGGGTGTGTGTTAGTGTAGTGGGATGTGTGTAGTAGTGTGGTGGAGTGTTTGGTAGTGTGGTTGGGTTGTGTGGTAATGTGGTGGGTGTGAGGTAGTGTGGTGGGGTTGTGTAGTATTGGTGTGGGGTATGTGGTTGGGTGGTGGGGTGTGTGTGGTAGTGTGGTGGGGTGTGTGTATTAGTGTGGTGGGGGAGTGTGGTAGTGTGGTGGGGTGTGTGGTTGTGTGTTGGAGTGTATGTTAATGTGGTGGGGTTGTGTGGTAGTGTGGTGGGATGTGTAGTAGTTTGGTCGGGTGTGTGGTAGTGTGGTGGGTTGTGTGGTAGTGTGGTGGGGTGTATGGTAGTGTGGTGGGTTGTGTGGTAGTGTGGTGAGGTGTGTGGCAGTGTGGAGGGGTGTGTGGTAGTGTGTAGGGGTGTTTGGTTGTGTGGTGGGGTGTGTGTAGTAGTGTGGTGGGGGAGTGTGGTAGTGTGGTGGGGTTTGAGGTAGTGTGTTGGGGTTGTGTAGTATTGTGGTGGGGTGTGTGGTAGTGTTGTTGGGCTGTGTACTCACCTATTTGTGATTGCGGGGGACTTGGTAGTGTGGTGGTGTGTGTGGTAGTGTGGTGGGTTGTGTAGTATTGGGGTGGTTCTATGAAGTATTGGTTTAGGGTGTGTGGTAGTGTGGTGGGGTGTGTGGTAGTTTGGTGGGGGTATGTGGTAATGTGGTAATGTGTGTGGTAGTGTGGTGGGGTGTGTAGTATTTTAGTGGGGTTATGTAGTATGGGTTTGGGGGGTGTGTGGTAATGTGGTGGGGTGTGTGGTAGTGTGTTGGTGTTTTGAAGTATTGTGCTGGGGTGTGTGGTAGTGTGGTGAGGTTGTATTGTAGTGTGCTGGGGTGTGTGGTAGTGTGGTGGGATATGTATTAGTGTGGTGGGTTTCTGTGGTAGTGTGTTGGGGGTGTGGTTGTGTTGTGGGGTGTGTGGTAGTGTGCTGGGTTGTGTGGTAGTGTGGTGGGGTAGTGTGGTAGTGCGGTGGGGTAGTGTGGTGGGGTAGTGTGGTAGTGTGTCAGTGTGGTAGTGTGGAGGGGTGTGTGGTAGTGTGGTGGGGTGTGTGGTAGTGTGGTGTGTGTGTGGTAGTGTGTTGGGTTGTGTGGTAGTGTAGTGGAGTGTGTGGTAGTGTGGTGGAGTTGTGTGGTAGTGTGGTGGGATGTGTGGTAGTGTGATGGGGTATTTGGTAGTGTGGTTTGGTATGTGGTAGTATGGTGGTTGTGTGGTAGTGTGTTGGGTTGTGTGGTAGTGTGCAGGGGTGTGAGGTAGTGTGGTGGGGTGTGTGGGAGTGTGGTGGGGGTATGAAATTGTGTGGTGGGATGTGTGCTAGTGTGATGGGGTGGGTGTGGTAATATATTTGGGAGTTTGGTAGTGTGGTGTGGTTGTGTGATAGCGTGGTTGGGTGTGTGGTAGTTTGGTGGGGTGTGTGGTGGGTTCTTTGGTAGTGTGGTGGAGTGTGTTGTAATGTGGTGAGAAGAGTGGTTGTGTAGTGGTGTGTGGAAGTGTGGTGGGATAGTGTGGTGGGGGTGTGGTAGTGTAGTGGGGAATGTGGTAGTGTGGTGGGGTGTGTGGTAGTGTGGTGGGGTGTGTGGTAGTGTGGTGGGTGAGTGCAAGCGAGGTGGGGTGTGTGGTTGTGTTGTGGGGGGTGTGGTAGTGTGGAGGGTTGTGTGGTAGTGTGGGGGGTGTGGTACTGTGGAAGGGTGCATAGTAGTGTGGTGGGTTTGTTGTAGTGTGGCGGGGTGTGTGGTAGTGTGGTGGGGTTGTGTAGTAGTGTGGTGGGGTGTGTGGTAGTGTGGTGGGGTGTGTGGTAGTGTGGTGGGGTGTGTGGTAGTGTGGTGGGGTTGTGTAGTTGTGTGGTGGGGTGTGTGGTAGTATGGTGGGGTGTGTGGTAGTGTGGTGGGGTGTATGGTAGTGTGGTGGGGTTGTGTGGTAATGTGGTGGGGTGTGTGGTAGTGTGGTGGGGTGCGTGGTAGTGTGGTGGGGTTGTGTGGTAGTGTGGTGGGGTGTGTGGTAGTTATGTGGGATGTGTAGTTGTGTGATGGAGTTGTGTAGTAGTGTGGTGTGTGTATGGTTGTGTTTTGGGTTGTGTGGTAGTGTGGTGAGGTGTGTCGAAGTGTGGTGGGGTTGTGTGGTAGTGTGGTGGGGTGTGTGGTAGTGGGGTGTGATATGTGGTAGTATGGTGGTTGTGTGGTAATGTGTTGGGTTGTGTGGTAGTGTGGTGGGGTGTGTGGTACTGTGGTGGGGTGTGTGGGAGTGTGGTGGTGGTGTGTGGTAGTGTGGTGGGGTGTGTGCTAGTGTGGTGGCGTGTGTGGTAGTATGGTGGGGTGTGTGGTAGTTTGGTGGTGTTGTGTGATAGCGTGGTGGGGTGTGTGGTAGTGTGTTGGGGTGTGTGGTAGTGTGGTGGGGTGTGTGGTAGTGTGGTTGTTTGGTGGGTTGTTTGGTAGTGTGATGGGGTGTGTGGTAGTGTGGTGGGGTGTTTGGTTGTATAGTGAGGTGTGGTAGAGTGGTGGGGTAGTGTGGTGGGGGGTATGGTAGTGTGGTGGGGGATGTGGTAGTATAGTGGGGTGTGTGGTAGTGTGGTGGGGTGTATGGTAGTGTGGTGGGGTGTGTAGTAGTTTGGTCGGGTGTGTGGTAGTGTGGTGGGTTGTGTGGTAGTGTGGTGGGGTGTATGGTAGTGTGATGGGTTGTGTGGTAGTGTGGGGAGGTATGTGGTAGTGTGGTTGGGTGTGTAGTAGTGTTGTAGGGTGTGTGTTAGTGTAGTGGGATGTGTGTAGTAGTGTGGTGGGGTGTGTGGTAGTGTGGTTGGGTTGTGTGGTAATGTGGTGGGTGTGAGGTAGTGTGGTGGGGTTGTGTAGTATTGGTGTGATGTACGTGGTATTCACCTAGTTGTACTCTCCTAGTTGTGTTTGCGGGGGTTGAGCTCTGGCTCTCTGGTCCCGCCTCTCAACTATCAATCAACAGGTGTACAGATTCCTGAGCCTATTGTGCTCTATCATATCTACACTTGAAACTGTGTATGGAGTCAGCCTCCACCACATCACTTTCTAATGCATTCCATTTGTCAACCACTCTGACACTAAAAAAGTTCTTTCTAATATCTCTGTGACTCATTTGGGCGCTCAGTTTCCACCTGTGTCCCTTTGTGCATGTTCCCCTTGTGTTAAATAGACTGTCTTTATCAACCCTATCAATTCCCTTCAGAATCTTGAATGTGGTGATCATGTCATGCCTAACTCTTCTGTCTTCCAGCGAAGTGAGGTTTAATTCCCTTAGTCTCTCCTCGTAGCTCATACCTCTCAGCTCGGGTACTAGTCTGGTGGCAAACCTTTGAACCTTTTTCCAGTTTATTTTTATCCTTGACTAGATATGGACTCCATGCTGGGGCTGCATACTCCACGATTGGCCTGACATATGTGGTATACAAAGTTCTGAATGATTCTTTACACAAGTTTCTGAATGCCGTTCGTATGTTGGCCAGCCTGGCTTATGCCGCTGATGTTATCCGCTTGATATGTGCTGCAGGAGACAGGTCTGGCGTGATATCAACCCCAAGTCTTTTTCCTTCTCTGACTCCTGAAGAATTTCCTCTCTCAGATGATACCTTGTATCTGGCCTCCTGCGCCCTACACCTATCTTCACTACATTACATTTGGCTGGGTTAAACTTTAACAACCATTTGTTCGACCATTCATTCAGCTTGTCTAGGTCTTCTTGAAGCCTCAAACCGTCATCTTCTGTTTTAATCCTTCTCATAATTTTAGCATCGTCCGCAAACATTGAGAGAAATGAATCGAATCTCCGGGAGATCATTTACATATATCAGAAACAAGATTGGACCGAGTACAGAGCCCTGTGGGACTCCACTGGTGACTTCACGCCAATCAGAGGTCTCACCCCCTCACCGTAACTCTCTGCTTCCTATTGCTTAGATACTCCCTTATCCACTGGAGCACCTTACCAGCTACACCTGCCTGTCTCTCCAGCTTATGTACCAGCCTCTTATGCGGTACTGTGTCAAAGGCTTTCCGACAATCCAAGAAAATGCAGTCCACCCAGCCCTTTCTTTCTTGCTTAATCTTTGTCACCTGATCTACGATCAAATGACAAAGTGTGGTGGGGTGTGTGTGGTAGTGTGGTGGGGTATGTGTAATAGTGTGGTGGAGGATTGTGGTAGTGTGGTGGGGTGTGTGGTTGTGTGGTGGGGTGTATGGTAATGTGGTGGGGTTGTGTGGTAGTGTGGTGGGGTGTGTGGTCGTGTGGTGAGGTGTTTGTTAGTGTGGAATGGTGTGTGTAGTGTGTACGGGTGTGTGGTTGTGTGGTGGGGTTTGTGTAGTAGTGTGGTAGTGTGATGGGGTTTGTGGTAGTGTGTTGGGGTTGTGTCATTGTGGTGGGGTGTGTGGTAGTGTGGTTGGGCTGTGTACTCACCTATTTGTGCTTGTGGAGGACTTGGTAGTGTGTGTGGTAGTGTGGTGGGTTGTGTAGTATTGGGGTGGGTCTATGAAGTATTGGTTTAGGGTGTGTGCTAGTGTGGTGGGGTGTGTGGTAGTGTGGTGGGGTGTGTGGTAGTGTGGTGGGGTGTGTGGTAGTGTGGTGAGGTGTGTGGAAGTGTGGTGGGGGTGTGTGGTAGTGTGGTAATGTGTGTGGTAGTGTGGTGGGGTGTGTTGTATTGTAGTGGGGTTATATATTATGGGTTTGGGGTGTGTGGTAGTGTGGTGGGATGTGAGATAGCGGCCTATTGACGTGTTGATGGTCATCATTATTAGTATTATATTTCGGTGTACTGTTGTAATCTTGTGAACTCTTATATTGAATGTCTTTAAGGATAACCACCTTCCAAGAGTGTAGAAATACCGAGAACATTGTTATTGTGTATGTATTAACCATACATTTTGTTCTTGTAGCTACTGAATATATACGTACTTGCACTTATTAACTTATCCATCCATGATCACCATATTTAGGGAGTGGAAGCTGCATCCCAGAGTTAACTCTGAAGACATATTGGTAATGGATATTTTCATTGAGAGCTGCTCTAATTGCAGGGAAGATTTTTATATAAATTAGTTCATTTAACACTATTCCGGTGATAAGATTTCAGGTATAGTTTTAATATATTTTTGTTAATTAGATGTTACAGTTCTTTTAGATTAAGATGATTCACGCCTTGCCTCTGCGGATCTGATAATTCTTGAGAGAAAGTTCAGATTTCTTGCTAGTTACATTAATTTTAAGATAAAATCGAGTTGGGAAATAATAAACTGAGAGTAGGTGGTGGGTCACCTGAGAGAATATAACAGAGAGTTATATTCTCATAACATATATTCAGTTATATTCTGAGAGTTATAATCAGAGAGTTATATTCAGACATAAATCGAGTTGGGAAATAATAAACTGAGAGTGGGTGGTGGGTCACCTGAGAGAATATAACTGAGAGAGGATTTCCTTACGGGTTATGCAGTAGATGTGGTATATGCTAACAGGTTCTTGTTGATGTTAATTCAACATGGCCCCAACCTACAAAACATTAAACGTGGTTAGGTGACTTATTATGGTGCCATTGGCATCACAGAGGTGTCAGTTGGGGGTATTGCTTTAGTGTTTCTTTTTATTATTGTCTGCGGCGGGGGACCGGTGGAGACAAGGGTGTCTGGAGCCCCACAAGTTGAAAGAGACTTGTTTGATCATATATCAATTTGGTTGATGCAGGATATTCGCAGTGATTATCTTGTTTATCTGACAATGATAACACAATGTTGCTCTTTTCTCAAGTCAGTATGGTTAGATGCCAACTAGTGAAGCAAGATATCATGAATTATAATAATATTTATCATGCATAACATCGTGTTGTTCATGCCTTAAGCGTGCATGGTAAGATAACGAATGGTGGTGTTCAGAGTATCTGTGAAGGTCATTGTTAACTGATGACGACAACGATGTTCCTCATGCATGGTGATGGCAACAATGTTTATCTTTACTCGAGCTAGTATTGCCAATATTTTATTGCCAAGACTGGAGCTATCGGTTCACCCTTGTAAAGTCAGCTATTGTTGCATACTGCATAATGCTCTTTTCATGTATATAATAATAATAATGTTAATATTTAAAATAATTATAATAATAATAATGTGAATATTTAAAATAATATTAATAATAATAATGTTAATATTTAAAATAATAATAATAATAATAATAATTATCACTTTATGCGGATCAGGCCATAACCTGGAGTTCTGTTTCGCCTACCCGCTTCCGCGATGTGGACATAAAATGATGTCCTGAAAAAAAATATTTGTATAAAATTCAATTTTAATCCGATTTACTTTGGGTTTGTTTCAAACTGCGCGCCATGAGGCTCTCTTTCTCACCACTAGGCTGCATGGTACAATAAGTTCATGAAAGGTGTGGACCACTTCGATTAAATGGAATTACCATTTTACCAGGAAAACTCACAAGTGGACCTAGATTGGCCTCAAACAGCAACAGTATCTCAACACTTGCGGCACGCTCCAGACATAAATGATGACACTGGTCCTGCTTATGCTGACGCCATGCAAACTCCTGGACCATCTGGTGTGAGGCGGCCCTTGTTCACTTCAACACCTCAAGCTGAAGCAGCAACCGAATCAGAACCCAAGATGTCTGGCACACTGCCATTTGACGAGACGGTTTTGTGAGATGACTCTGACTCTAACTCAAATGTTGAACCTCCAGCGATTCAGTTGATTCTGAAAATCGCTTGAACAACAAACTGAAACGAGTATTTTGATACCAGAATGAACACTGTATCACATAAACTGCCATAAGTAGACTCGAACCTTCATAGATTTTTTTTTGGGTGTAGCGTGTGTCTGCATGAGTGTCCCAAACGGGTTGCAGGTGGGTGACTTTAGCCGTTTATACTGGTAATGTTTCCACCATATCATGTATTATATGCATATGTCTGTTTAGGGAATTTTATTCCGATCAATGTACAACCAAAAATAACTGTGTGCAACAAGTATAAACTTGGCAAACATAACAAAAGTAAAAACATTTCGTGTGTGTTTGACGCTCACTGATATGTTCCAGTGTTGTTTTATATTTGGCGCTATTCTATCTTACGCTTTGTTGATCTTTTATACCTACGGGATCATAGAACATTATATTGCGAACACATTGACACAAAAATGAATGACGTACATAGAATAATAATGTCAGGACAGTGAAATAAGTATAAACTTTCAAAGCACCGTATCGCACATGTGTCGTTCCACCACTTCCCACACTCTTGCGGGTGACCCGCGACCATTATTCTACGTTTATATTCATATCACCGTGTTGGGAATTTCATTGAGAGTCCATTGCTACCAAAATTAACGCTGTAGGACAAGTGTGGAGGTGATAACAATCCCAAGAGTAAAAACATTTTGTTGCTGTTGGGCGCTCACGGCGAGTAATCTTTGTAGTTATTTATTTGGTGCTGGTATCCCTATACGTTTCGTGACTTTTTCTACTGATGTTCTTCTAGAGAATTTTATTGCGAACACGTTGGTATCAAAATGAAATACGTAGCTTGAGAACTAAGGTCAGGAGAGTAAGAAGAGTATACACATTTTTGTTTTTAGGCTTAAGCGACAAAAACGCTGCGCGCACATACCACTTTTTTTTTTTACCTTAGCCGGGCGCACGAAAGTGATAATAATAATAATAATAATAATAATAATAATAATAATAATAATAATATAAATAATAATAATAATAATAATGTTAATATTTAAAATAATAATAATAATATTTATTAGGGGAAAATCACATACATACAAAATGGTATACAAGAAGAATGTTGGATCTCTAGGTAGGACAAGTATATACTATGCCTCAAGCCACTAATACACTCAGCGTTTCAGGCATGACAATAGCATCACTGTCGCTCTCGTCACAAGTAATACATTGTCAAATAAGAACTGGTTGGATGTCGGGTATTTTAATGATCTATTCTTAAGAAAATATCACTATCTTCCTCCTTTAAATTTTGGGTGAAAACTGTTTTACAAAATATTTAGAGTTGGAACACGTAACTAGTATATAAAAAAAACTAGAACAGCTTATTTCAATAATTTACAGAAAGTATTGGAATAGTGATGGTTTATGCATAATAACAATTGTGGTATCTGTTGACAGGCGTGACAGCCCTTCACAAGGCAGCCGTAGGTGGTCACGACAACACTGTGAAGGTCCTCCTCGACGCTGGAGCAAACGTCAGCGCTACAGATATATATAGTAAAAGTTACACATATGCATTCCAACATTATATAGCAATGCAACATAGCACACTGCACGTATCATGTGACAAAATTCAATATTTATGTTTTATAATCAGTACCATAAGAGATAATGTCTGCTAGTCTGTTGAAAGTCAGAGATCACACAGATGGGGCTAGCCTTACCCAAATTGTAAGAGGGAATGGTCTGGGGAACGGGATGAACATACGCTGGTCGGTGTCACCAAAATGTAAAAGGTAATAACGTGCCAGTGCCCCATTCACACCCCCATGATGATTTTTGGCACTGTCAGCTAATTATGCAGCTAAATATTTTCAAAACAAATTTTTCAAATCATTATTTTCATATGGTAATATGCAGCATTATTCACTGATCTCGGGAAAATTAACTGAAACTTTTTGCTGTCAATAATTTGCCCGTACTCCCATAAAACAGACGATCTTCACACAATATCAAAGGTTTCGAACAACGGCTTTCTAACAGACTAAGGGGGAACTATTCGTTTTTTAGTATTTCACACAACAGCGCTCCTCTTACTGCTGACCACCCACACAAAAACAATTATATATTTTATAGAAGAAAGAGACAGACAGAGAAAGAGAGATAAAAACAGATAAAAACAGATAAAGACAGAGACAAACAGAAACTCTGACTCACAGCTAGAGATAGGCAGGCAGAAACAGACTCTCTCTCTGCCTGTCCTCTGTCTATGACACAGAAAGAGAAAGAGAGGGGCAGAAACAAAGTCTGAAACAGAGATATAGACAGTAGAGAGATGGACGGATATAGGTGGATGGATAGATGGATAAGTGGATGAATAAATGCACTGATAGATAAATGGATACACAGATAAGAAGATGAATGAAGGGATAAATGCATAGATAGGTAGATGGATGGATAGACGAAAAGATAGATGTAAAGCAGTTGGATGGGTAGGAAGATGATTAGGTGCATATTTATATAGATGACTAGATATATAAATATATGGATAAATAGATTAATAGATAGGTGGATAGAAAGCTAGATGGATAGATATATAAAAAGCAAGATGGATATATAGATTGAATGATAGATGGCTGCACAAAGGGTGGATTTAAAGATAGATTTAGATATATATGGATTGATGGACTAAAAGATTTATTGAGGGATTGATGGATAGACATATAGATAAATGGATAGATACTTGGATAGATGAATGGATGGAAGGATGGATAGATTGATGGACAGGTTGATGGACAGGTAGATAGACGGATTCATAGATCCATAACAAGATGATTTTATGGATGGCAAGATGGGAGATGATCGATAAATGAATGTGGTTGATTTTAAGTAATAGATGGATAGATAGTTGGTAAGACTGTTGGATAGATTGACCAACATATAGACGTAGAGAAAGATGGATAGCTAGACAGAGAGACAGATGGATGGATTGATAGATGAATGGATAGACAAATAGAGGTAAATAGAGGGATATATGGATGGACAGATGAGAGACACACACAGACAGACCCGGGCAACGCCGGGTTATCTTTCTATTACATGCTGTTACGACTGTTAAAATTTGGAGGCCACACGGTTAGGGCTAGACTCACGCAATTTGGCAGAGGGGATGGTCTGGGGAACGGGATGAACATAGGCTAGTTGAGGTCTCAAGACTTAAAAAGGAACAGTGTGCCAGTGCCACATTCAGACCCTTCCACGACGATTTTTGGCCGTGTAGGACAGCTACACAGTTATGTATCATCAAAACTCTATAGAAAATCATTTAGGTAATATGAGCCATTTCTCACTGATCTTAGGAAAATTAACAGAAATTTCTTTTTGTCAATAATTTTTTCCAGTGCATCAAAGGTTTCTCCTCTCCTCCGTTCTTTATCAGAGTAAGGGGTAACTATTCTTTTTGTAGTTCACACCACTGAACTCCTCCCACTGCTGACCACCACACATGGACAATTATTTTGTTTATCAGAGAGAGAGACACACAGACAGACACAGACAGACAGACAGACAGATAGAAATACAGGCACACAGACTGACAGATAAAAGGACATAAAGAGAGAATGACAGAGATAGGGACCCAGAAACAGAGAGACTGACAGACACACCTAAAGATAGAGACAGAGAGGTAGACAGAGACGGACAGCAGATAGATAGATAAGTGGATGGGTTGATGGATAGATTGATTGATGGATTTATAGATGGATACACTGATGAGTAGGTGGATAGATAGATGGATGGATATATGGGTAGAAAGATGAGTAGATAGATAAATGGATGGATAGGCAGACAGTTGAATTGACAAATAGATCGATTGAAAGATAATTGGATGGAGAGATGAATAGAAAGATGAGTGGGGGCATGGATAGATAGATGCATAAATAGATTGGTAGAAAGCTAGTTGGATTGCAAGCAATATGGATAAGTGGATAGAAAGGTATATAGATAAAAATGAATACACGCATTGACAGACAGAGATGTAGATAGTTAGAATGGTAGGTGAATAGATGGAAACAAAACTAGATGGATAGATAAATTGATAGATCACTACAGTGATGGATGGACACAAATTACATTGATGGTAAGATGGATTGGTAGAAAGAGAGATGGACATTCAAAGTGTGAATGGATAGATGGAAAACTTACGATTGTAGATGAATGGATAAATGTGTAGATGAATTGATAGATGTATATCTATATGGATAGATAGATAGATAGATAGTTAAATGGATTGACGGATGGATAAAGGGACAGATTGTTAGATAGATAGGGGTAGAGATAAATAGAAAGATGAGTGGGTAGATGGATTAATGGACGTGTGGATAGACTAAAAGATTGATAGATGGATAAATAGGTGATTATATGGATGGCGAGATGTGTTGATGGAAGGATAAATGGAAAAATTCTTTATTAGATGGATGGATATAAAATTGAACAGATAGATTGATAAATAGTTTGGCAGACAGACTGATTAATAGGTCGAGATAGATGAATAGATTGATAGATATAACGAGATAGATGGATTGATAGATGGATAGATTTCTGGATGGATTGATAACAGGAGGAGTAGATGGATAAATGGATGGATTGGTAGCTGGTGGAGTAGATAATATATATATATATATATATATATATATATATATATATATATATATATATATATATATATATATATATATATATATATATATATATAACTATATATATATATATATATATATATATATATATATATAAATATATATATATATATATATATATATATATATATATATATATATATATATATATATATATATATATATATATATATATATGCGGAAAATCCACAGAGAAATATGAAATGAGGTGAACGTTTCGGCTTTGTTAAAGCCTTTGTCAACACCAGATTGACTCAGTCTGTTGACAAAGGCTTTAACAAAGCCGAAACGTTCACCTCATTTCATTTTTCTCTGTGGATTTTCCGCATAAAATGATAAGTGTTTTGTGATCGTCAATTGCATATATATATATATATATATATATATATATATATATATATATATATATATATATATATATATATATATATATATATATATATATATATATATATATATTATTAAATATGACCGAAAAAGTAAGATTAATAATTCTAACACGAATTTTCTCAATCTTTCGTACATTTCTTTTCACTGTTGGAGGTAATTCAAAAATCAATTCTCCAAAATTCATTTTTATATCTAGTCTGACGCGACACGAGCGCGTTTCGTAAAACTTTTTACATTTTCAAAGACTTTAGTTTACAAATACACAACTGAATAGAACTTAAACATCTCCGATTTTGTTTATATCTACATTTGAGTGAGGTGGATGGGGTGAGGTGGCATTAATAGGGTATTAATTTCATCAACACAAGACAGAACAAGAGGTGGCATTAATAGGGTATTAATTTCATCAACACAAGACAGAACACGAAACAATGGGTATTGAAATGGAAGTGATTGTAGAAAGCCTATTGGTCCATATTTCTTGATGCTTCTATATTGGAGCGGAGTCTTGAGGTGGGTAGAATATAGTTGTGCATTAATTGGCTGTTGATTGCTGGTGTTGACTTCTTAATGTGTAGTGCCTCGCAAACGTCAAGCCGCCTGCTACCGCTGTATCTATCGATGATTTCTGTGTTGTTTACTAGGATTTCTCTGGCGATGGTATGGTTGTGGGAAGAGATTATATGTTCCTTAATGGAACCCTGTTGTTTATGCATCGTTAAACGCCTAGAAAGAGATGTTGTTGTCTTGCCTATATACTGGGTTTTTTGGAGCTTACAGTCCCCAAGTGGGCATTTGAAGGCATAGACGACGTTGGTCTCTTTTAAAGCGTTCTGCTTTGTGTCTGGAGAGTTTCTCATGAGTAGGCTGGCCGTTTTTCTGGTTTTATAGTAAATCGTCAGTTGTATCCTCTGATTTTTGTCTGTAGGGATAACGTTTCTATTACAAATATTTTTCTGGTCCCTTTCCTCTGTTTTATGAGCTGTGGAAAAGAAGTTCCTGTAAAATAGTCTAATAGGGGGTATAAGTGTTGTCTTAGTAAGTTGTTTGAGACAAGTAACACAACCCCTATATATATATATATATATATATATATATATATATATATATATATATATATATATATATATATATATATATATATATATATATATATATATATATATATATATATATATATATATATATATATATATATATATATATGAGTAGGCTGGCCGTTTTTCTGGTTTTATAGTAAATCGTCAGTTGTATCCTCTGATTTTTGTCTGTAGGGATAACGTTTCTATTAACAATATCTTTCAGGACCCTTTCCTCTGTTTTATGAGCTGTGGAAAAGAAGTTCCTGTAAAATAGTCTAATAGGGGGTATAGGTGTTGTGTTATATTTATATATATATATATATATATATATATATATATATATATATATATATATATATATATATGTATATATATATATATATATATATATATATATATATATATATATATATATATATATATATATATATATATATATATATATATATATATATTAATGGAGAGATAAATAGAGATAGGTGGATAAATAGATCAGTATGACGGTTTAGAGACAGACAGATAGACCCAGGCAACATCGGGTATTCTCTTGTTACAATATATAGCATAAAAGCTGCCAAACTCCCCAGGGTACAAACGCTCAAAGTATTTTTTTCCTTATAGTAATATGAAGCATTATTTACTGTTATCGGGAAAATTAACAGACATTTCCTTCCGTCAAAAATGTGCCACATACTACATAAAACAGACGATTCTTCCACAGCTTTAAAGGTTTCTCAAGCCAAAAGTTCCTTATCAGAGCAAGGGGTAACTAGTTTCCTTTTAGTATTTAACACCCTTAAGTTCCCCTCACAGGTGATCACCCACACATTAGAAAATAATTTTTGTATAAGAGAAAAATATAGAGATTTTATTAGAAAGATATCAATACAGAGACAGAGACAGACAGACAGAGAAAGAGAGATGCAGAGACAGAAAGAAAAAGAGAGAGACAGAAAACAGATAAATGTGTGCATAAAGGAATGGATATATCTATCCATCAATGGATAAATAGATAGATTTAGGGACAGATCTATTGATAGATAACTGTAGGCATAGATAAATATACATATGAGTAGATTGATGGATGGATTGATGGATAAATAGATAGATTGATGGATGGATTAATAGATGAATAGATAGATGGATGGATTGATGGTTAGATAGATAGATGCATATAAAGATGAGTAGGTGGATGAACAAATAGGGAGATGGTTAGATTTATTTATATACAGATGGATAGGCGGATGAAAGGGTTGATAGATAGATAGAATGATGCACAAATCCACAAGGGCCGTGATGAGGATTCGAACCTGCGTCTGAGAGCATCCCAGACGCTGCTTTTATCGACTGAGCTACGACATGGAAGATAATTGAAACCAGAAGTTCTACTGAACTTCTGGTTTCTGTGTGTAATGAAGTAAGGTCGAAGAGGTAGAACGGTCTATTGACATAGCTCGAGTGCATGGGGGAGTTGTGTAAAACCCTGGTTTGTGTCTCGGAGAGGCTGCAGGATCCAAGTAGGTTCAGTAGAACTTCTGGTTTCATTTCTCTTCCATGTCGTAGCTCAGTCGATAAAGGCAGCGTCTGGGATGCTCTCGGACGCAGGTTCGAGTCCTCGTCACGGCCCTTGTGGATTTGTTCATTTGATTCCTCACGCTGTTGTGATATCTGTGTGTAATAGAATGATGCATACATGAATGGATAGATAGGTATACACAGATATAGATGGATTAGTATCCACATGGAAAATTAAACAAATATTCAAAACGTTTTTGTGTTTGACCACTTTAGTAAGGAAACACAGACATTATGTGTTTTTGTGATTATTCTTGCATTAATATACATATACATGGATATGATATAGATAGACAGATAGATAGATATATGGATTCATGCACAGATAAACGTATTGATGCACAGATAAATGAATTGATGTATAGTTTGATGAATATATGGTTGAATAAATGGATGTGTAGATAGATTGCTAGATGAATAAAACGACGGATAGATGAGCAGATAGATGATAGATAAATGAATGTATTGATTTATGGATGGTTCGATAGATAATTGATTCAAATGTTAGATACAGAGATGGATGGATAGATAGATGGACAGGTAGAGGCTCGTTTTGATGCTCAGATCGATGGATAGGTAGTTGGATGGAAAGATTGAGAAACAGATGGATAATGTTAGAAGAATATATAGATTCATGGGATGATAGTTAGATAAAAAGATGGACATATAGATGGTCTGAGGAATATATGGTCTGAGGAATACAGGTGCCCGCCTACATGTATCCCACTCATGTACAGGTTCCCGCCCTCATATATCCAACCCCTGTACGGGTGCCCGCCTGCATATATCCCACCCCTGTACGGGTGCCCGCCTGCATATATTGTGAGAGTTTGGGTTTGTAAACTTGTGAGAAGTTTTGGAATAAATTGAAATTGGTATAAGGAATTTTAGCTCGGAAAATTTCTAAGAACTTTCTTTATTCTTTAACCTTTATTCCTGTCGTGATATTCAACTAGGTCGCCTGAGGAAGGACTTGCTTAGCTAACACACCAGTGTAGTAAACAGCTCATTTCTCACTTTGGGACCATGTATGAACAATTGACTAGGCGCGAGCAAACGCCGAGACCCCAATGAAAATTGAAATCCCCTCTCTTAGGCCGCCGACCTTCGCCAATCGCCGAAGCGAATCTAACGAGTAGGTCACGGGCTCTCACAACAATAATTTATTGTTGTGTGGTGCCGTATATTTGATCCAAAGCTCAGAAAATTAGTCTCAATTTTATTAGTCGAGTGTGAAGAACATTTGCATAACAATAATAATGTGTGGGGGTGTAACGAAAAGACAGTGTTAACCATAACAACTTAGTTTATTCAATAAAGTACTAACTACTACAACAAAACAAAAGAAATGTCAATGACGTTACTCGAAATCCTTCCTGTGACACTATCAATGACAGCTAGACACCAGCCCCTCGGACTGCATAATGAACTAACTCGAACATAAGCGTGACCACAGAGGAATCAACAAGAAACAAGAACTAACAGATCTATAATCACAATTACAACAAATGACACAGTAGGTTCTGAAATATGTCTCCAGAAACCTCCTAACTGTTCCACGCCTCAGTGCAGTCTACTCCTGCAATAGCAGTTGCAATGCAATCAAATCAGTAGTCTTTCAATGACAACAATAACTAATGGGTTCACTGGCAACTCCAGCACCCTTCCTCAAATTAATCCTTACGTTAACACTCCGTCCCACGGACGATCAACAATCAATAACAATTGATTTACGTTAATAACACAATAACATTTACGTTAATAACAAGGTAACATTTACGTTAAATTAGTAACTCTTACAACTGTCACTAGTAACGCGGAAATTACACAACACTCTACCCGTAGAGCATTCAGTGAGAAAATCCCATTAATCCCTGTACTACCAGACAGCTGATTAATCTCCTTACTAGTTACATTAATTTACGTTAATCGGTTACTAATCACTCAGCGATGGTAAACTCTGATTTACAATGTCCAAAGTGCTAAGAGAACGGTAATCACTCGTGATTACCTTTAGAGTAATTAATTACTATCCTCAAGATCAATAATTAAACAATTAAAATACGCAACCTTTCACACTGGCTCAGCAATTTACATTAAGGTATGAATTCCGTCTAAGCCTTCCATACTCAGACCAATTCAGGTGGCTAATAACAGTAATTAGCCCCACGTTTACGTTATTCTAAAATGACGCTACTCCTCCCACGAGTCAATCAAGTGCCGGTACTTCCGGGCAGATAACGACGTTACGTTAATGGAACAATGTAGCCTTCGTGTGAGTCGATCAAACAAGGATCGAGGATAATTACTTTGACTTCCTGAAACACGTCAATTACCCAGCCCACTGACCGTTAATTACGACAGACAATACTCTAATTCTTATCTGGCTGATGGCTAGGCTCCTCGAGACTACCGTAGCTGCTTGCAGGAAAGTAAATTAACCCAATCGTATTCTACGTTACTCAAATTGTCAAAGAACAAATTCTCTTAAAGCAATGGGCGTTCCCTTGGTTACGTTATATTAATTGCCTCGCAATCACCTCACTGAATACTGGACTTCGATGTCCTACCAGATAACCAGGAGAATATGTTGGTACCCAAGTACTCGTCTACAGCCGAGTTCCCCCTCGACAATGACAAATCACACTAACAAATCACAGTGATTTACGTTACAATCCGGTTGCAATGACAATACTGCAGAACCTAGTAAAATAACCTACAGGACATGAACCCTCTAGAACACTGCCCCACAATGGCTTTACTGAACTGCAATCACATACGGTGATTGCTCAACACTAGCAATAATCACCATCAAATAACAACCCCCTTTGCAATAACACACACGGCAAGTACTCTAATTTCCAAATATTAGGATACTGCACACACTTACTTACTTACTGCTGCAAATGACCCCTAGAACATAGGTCAATATATTGCAATCACCACACAGTAAATAACTCAATAACACTGGGCACCGTGACACTACGATTATATATATATATATATATATATATATATATATATATATATATATATATATATATATATATATATATATATATATATATATATATCGTACCTAGTAGCCAGAACGCACTTCTCAGCCTACTATGCAAGGCCCGATTTGCCTAATAAGCCAAGTTTTCTTGAATTAATTGTTTTTCGACTACCTAACCTAACCTAACCTAACTTTTTCGGCTACCTAACCAAACCTAACCTATAAAGATAGGTTAGGTTAGGTTAGGTAGGGTTGGTTAGGTTCGGTCATATATCTACGTTAATTTTAACTCCAATAAAAAAAAATTGACCTCATGCGTAATGAAATGGGTAGCTTTATCATTTCATAAGAAAAAAATTAGAAAAAATATAATAATTCAGGAAAACTTGGCTTATTAGGCAAATCAGGCCTTGCATAGTAGGCCAAAAAGTGAGTTCTGGCTACTAGGTACGATATATATATATATATATATATATATATATATATATATATATATATATATATATATATATATATATATATATATATATAATTATAATTACTGCTGACACATGTAGCCTACAGCTATCAAACGTTATTGGGAACAATAAGGAGAATCTCACACTCCTTAAATCACATGGGTGAGTGATTTATCGATGACGCATGTCGATAAACACTCGAGAGTTACGTTACTCGACAGAGCGGTGGCGGTCTCTCTAGACAGCCACGTCACTCACCAAAACTCACCAAAATTACGTTAATTAATACTGCAACCACAATATATATATACATATATATATATATATATATATATATATATATATATATATATATATATATATATATATATATATATATATATATATATATATATATATATATATATATATATATATATTGGTGTATACTGGCAGCAGGTTTTCTTTCAAACATGTTTCATTGAATATGACCGCATATTCTGTATTTATTATTTTCTGGTTTAGGGCTTCTATCCCTCTAACTATTTTCTTAGCATCAGGGCTTAATTGAAATAGGAGTTCTCCAAAACTCATTTTCGTACTTTTAAGGTGAAGAAAAGAAGTGATTTACTATAGAGTGTATTACACTTATTTGTATAATTTGCACGACGTTTCGAACCTCCATGGTTCATTCTCAAGTGAACAGATCTTACAATACTAGTTGATTTTATACCCGCATTAGGTCAGGTGATAATACAATGAAGGTGAAAACATGGGGGGATACATAAGGGATAAACATAGGGGCTGCAGAAGGCTTATTGGCCCATACGAGGCATCTCCTATCTAAACACAAAGATTAATCCAGTGTAATTGGCCTGTTATGTTGGACATTGTCTTCTGTGTTGGCATCGATATGTTCTTGTCTTGTCCTTACTCTCATGGTGAGTAGAGTAGACTCTACCCACCTAACCTAACCTAACCTAACCTAACTTTTTCGGATACCTAACCAAACCTAACCTATAAAGATAGGTTAGGTTAGGTTAGGTAGGGTTGGTTAGGTTCGGTCATATATCTACGTTAATTTTCACTCCAATAAAAAAAAATGACCTCATACATAATGAAATGGGCAGTTTTATCATTTCATAAGAAAAAAATTAGAGAAAATATATTAATTCAGGAAAACTTGGCTTATTAGGCAAATCGGGCCTTGCATAGTAGGCTGAGAAGTGCGTTCTGGCTACTAGGTACGACATATATATATATATATATATATATATATATATATATATATATATATATATATATATATATATATATATATATATATATATATATATATATATATATAAATCACACTTGTCACGGCCCTGGGAACAATACAAGAAATTAAGACCACACTGTGGTATACTCCACAATAATCATTGCCAGGAATCACTGGCGTTACACATACCTGAGTGCTCAGTGTTGGAATTCCACACCTGCAAGACCACACATGGAAATGATATCACTCCGTCCCACGGACGATCAAAAATGATTACCACAATGAAATAATATACTTATTACATGGACATCCTCTCAGTTCTTGGCTAATCTATGTATCCTCTGTTCCCGTGTGTACCCACACACACACACTATAAGTCTGTGTACACCAGACTTAAGTCCCTCTGGACTGACAAGATGACAACCCAGGTGATTAATCTCCTCGCCCACAATTCACTCCACCTGAACAGGTGCTGCGTGACAATGTGATAGATCACTTCACCTCGAATTCAAGCTTTAGAGACTACTAATCACCAGAAATACACACATAGGTACTTACTCATTCACACTGCCGGCTTTACACCTTCCCATACATCAGGCATCCCGCTATAGGTGGCTGGCTCGTCCCAAGTGGCGTAAGCAGCGGTAGTACCTTACGTGGTACTTATATGGAAAATTGGCGCACACTCGAACCCCTCCCACTCAACACGGCTGAGTTCGCACCCTCGGCCCACCGGTGAAGTGAAGCGTTCATACCCTGGTGACGCGCACAACGATAACGTCTCACAAAAAAACATGGGAAATTTACCTTAACACTGACACGAATTTCCCCGTTCCCATCGACTGCTACAGAGCACTAGCAAGTCTAATCAACACTGGTATGGGATCTACGAGTCTGTTGCTGCTCGTATGCACATTTCCCACGATCCCAGATCACTGTACCTCTACTCCCCTGAATAACAATGTCTTAAACCCCTCCAAGCGACGACTTCGGCCGGATTCTGTGACGACCGTTGTCGTAGGTGAAGCAGGAAGCATCAGCAGTTGAATAGTCCAGCCACCACGACGCCCTATACTTCAATTTGGCCGAATTGAGTACAGAGAGCGTCTTGACAAGGTGGCAGCTGTGTTCAGAATGATGCTCCCACCGGATCTCCCCGCGTCCTTCTCGAAATAACCAATGAGAGGAAGGCATACTGCGGCCTACCCCTCTCATCCAATCAGCGACGGTGTAGCATAGCCCCTAGGGCAACTCCAAGATGGCTGACCAACATGGTGGCTCAAGATGTTTCTAAGATGGCGGCTGTTTCCATGACAACGACTCAAGTGGCTAGCGAGCGCGGGAGGCTCACAGCTTACCCCACGCCTGGGCCTAGCCGTTCCCGCGCAAAAATTGTCTGGCTCCATGCCATACAATGAGATGATGCTATCAGCTCTAGCACTGTCCACAGACATGCTATCCCGGCCAGGGTAACATTTATGGACTGCTGATGACTGGGGCTCTCATACGAGCCCAAACACTAGATGTTTCGGTTGCTGGTTACCAAACTTTAGTCCGCCCACTTAACAAGTGCACTTAACAAGTGTACTGGCTCCCACAGGCATAAGAGCACTATTGTAAGTGAGCTGGTGAACCATCTCCTCACATAACCTCCCACCAAAAGATAAAATTTCCCGGAGGAAAATTTCATCTAAAAATCACCAGCCACTTACACTTGCGCTCTTAATTAAGTGCACGGCGGCTGGGTGGTGGTGGTGATTCATCCGTTTTCTGTTGACGTTGGTGGCTGGCGGGACAAGATGTGACGTCACTGGCTCGTCCAGGGTGGTACTTCTTGACCGTAGTGCGGTCGTGCTCAGGTTCTGGGTCCAGGTTAAGCCGGCTCGACGCCTCGCAGCTTCCCTTCCTCAGTCCCTTCACACTCTCGCCCCACAGGTCTGTGTCATACTGGACACAATAGGTAGCACACTGGGATGGACTTACCAATGAAGTACAGACTCAACACCTTCCCTACTCTACTAACACAATTCCGACAGTTAGCAGACTGGCATGACTTCCAGGTGACAGGGTCTTTCTTCCTGTCTGTTTGTCACTCTCAGACTGGGTTGCTCTACCGACTGAGTTGACTGGGCTGAGGCCTCTTCAGCAGCTGTCAAACCTCGCCCCTCACTGAGCACTGGGTCACTGACCTGCTCGTTCATCAATCTCTCAGCGACCGTTCGTTTGTCTGAACGATCTTCCAACAGCCTGAAAGATTGGTCCAGAATATCCACTTCACTTGTGGGAACCACAGCTACCTTAGCCTCACCACTGGTAACATCAAGCCGACGTTTACTCTCCTGAGTGGTGTTAACCCTCGCGGGTCTGGCTGGTCGACAGGTTGTGGCGGGATCACCTGATCCGGGCCACAACCGTCTCACTGGGCTCACCTCCGTTTTCTGTGAAATGAAAGAAGGAAAATTGCTCTTTTTTCCTTTTACCTCATGCACCTGATCTTTCGCCTGATAAGAGGCGACCTTGACTTCCTCAGCTGGCGGCCGTGTGACATCGCCGTCAGTTGGTGAGACCCATCTGAGTCCCTCTGAATCAGTTCTCGTTTTCTGTGCAATAGGGAGAGGAGGATGGCTCCGGTTTCCTTTCACCTGCTGCGTCTCTTCTTCTGTCTAGGCGGCGGTGATCTCTGCTCGACCGGCCGGCTGACGCTTGGTGTCAACGCCAGCGGGTTTAACCTTCCTCTCACCTGTTCCTGTTTCCTCTGGGTCATTTCCACAGGACAGACCCACCTGGTTCTCTATACCAGGAGTATTACCTATCAAAAGTCCATACACTGCCTTTCTACTTAGCGCAGCTTTGATCTTACCTTTGATATATGGGGTGTCTACCAACATGGACACTTCTTCCATGTCCTTAATTACCAGTGCCATCTGGGTACTGGACACGGAGGGTTCGACCTGTTCTACTCTCAGGCTCAACCAAACTGTTCCTGACCATGTTAACTGCAGCACCCCGGTCTCGAAAGACACTCGTCCATTGCCCATTAACTCTTCCTCTAGTTAATTCGAGTGTGTCTTGGGGCATCACCTCCCACGGTACTCATGCCTGTAACTTGCACCTTGATCACCTTCTTAGTCTTAAGCCTAGTGTTGCTCGGGCACGTAGCTGCTCGGTGACCTGCCATGTTGCATGTGAAGCACCTGGGTCCCCTAACCTTGGGTTTCTGTTGGTGTCCCTTAGACTTACTTTCTTTCGGTTTGGCTCCCTTACATGGAGCTTGAGTAAACCGTTCAACCTTTGTCACACATCGATCTAGGTATGCATCCCTAGGATCGATCTTCTCCTCTCATGGCAATAGAGGAGGTACCTCTACTTCCAGCGCCTGTACCTCTGAGCTTGGCGCGGCAGGAGGGGCTTGACTCCCCTTCCTTGCCTCGGATTGCACTCTTGAAATTTCCAATCTAGTCAATCTCTCGTGGTGGGCATTCCACATGAAGGCCACGAACTTGGCCTTATTTTCTCCTTGCAGTCCAAAACCATCAGCTTGAGCTGCTAGGTACTGTAAAGTCATTTCCTCCTGGGGTTGTTCAGTCCCCCTCCTGAGAGGTTGTTCTGGTATCTGATTGACTACTTCTAACGAAACGTTTCTGTGGCCCAAGGAATCAGTCCTTAGCCTAGGCTGGGGTCGCGACTCCCCTTCCTTCTCCTGGGGTGGACTCAATCCCACACCCCCTGACATACCGACTATACCACGGTCGGCTAGGGGAACTCCCTTGTCCCCTAGATCACTTCTGTTTGCTCTTTCTAGACATAGACGCCGTACATAGGCCTTATGCTGCTCAACATACCGCCTACATTCCTCATCTGTGCGAATGTTTCTATCCTTTGGCAGCACGCCATACTTAGTCACATACAGATATATGTACTGATCCCTATCCCTTGGCTAATCTATGTATCCTCTGTTCCCGTGTGTACCCACACACACACACTGTACGTCTGTGTACACCAGACTTAAGTCCCTCTAGACTGACAAGATGACAACACAGGTGATTAATCTCCTCGCCCACAATTCACTCCACCTGAACAGGTGCTGCGTGACAATGTGACGGAACACTTGACCTCGAATTCAAGCTTTAGAGACTACTAATCACCAGAAATACACACATAGGTACTTACTCATTCACACTGCCGGTTTTACACCTTCCCATACATCAGGCACCCTGCTATAGGTGGCTGGCTCGTCCCAAGTGGCGTAAGCGTCGGTAGTACCTTATGTGGTACTTATATGGAAAATTGGCGCACACTCGAACCCCTCCCACTCAACACGGCTGAGTTCGCACCCTCGACCCACTGGTGAAGTGAAGCGTTCATACCCAGGTGACACGCACAATGATAGCGTCTCACAAAAAAACATGGGAAATTTGCCTTAACACTGACACGAATTTCCCCGTTCCCATCGACTGCTACAGAGCACTAGCAAGTCTAATCAACACTGGTATGGGATCTACGAGTCTGTTACTGCTCGTATGCACATTTCCCATGATCCCAGATCACTGTACCTCTACCCCCTGAATAACAATGTCTTAAACCCCTCCAAGCGACGACTTCGGCCGGATTCTGTGACGACCGTTGTCGTAGGTGAAGCAGGAAGCATCAGCAGTTGAATAGTCCAGCCACCACGACGCCCTATACTTCAATTTGGCCGAATTGAGTACAGAGAGCGTCTTGACAAGGTGGCAGCTGTGTTCAGAATGATGCTCCCACCGGCTCTCCCCGCGTCCTTCTCGAAATAACCAATGAGAGGAAGGCGTACAGCGGCCTACCCCTCTCATCCAATCAGCGACGGTGTAGCATAGCCCCTAGGGCAACTCCTAGATGGCCGACCAACATGGCGGCTCAAGATGTTTCTAAGATGGCGGCTGTTTCCATGACAACGACTCAAGTGGCTAGCAAGCGCGGGAGGCTCACAGCTCACCCCACGCCTGGGCCTAGCCGTTCCCGCGCAAAAAATGCCATACAATGAGATGATGCTATCAGCTCTAGCACTGTCCACAGACATGCCACCCCGGCCAGGGTAACATTTATGGACTGCTGATGACTGGGGCTCTCATACGAGCCCAAACACTAGATGTTTCGGTTGCTGGTTACCAAACTTTAGTCCGCCCACTTAACAAGTGCACTTAACAAGTGTACTGGCTCCCACAGGCATAAGAGCACTATTGTAAGTGAGCTGGTGAACCATCTCCTCACATATATCCCACCCCTGTACGGGTGCCCGCCCTCATATATCCCACCCCCTGTACGGGTGCCCGCCCTCATATATCCCACCCCTGTATGGGTGCCCGCCCTCATATATCCCACCCCTGTACGGGTGCCCACATGCATGTATCCCACCCCTGTACGGGTACCCACCTGCATGTATCCCACCCCTGTACAGGTGCCCGCCCTCATATATCCCACCGCTGTGCAGGTGCCCGCCCTCATATATCCCACCCCTGGAGTGGTGCCCGCCCTCATATATCCCACCCCCTGTACGGGTGCCCGCCCTCATATATCCCAACCCTGTATGGGTGCCCGCCCTCATATATCCCACCCCTGTACGGGTGCCCACATGCATGTATCCCACCCCTGTACGGGTGCCCGCCCGCATATATCCCACCCCTGTACGGGTGCCCGCCCTCATATATCCCACCCGTGTACGGGTGCCCGCCCTCATATATCCCACCCCTGTACGGGTGCCCGCCCTTATATATCCTACCCGTGTACGGGTGCCCGCCCTCATATATCCCACCCCTGTACGGGTGCCCGCCCTCATATATCCCACCCCATCTCTCTTGGTAAGATTAAATAGTAGTTTAATCCTCGGGGTGTGTGGTAGTTGTGGTGGGGTGTGTGGTAGTGTGCTGGGGTGTGTGTAATGTTCTGGGGTGTGTGTTATTGTGGTGGGGTGTGTGTTATTGTGGTGGGGTGTGTAGTAGTGTGGGGGGGGTTGTGGTAGTGTTTTGGGGTGTGTTGAAGTGTGGTGGGGTGTGTGGTAGCGTGGTGTGGTGGGTGTAGTGTTCTGGGGTGTGTGGCTGTGTGGTGGGGTGTGTGATAGTGTGGTGGGGTGTGTGGTAGTGTGGTGGGGTGTGTGGTAGTGTGGTGGGGTGTGTGGAAGTTTGGGGGATGTGGTAGTGTGGTGGGGTGTGTGGTAGTGTGGTGAGGTGTGTGTGATAGTGGTGAGGTGTGAAGTAGTGTGGTGGGGTTGTGTGGTAGTGTAGTGGGGTTATGTGGTGGGGATGTGTGGTAGTGTTGTGGGGGGTGTGTGGTAGTGTAGTGGGGTGTGAGGTAGTTTGGTGGTGTGGGTAGTGTGGTGGGGTGTGTGGTAGTGCGGTGGGGTGTTTTTAATGTTCAAGGGTGTGTGTTATTGTGGTGGCGTTGTGTGGTCGTGTAATGGGGTGTGTGGTAGTATGGTGGGGGTGTGGTAGTGTGGTTGGGTTTTGTGAAATGTGGTGGGGTTGTGTGGTAATGTGGTGGGGTGTGTGGTAGGGAGAGTGGTAGTGTGATGAGATGTGTGGTAGTGTGGTGGGGTTGTGTGGTAGTATGTTAGGGAGTGTGGAAGTATGTTAGGGAGTGTGGTAGTGTGGTGGGGGTGTGTGGCAGAGTGGTGGGGTGTGTGGTGGTGTGGTGGGGTTGTGAGATAGTGTGGTGGGGTTGTGTGGTAGTGTGGTGGGGTTGTGTGGTAGTACTCACCTGGTTGTACTCACCTAGTTGTGCTTGAGGGGGTTGAGCTCTGGCTCTTTGGTCCCGCCTCTCAACCGTCAATCAACAGGTGTACAGGTTCCTGAGCCTATTGGGCTCTATCATATCTACACTTGAAACTGTGTATGGAGTCAGTCTCCACCACATTGCTTCCTAATGCATTCCATTTGTCAACCACTCTGACACTAAAAGTGTTTTTTTATATCTATGTGGCTCATTTGGGCACTCAGTTTCCACGTGTGTCCCCTAGTGCGTGTGCCCCTTGTGTTAAATAGCCTGTCTTTATCAACCCTGTCGATTCCCGTGAGAATATTGAATGTGGTGATCATGTCCCCCCTAACTCTTCTGTCTTCCAACGAAGTGAGGTTCAATTCCTGTAGTCTCTCCTCGTAGCTCATACCTCTCAGCTCGGGTACTAGTCTGGTGGGAAACCTTTGAACCTTTTCCAGTTTAGTCTTATGCTTGACTAGATATGGACTCCATGCTGGAGCCGCATACTCCAGGATTGGTCTGACATATGTGGTATATAATGTTCTGAAAGATTCCTTACACAAGTTTCTAAAGTCCGTTCTTATGTTAGCCAACCTGGCATATGCTGCTGATGTTATCCTCTTGATATGAGCTTCAGGGGACAGGTCTGGCGTGATATCACCCCCCAGGTCATTCTCTCTGACTCTTGAAGTATTTCATCTCCCAAATGATACCTTGTATGTGGTCTCCTGCTTCCTACCCCTATCTTCATTACATTACATTTGCTTGGGTTAAAATCTAACAGACATTTGTTCGACCATTCCTGCAGCTTGTCCAGGTCTTCTTGAAGCCTCAAGCTGTCCTCCTCTGTCTTAATCCTTCTCATAATTTTGGCGTCGTCAGCAAACATTGAGAGAAATGAGTCTATACCCTCTGGCAGATCATTTACGTATATCAGAAACAGGATAGGTCCAAGCACAGAGACCTGTTTGACTCCACTGGTGACTTCACGCCATTCTGAGGTCTCACCCCTCACTATAACTCTGCTTCCTATTTCTTAGGTACTCCCTTATCCACTGGAGCGCCCTACCAGTTACTCCTGCCTGTTTCTCCAGCTTATGCATCAACCTTTTATGGGGTACTGTGTCAAAGGCTTTCCGACAGTCCAAGAAAATGCAGTCCGCCCATCCTTCTCTTTCTTGATTAATCTTTGTCACCTGATAGTAGAATTCTATCAAGTCTGTAAGGCAAGATTTACCCTCCCTGAACCCATGTTGATGGGTTGTCACAAAGTCTCTTCTCTCCAGATGTGTTACTAGGTTTTTTCTCACAATCTTCTCCATCACCTTGCATAGTATACAAGTTAAGGACACTGGCCTGTAGTTCAGTGCCTCTTGTCTGTCACCCTTTTTGTATAGTGGTACTACATTAGCAGTCTTCCATATTCCAGTGACCTACTATACACTATGGAGAGTGGCAAGCAAAGTGCTCCTGCACACTCTTTCAATACCCATGGTGAGATTCCATCCGGCCCTACAGCTTTTCTCACATCCAGCTCCAATAGGTGCTTTTTGACCTCATCTCTTGTAATTTCGAACCTTTCCAAGGATGGTGTGGTAGGGGTGTGTGGTAATGTGGTGGGGTTGTGTGGTAGTGTGGTGGGGTATGTGGTAGTGTGGTAGGGTTGTGGGGTAGTGTGGTGGGGAGTGTGGTAGTGTGGTGGGGAGTGTTGTGGGGTTGTGTGGTAGTGTGGTGGGGAGTGTGGTAGTGTGGTGGACTGTGTGGTAGTATTGTGAGGTTTTGTGGTAGTGTGGTGGGGTTTTGTGGTAGTGTGGTGGGGTTGTGTATTATTGTGGTGGGGGTGTGGCAGTGTTGTGGGGTTGTGTGGTAGTGTTGTGGGGTTGTGTGGTAGTGTGGTGGGGTGTGTGGTAGTGTCGTACGGTGTGTGGTAGTGTGGTGGGTGTGTGGTAGTTTAATGGGGTGTGTGGTAGTGTGGTGGGGTGTGTGGTAGTTTGGTGGGTGTGTGTGGTAGTGTGGTGGGAGTGTGTGGTAGTATGTTGGGATGTGTGGTAGTGTGGTGGGATATGTGGTAGTGTGGTGGGGTTGTGTGGTAGTATGGTGGGGAGTGTGGTAGTGTGGTAGGGTTGTGTGGGAGTGTGGCGGGGTGTGTTGCAGTGTGGTTCGGTTGAGTGGGTGGTGGTGGGGTTGTGTGGTAGTGTGGAGGGGTGTGTGGTAGTGTGGTGGGGTGTGTGGTAGTGTGGTGGGGAGTGTGGCAGTGTTGTGGGGTTGTGTGATAGTGTGGTGGGGTGTCTGGTAGTGCAATGGGGTTGTGTGGTAGTGTGGTTGGATATGTCGTAGTGAGGTGGGGTTGTGTGGTAGGGTGGTGGGGTAGTGTGGTGGTGTGGTTGGGTTGTGTGGTTGTGTAGTGGGGTGTGTGGTAGTGTGTTGGTTTGTGTGGTAGTGTGGTGGGATGTATGGTAGTGCGGTTTGGATGTGTGAAAGTGTGGTGGGGTGTGTGGGAGTGGTGGGGGGTGTGGTAGAGTGGTGGGGGGTGTGGTAGTGTGGTAGGATGTGTGGTAGTGTGGTGGAGTGTGCGTAGTGTGGTGGGGTGTGTGGTAGTTTAGTGGGTTGTTTGGTAGTGTGGTGGGGTGTGTGGCAGTGTTTTGGGGATGTGTAGTAGTGTGTTGGGGTGTGTGGTAGTGTGGTGGGGGTGTGTTGTAGTGTAGTCGGGTATCTAGTAGTTTGGTAGGGTGTGTGGTAGTGTGGTGGGTTGCGTGGTAGTGTGGTAGGATTGTGTGGTAGTGTAGTAGGGTGTGTGGTAGTGTGGTGAGGTTGTATAGTATTGCCGTGGAGTGTGTTGCAGTGTGGTTCGGTTGTGTGGTTGTGGTGGGGTTGTGTGGTAGTGTGGTGGGGAGTGTGGTACTGTGGTGGGGTGTGTGGTTGTGTAGTGGGGTGTTTGGTAGTGTGATGGGGTGCGTGGTAGTGTGGTGGGGAGTGTGGTAGTGTGGTGGGGTGTGTGGTAGTGTGGTGGGGTGTGTGGTAGTGTGGTGGGTTTGTGTTGTAGTGTGGAGGGGTGTGTGGTAGTGTTGTGGGGTGTGTTTGTGGTAGTGTTGTTGGGTGTGTGATAGTGTAATGGGGTGTGTGGTAGTGTGGTGGGGTGTGTGGTGGGGTGGGTTTGTGTTGTTGTGTGGCGGGGTGTGTGGTAGTGTTGTGGGGGGTGTTTGTGGTAGTGTGGTGGGGTGTGTGATTTTGTGGTGGGGTGTGTGGTAGTGTGGTGGTGTGTGTGGTAGTGTGGTAGGTTGTGTGGTAGTGTTGTGGGGTGTGTGATAGTGTGGTGGGGTGTGTGATAGTGTGGTGAGTGTGTGGTAGTGTGGTGGGTTGTGTGGTAGTGTTGTGGGGTTTGTGGTAGTGTTGTGGAGTTGTGTAGTATTGTGTTGGGGTGTGTGGTAGTGTTATGTGGTGTGTGGTAGTGTGGTGGGGGTGTGTGGTAGTGTGGTAGTGTTGTGGGGTGTGTGGTAGTGTGGTGGGGTGTGTGGTAGTGTGTTGGGTGTTGTGTAGTATTGTGTTGGGGTGTGTGGTAGTGTCGTGGGATGTGTGGTAGTGTTGTGGGGTGTGTGGTAGAGTGGTGGGGTGTGTGGTAGTGTTGTGGGGTGTGCGTTAGTGTGGTGGGGATGGGTGGTAGTGTGGTGGGGTGTGTGGGAAGTGTGGTGGTGTGTGTGGTAGTGTGGTGGGGTGTGTGTTTGTGGTAGTGTTGTGGGGTGTGTTATTGTGTGGTGGGGTGTGTGGTAGTGTGGTGGGGTGTGGTAGTGTCGTGGGGTGTGTGATAGTGTGGTGGGTGTGTGGAAGTGTTGTGGTGTGTGTAGTAGTGTGGTGGGGGTGTGTGGTAGGTTGGTGGGGTTGTGCATTATTGTGGTGGGGTGTGTGGTAGTTTTGTGGGGATGAGGAGTAGTGTGGTGGGGGTGTATGGTAGTGTTGTGCGGTGTGTGGTAGTGTAACAAACTAGGCTGGTTGTAAGAATTATCCAGAGTGATTTATCGACAAAAGAGAATGGGAAGCTGGGCCCGCGTGGTGACCCGGGACCTGACCCCCAGGGAATTCGCGGTGAAAATAATCGACGCCTTGTTCATAGCTTCGTATAATGAACCATTCTATAGTATTCAGTAATTTAGAGAAATTAGCCTTTATTCATTTTGTATTAAAATTGTATTGTATAATATTCCTGGTTATAGTACCAAGAGTATTCTAATTATTAGGAAATTTGAGTTAAGTCACCATCAGTGACGTCACGAATCAGATCTAAGTTGTAAGGCGTGAGTGACCGGCGGTCATAGGTCATCACAGTTGACATGTCCACTATTTCTCAAAGTTCAATTAACCATTTTGGGGAACGGGAACAGCTCTGCCATTAGATGCTTGTGTAATTTAACTTCAGTAAAATAATTCAACCAGTCTGGATCAATTAAGTACAACAGAGGTTAATTGTTATAACTTAAACCTGGCTAGGTAACTTGGTAAGCGATGCGGAAGGATACAATGCTCTAGTCTGGGGAAGACCAGATGAGGAGAGATCAGTGTGAACTCCAGATCAACTGGGAGAGGTCAACCATCTTACCTCTCCCAAGACCAGCCCCCAACATCTAGCTGGTCGCCCAAGGTAGAGTTGCTTTATGAGTTTTTTTATAGGGATAGTCAACTCATTGCCGTTCAGGAAAAGTAGGGAGTGTTAAAGTGACAGGGAGTGAACATATTTAGATTTTGTTTTAGTTTTTATTTTAATAAATTAATTAGTTAATATTTTGCATTTTTATTATTTCCATGTATTTGTTATATGTACAGTATGTGAACTTGTCCTGGTCACGTAGTCCACACAAGGCAGAGTTGGATTGGGCGCCGATTCTAACATCGAGTCGGATTTCATCATTCCTGTGTAATTAATTCCACACTCTAAGTTTCCAAGGTCATCGGTTACTAGTGGGGATCAAGCCCCAAGGTTGATTAATTAGCATGATCGATCCAGACTTCGATCATTGCTCTGTATTACTGGTCTGGTGGTGGCGGCGGAGGCGACTCTAGGGTTTTGCTCAAAGCCTAGGTCACGTCATACGGGTTGTAGAATCCTAAGTCGGTCAATCGTCTTAGGACCACGTGGCGTGGAGTCGGCTTTAGTAAAAGTTTTGGAGTCCCTTGTAGAGAAATAAAAAGAAAGAATACGGGTAGAGGGGGAGAAGAAGGAAAGTTCATTAGAGAACACCCTCCCCGTGTTTACTAGTTGTGTTTACTAGTTGTGTTTTTACGGGGGTTGAGCTTTGCTCTTTCAGCCCGCCTCTCAACTGTCAATCAACTGTTTACTAACTACTTTTTTTTTTTCCACACCACACACACACACCCCAGGAAGCAGCCTGTGACAGCTGACTAACTCCCAGGTACCTATTTACTGCTAGGTAACAGGGGCACTTAGGGTGAAAGAAACTTTGCCCATTTGTTTCTGCCTCATGCGGGAATCAAACCCGCGCCACAGAATTACGAGTCCTGCGCGCTATCCACCAGGCTACGAGGCCCCCTAGTGTGTGGTAGTGTGGTGGGATGTGTGGTGGGGTGTGTAGTAGTTTGGGGTGTGTGGTAGTGTGGTGGGTTGTGTGGTAGTGTGATGGGGTTGTGTGATAGTGGGGTGGGGTGTGTGGGAGTGGGGTGGGGTTGTTTGGTAGTGTGGTGGGGTTATGTGGTAGTGTGGTGGAGTTGTGTGTTAGTGTGGTTGGATGTGTGGTGGTTTGTGTGGTAGTGTGGTGGGGTGTGTGATAGTGTGGTGGGGTATGTACTCATTTAGTTGTGTTTGCGGGGTGGTTGAGCTCTGGCTCTTTGGTCCCACCTCTCAACTGTCAATCAACTGGTGTACAGGTTCAAACCGTTCTCGCAAATTCGTAAAGTCAGTATTGACTTATTAACTACGTGCATAGGTGATATACTAAACATAATAGATACCCCTAAAAAGATTCATAAAAACACCGACCTTACCTAACCTTGTTCGTATCTTAAGATAAGCATCTTATTGCTTCGTAATTATAATTATTACTTAACCTATACCTATTATAGGTTAGGTAATAGATGTAATTAGAAGCAATAAGATGCTTATCTTAAGATACTAACAAGGTTAGGTAAGGTCGGTGTTTTCTATGAATCTTTTTAAGGGTATCTATTATGTTAAGTATGTCACCTATGCACATATTTAATAAGTCAATATTGACTTATTAAATTTGCGAGAACGGGTTGACAGGTTACTGTGCCTACTCGCCTCTATCATATCTACACTAGAGACTGTGTATGGAGTCAGCCTCCACCACATCACTGCCTAATGCATTCTATTTGTCAACCACTCTGACACTAAAATTTTTTTTTCTAATATCTCAGTGGCTCATTTGGGCACTTAGTTTCCAACTGTGTCCCATAGTGTGTGTGTCCCTTGTGTTAAACAGCCTGTCTTTATCTACTCTGTCAATTCCTCTGAGAATCTTGTACGTGGTGATCATATGCCCCCTAACTCTTCTATCTTTTAGCAACGTGAGGTTTAATTCCCCTAGTCTCTCCTCGTAGCTCATACCTTTCAGCTCGGGTACTAGTCTGGTGACAAACCTTTGAACTTTTTCCAATTTGGTCTTATGCTTGACTAGATATGGACTCCATGCTGGGGCTGCATACTCCAGGATTGGTCTGACATAGGCGGTATACAAAGTTCTGAATGATTCCTTGCACAAGTGTCTAAATGCCGTTCTTATGATAGCCAACCTGGCATATGCCGTTGATATTTATCTTCTTCATATGAGCTTCAGGGGACAGGTCTGGCATGATATCAACCCCCAGGTCTTTCTCTCTTCTCTTGACTCCTGAAGTATTTCATCTCCCAAATGATACCTTGTATCTGGTCTCCTGCTTCAAACCCCTATCTTCATTACATTACATTTGCTTGTGTTAAACTCTTACAACCATTTGTTCGACCATTGCTGCAGCTTGTCCAGGTCTTCTTGAAGCCTCAAGCTGTCCTCCTCTGTTTTAATCCTTCTCATAATTTTGGCGTCGTCAGCAAACATTGAGAGGAATGAGTCTATACCCTCTGGGAGATCATTTACGTATATCAGAAACAGGATAAGTCTGAGTACAGAGCCCTGTGGAACTCCATTGGTGACGACACGGTCTCACCCCTCACTGTAACTCTCTGCTTCCTATTGCTTAGGTACTCCCTTATCCACTGGAGTGCCCTACCAGTTACTCCTACCTTTTCTCCAGCTTATGCATCAGCCTTTTATGGAGTACTGTGTCAAAGGCTTTCCGACAGTCCAAAAAAATGCAGTCCGCCCATACTTCTCTTTCTTGCTTAATCTTTGTCACCTGATCGTTGAAGTCTATTAAGCCTGTAAGGCAAGATTTACCCTCCCTGAACTCATGTTGATGGGTTTGTCACGAAGTCCCTTCTCTCCAGATGTGTTACTAGGTTTTGTCTCACGATCTTCTCCATCACCTTGCATGGTATACAAGTTAAGGACACTGGCCTGTAGTTCAGTGCCTCTTGTCTGTCACCTTTTTTGTATATTGGGACTACATTAGCCGTCTTCCATATTTCTGGTAGATCTCCCGTTTCCAGTGACCTACTATACACTATGGAGAGTGGCAAACAAAGTGCTGCTGCACACTCCTTCAATACCCATGGTGAGATTCCATCCGGCCCTACAGCTTTTCTCACGTCTATCTCCAATAGGTGCTTCTTGACCTCATCTCTTGTAATTTCGAATCTTTCTAAGGTCGCCTGGTTTGTTGCCACCTCTCCTAACGCCGTGACGTCTCCTTGTTCTATTGTAAAGACCTCCTGGAACCTTTTGTTGAGTTCCTCACACACCTCTTTGTCATTCTCTGTGTACCTGTCCTCATCCATCCTAAGTTTCATCACCTGTTCCTTCACTGTTGTCTTCCTCCTGATGTGACTGTGTAGTAGCTTTGGTTCGGTCTTGGCTTTATTAGCTATATCATTTTCATACCTTTTCTCAGCTGCTCTTCTTACACTAACATACTCGTTCCTGGTTCTCTGGTATCTCTCTTTACTTTCAGGTGTTCTGTTATTACGGAAGTTCCTCCATGCCCTTTTGTTCAGCTCCTTTGCTTTCATACATTCTCTAGTAAACAATGGATTCTTCTTTTGCTTCTCTGTTTTTTTCCTGTCGGGCCGGGACAAACCTGCTTACAGCCTCCTGACACTTTTGGGTGACATAGTCCATCATGACTTGTACGGACTTGGTTCCGAGTTCTGTGTCCCATTGTATGTCCCTTAGGAATTTATTCATCTCCTCATAGTTTCCCTTTCGGTACGCCAGCCCTTTGTTTCCCAGGTCATTTTTGTGGGAGATAATTCCTAACTCAACCAGGTATTCAAAGCTCAATACACTATGATCACTCATTCCCAGAGGGGCTTCCAACTTAAATTCACTTATATCCGACTCATTTACGTTAAATATCAGATCAAGCAAGGCTGGTTCATCCTCTCCTCTCATTCTTGTTGGTTCCTTGACGTGTTGAAATTTTCTTGTTGCCACGTCCAGCAGCTTAGCTCTCCATGTGTCTGGTCCTCCATGTGGGTCTCTGTTCCCCCAATCTATCTTCCCATGGTTGAAGTCTTCAATGAATGGTAGTCTGGATCCGTTCCTGCTAGCCACAGAAGCTGCTCTCTCTATTATATTGATGGTGGCCATGTTGTTTCTATCATATTCCTGTCTGGATCTTCTGACGTTCAGGGGGGTTATATATGACCACTACTATAATTTTCTGTCCTCCAGTTGCTATGGTGCCTGATATGTAGTCACTGAAACCTTCACAGTTCTGATTTACCACCTCGTCAAAACTTCAACCTTTTCTTATCAGCAAAGCTACACCACCTCCTCCTCTCCCTTCTCTCTCTTTCCTCACTACATAGTAGTCGTGTAGAAACACTGCGTTTGTTATGGTTTTCGTTAGCTTTGTTTCTGTGAGTGCTATTATGTCTGGGTTTTTGTGTAGTCCCCATTCTCAGAGTTCACTTGTTTTATTTATAATCCCATCTATGTTAGTATACATTGCCTTGAAGCTCACATTCTTCTGTTCATTTTCTAGTCCCCTTCTTGGTGAGCATTCTGCTTGTGGGGAAAGCTGTTTCCTGGGTGAGAAGATCTGTGAGGTGGTTTGCATGGACACAGAGGATTCTGGGGTGGGGGTGGGGTGCAAGGGAAGGGGGGACAGGTAGGGCGTGGGTTAAGGAGATAGGGGGGACATGGAGGATACGGGGTGAGGGGGAGGAGGAGTAGGGAGGGAATGGGATGGAGGGGGAGGGGGGAAGGTGGGAGGGGGGCATGGTGGGAATGGGGGAGGGGTGGTAGGGTCCGAAGGGGGGGGGAGGGAGGGGGGGTGATGTGCAAGTAAGGTGAGGGGAAGGGAGAGTTTCTGTGCAGAGGGGGATGATGGTGTTGCTGGGATGCTGGTTGTGGGTTCCCCTCTTATCTCTGGGACTGTTGTGTTGGGGGCTGCAAATTCCTGGTTTACTCCTCTCTCCCTGTGCTTCCTAGCCCCTGCTGCCCTGGCTCTCTCTTCCTTCATCCTGTCCCTCTGCAGGAATACTTTCTTGTATTCCTCCACATACTGCAGACGACTCTTCCTTTCTAAAATAACCTCTTTGGTGGCCTCGTTTGTAAACACCACCTTTACCAGTCGGTTTCTCTCCTTGTTGTACCAACCTAACCTGAAAACCTTCTCAATGTTTTCTTCTGTCCCTTCTATCTGTAACCCCTTCAGTAGCTCATGTACTGCCTCTCTATCCTTGCTCTTCCATTTCTGCCTATTGAATCCTTCTGTTCTTTGATGTTTACAACTACCACTGATCTTTTTCTCTCCAGCAGCTGACTGGTGCACCTTGCTGCTTTCTGTGAGGTAACTGCTTGCATGGCTACCTCCCTCACTGTGTCCATTGCTTCTGAGCTCTTTCTCAGTCTTTCCGCAAATGTTTCAGGTACAGAGGCATTTCCTTCCAATGCAACATTCCCACCTTCCCTTTGGATGATAATCTGATGCTCGGCCTCTTTATTGTTCTCTGTGAGTGATTTGATCTCCTCCCTTGCTGATGTCAGCTGACTTTGCAGGTTGTTAATTGTAATCCTCATTTCATGCATCTCCCTCCTGAATTCCTCCAGAACTTGGGTTAACATTTCCTTCGTTTGGTTACTTTGACAATTCCCTGTGTCCCTGTTGCATCCTCCTGCCATTTTATCCCTTTCCCTGATATGGTTTGATAGGATAAGGCAGGGGGTGCAGAGAGGGGGGCAG